>NC_142756.1:15600398-15909457 GCF_054948205.1 Urtica dioica subsp. dioica
GTCTCGGGTCACCTTCTCTTCTTCTTCAACTCTGATTCACGATGCCAAACTCTTCGAGTACAAACCCGAACCAAATCACCGTGAGATCTCTTGGAGAGGCATTAAAATTCTGAACATTACATTAGCAAAAAAAACAGAGTTTGACAATGCAATACATCACTACTATCAATTCAACAACTACACGAAATTGTAATACTACGAATCATTAACGTGAGAGTTATTCCAAAACCTTAGGATTGAATAGTTCAACTCCCCCAGATCCACAACGCACCCTTTTATCCTCTCCATCATGTCCTGGTTTCTCAGCAAAAATATTTCAAGAATCGAACCATATCTACAAAAAAGAAATAAAAATAACATCTTAAGGCTTTCACTTCGCATATCTCAGTTTCAGTCAATTGGATCCACAAAACCCCAATTTAAACATTAAAATTCGAATCAAAATTTTCTCAACTACAAAACAAAGTCAGAAATAAAACCCTAAATCTTACAATAGCATTTTATCAAACACCTACTGAGCAATATGCATTAAATCAGATTAATAAGAAAAACTTGGACTCATTCCACCAAATTTATCAATTGATTCCTTGCCTATCTCTTCACTATGCAAAACAGTCACAATAAAAATAAAAATAAATAAAAAAGAGAAATATAGACCAAGATTGAGCGCTCAGAGAGACTTACGGTAATTGGTATTCCATTTTTGTGGAGGAGCAGAGAAGAGGATGCACAACTGAGCTCAGTTTGTGATTCGAAGCCTAAATCAATGATTTTGATTCATGGTACGAAACCATCAACAAAAACTGATTTTTGGTCAAATGGGCTTTTTTTGAGAGAGCTTACAAAGATAAAGAGAATGTTGAAATGAGATATATAGACGTTGAGATAGATAGAGAGTAATGAGAACGAGGGACTTACCTTCGTGGCGACAAACTGAGACGAAGAGTCGACGACCGGAGACAAGGAGCTCCGAGAAAGAACATATCTTAGGAGAAGTTAGTTTGGTGGTGGTAGCGGCAAGGGACGAATAGATTTCAGAGAGAGATACAATGTCGATGATGAAGAAAATAAAAGAGGGTTGCAGAAAAGCACGAAGATGTTGAAAATGATATGGTGTTGTAAGGCATTTGTTGCAAAATTGGGAGCTTTTGGTATAACGATGGCGGTGCTGCGTGGTGGCTTACGTGGTGGTGGTTGCAATTTAAGAGCTAGGCACAGATAGAGAAATGGAGAGATAGTGTTTGAGATAGAAAGAAAAGATACACGAAGATGAAAGAAAGAGTCTATTTTCAATACTTGGTAGATTTTAGTTTATTTTCATCTACCGCCCAAATCAATTTGTCAGTGGGAAATTTCCTTCCAATATGAAATGTTGGAAATTTTTAATTTTTGGAATTTTTTTAAGTGTTATTACTACTTCTTTAGATTAGACTGTAGTGAATATATGTAATATTTTAGTGGGAAATTTCCCTCCATTCTAAAATGGTGAAATTTTGGTAATTTATAATTTTTTGAGTATTACCACTACTTCCTTATATTGGCTGTAGTGAAAATTACTCCATTAACTATAGTTTTATATTCGACTATAGTCTAATAACGGCTAAAAAAAGGGTGACAGTAGTCTGTCTTAAAAGACTCCATTAAAAGGCTAAACTAGAGTTATAAAAAAAAAAAAAAAAAAAAAAAAAAAAAAAAAAAAAAGCTGTAGTTGTATCTCATATTTCTGGTAGTGCGTGAACTGTTTAGTCAGTGGACCAAAGTCGTACGGCTGAATAAAAACCTTCGCACAAAGGTTAATGTCGTCTCTAAGGAAAAGGAAGTATTTGCCTCAACCATTGTTTCTCTTCAACGATCACTTCAGTCAGAGAAGACACAGCAAGATAAGCTATTTTTTGAATTTAATGCTCTTAAAAGAAATATTCGCATGCTCAATTCAGGAACATCTAATCTTGATGACATTCTCTGCCTTGGGAAAAATGCAGGAAATCATCACGACATTGGTTATGATGCCCGACAACCTGTTTCTAAAACCACGTTTGTAAAGAGCAACAAAAACCCAAAGAAGGCTGATGTCATAGAATATGCTGCAACAACTCCTATGACAAGATGCAATCGGCGAGGTTGGGCTTGTCATTACTGCCTAAAGCCTGGCCACATCAGACCTTGGTGCTACCGACTCCAGAAAGATCTGAAGAAGCAGTTCCAGAGCCATTAAAAGACCGTTGCCTCTCCCAAGAAGATTTGGAGAGTTCGTGAACCAGACATCCGATGCAATGTCGCTTACACTTCAATCAGAGCAATGACTGCCGAAGATTGGTATTTTAATAGTGGCTGCTTCAGCCAAATGACCGGTCAAAAGGATCTTTTGAAGAATATCGAGATTTGTCCTAGTCGCCATGTTACCTTTGGTGACAGGGTCAAAGGGAAAATCATCGGTGTAGGCACACTGAATGTTGATGGCCTGCCCCCTCTTGTCAAAATCCTCTACGTACAAGACCTTAAAGCCAATCTTATTAGCGTCAGCCAATTGTGTGATGCCGAGCTCTATGTCCACTTCAACAAGACTACGTGTGATATGACCAATGCCTCAAACAATCATGTTATGATGGGTAACGCTCCTCCGACAATTGCTACTTATGGATGCATCTAGATATGCTGCCAGAAACCTGTTTGAAGACCAAACTCGAGGAGACGGATCGCACAAGCGTCTCGGACATCTCAACTACCGCAGCTTGAATGACGTTGTTTTGAAGGAAGCTATTCGTGGTATTCCTGCACTGAAGTACCAGGGTGGAAAGATATGTGGAGATTGTCAGATAGGCAAACAGACCAAGATGTCACACAGCATGTCACAACATCTTTCTACGACACGTGTTCTAGAACTGCTCCATATGGACCTCATGGGTCCTATGCAGGTTGAAAGCTTGGGAGGTAAAAAATATGTTTACATGTGTGTAGATAATTTCTCACGTTTCTGTTGGGTGGAATTTTTACGAGATGAATCAGAGACGTTCCAAGTCTTCAAGGCTCTCTGCTTCCGCCTTCAAAAGGAGAAAGCTCGTGACATAGGCAAGGTAATACGAATCCGCAGCGATCATGGTCGTGAGTTCGAGAACAACGCCTTTGCGGAATTCTGTGGAGACCATGGCATCTCCCACAAGTTTTCGGCACCAATCACTCCCCAACAGAACAGTATTGTCGAGCGCAAGAACAGGTCGCTACAAGAGATGGCAAGAGCTACACGCTGCCAATATACCTCTCAAATTTTGGGCCGAAGCATTTAACACCACCTGCTACATCCTCAACCGTGTTTCTCTTTGTGCCGGCACCTCTACCACATGCTACGAGATATGGAAGGGAAGGAAGCCGAATATAAAATACTTCCGTGTTTTTGGAAGTCCTGTTATGTGTTGAATGATAGGGAACAGCGGAGCAAGCTAGATGATAAGAGTGATGAAGGAGTTTTTCTTGGCTATTCAACCACTAGTCGTGCTTTTTGCGTGTAAAACAAATGCACACGCTCCATTACGGAGTCAATCAACGTGGTGATCAATGATGATATTACTACCCAGAATCGGCCCACTACTGTTGGAATCGATCTAGGGTTTGAGAAAATAATTAACGCTTCGGTAAGCGACGGAATTTTAAAAATTTTCTTTTACAAGTAAAAACGGTTTTTACTAACCTAGACAAGTGCAAGTACATGTAATTAAAAACCAATATGAGCTAGAAGTTTACTAACCTTTCTTGAAGCTTGAACTTTGAAGAAGCTTGTGGAAAGTTTGCAACGCTCGTCTCCCCTCGCAGCACGTCTCTCTTTCTTTCCTCGGCACCTCGAGCAACCACGAAAGTTTCTATCACTAAATCACTCGAAAAGAAGGAATCAGTGAGTGGGCACTTTTAAACACTACGACTTAAGAACAAGTCTTGAAGTCGCAGAGCTAAACACTAGGTCGAGTGAGGACCTAGGTGCCAAGACAAGAAAAATCGAAAATAAACTAGAAAGAGAGAGAGAGAGGATTTCGGCCACAATGTCTAGAGAGAGAGTCTCTCAATCTCTAACTTGTGTGGGATGAGAAAAATGAGAAGAATGAGGCTCCTATTTATAAGAGAGGTCTTACCTTCAATAAGGTAGTTTCCTCTTCTATAGAATATCACATATTCATGAGCCAATTTCCCTTTTTCTTCAATGAGGCACACGGCCAAAGCTTGCCAAGCAAGTCCTTGGATATGTTTCCTCTTTTATTTGCTTCTCTCTTGACCCTTGTGGCCGAAATTCCCTTATGCCATGCATAGGAAATTTGTTTCCTCTTTTTCTTTTGGCAAGTATCTAAATACATTTATGCACAAAATAAACTCTCTTTCCTCTTGGGTAATATGGGCGCCTACACCATCTAGAAAGGGCTTCTAGAAGCTTTTCCATTTTGTTCATGACAACATGAAAAAGGCCCATTAAGAATTTTCAATAAAATTCTTATGAAATGAAATTAATTCACAAGGCCCAATTAATCATATTATGGCCGAGTGACATTAAGTCATCAAATGAACTTGTCAAAATTTATTGACATCCATTTCATCCTTATGTCTCAAAAGACAAAAATACCCTTTCGACAATTTTCGTTCTTGTTTTGGCTTAGCTTCCAGTTTAACAATTCCTATCGATGTGATTCGTGACAGTGACCTCATGGACCCAAATGAACAAAGCTTGAGCTAAACACTTGGACTCAAAAGTTCACAAACCTTTTCCAAGTTTAGCTTAATGCCAACTGACTCCACTAAAGAGCTGACACTGAAAATCTCTCGGTTCAAATGAATTTATTTTCTACTCAAGAATTCGACCTAATTATGATGAGCGGATCCACTGAATATTATCTATGTTTACCCTTCATGAATGTCATCAGCTAGTCGGGATTTACTAAATTACCATTTTACCCTTCTAGCTGTTATTTCCTCAACTCCTTTGTCGCTTGTGAATAAGTTAGAAACAATGTATTGACGAGGAGCTAACAAGTCACATTGTTTCATCCAAAAGAGTCAGGACTAAATTTGGACACTGGCCAGTTCATTTATTCACACTCCAAGGAACAAAGCATGAGGTGACATACATTGCATTTCAGCAATCTTGTACATGAATTCCATATCTATGAGAACTTCACAAAGTTACTCATGACAGACTCACAACTTAGTACTTCACCAATAGGCCTTGTTCGGAATCACATAGTGAGTCCGAACTTTGACTTTCTCAAATGAGAATACTAAGGTGTGAAATGGCATGTCTCATTTCAGGATTTAGGTAAGCATGATGCAATTCATACATAGTGACTTCGAGACATAAGAGGTTAAATGGTTTGTTCTTATATTGTCTCTAGAAGTGCACTGGTCAATTCAGTACCTTCGGAAGATACCTAGAAGAACTATAGAGTCTCCAACTCTCAATGCCTCATAACCAGACATCATAGATTCTTCTAACAATCATACTGAGGTCAATAGTCCTTTGACCCTTAGATTGCGAATATATCGTTTTAAGCAAACTACGAAGAGTTTGTTCATGCAAATCTACATTTGTCTCTTCGTAAGTTGTTAAGTTTGTTTATGGACTAAAAGACTAAGGTTTTATCATAAAGCTTCAAACAAAGAAAGAATGAATGAACGTTTCAACTTTATTAATGAATAGATAGGCAATTACAAGCAAGAGTCTTCATGAGACTTTATTAAATCAAATGTACAAAATAAAGACTACAACTCTTCTTGTGGGCACCATTGACAACAACTACCTCAGGTGATAATGAACCAGAAGCTGCAGATACTCCAATAGAGACAGAAAATGTTCAAGACAGAAACTGCAACATTGATCAGAACCGAGATGACACAGACGTCTCTACAACAGAGCCGTCATGCAGGATAAAGAAGAATCATCCCTCCACAGACATCATCGAAAACATTGACGACGGGATGCGTACCAGACGAGTTCCAAGAGTCAACTACAGAGAGATGATTAGGTTTGTCTGATTCACCTCACACATTGAACCGAAAGAGCATCAAGAAGCATTGAGAGACGATTATTGGATTGCTGCTATGCAAGATGAGCTCGAACCATTCGAAAGAAGCAAGGTGTGGGATCTTGTTCCCCGCCCCAATGGTGTTAATGTTACTGGCACCAAGTGGATCTTCAAAAACAAGATCGATGAGCAAGGGAATGCTATCAGAAACAAGGCCCGCCTTGACGTACAAGGCTATACGCAGATGGAAGGGGTTGACTTCGACGAGACTTTTGCTCCCGTGGCACGCCTTGAGGCTATCCGCCTTTTACTTGCTATTTCATGTATTTGGAGATTCAAGTTATACCAGATGGATGTCAAAAGTGCCTTCCTCAATGGATACTTGAATGAGGAGGTGTTCGTGGAGCAGCCGAAAGGATTCAAAGATCCACACCATCTAAATCATGTGTACAAACTTAAGAAGGCGTTATATGGGCTGAAGCAAGCCCCTCGAGCATGGTATGATCGTCTCACCGACTTTCTGACCTCTAACGGGTATAGGCGTAGAGGCATTGACAAGATCCTGTTTATGAAGAAGGAAGGTTCTGATCTCCTGATCGCCCAGCTTTACGTCGACGATATCATTTTGGTTCTGTGTCACAGAATATGCTAGAACATTTTGTGCGGCAAATGCAGATAGTTTGAAATGAGTATGGTTGGAGAACTGCATTGTTTCTTGGGCTTACATGTCACACAACTGAAGGAATGGCTATTTATTTCACAGAGCAAGTATGCACGCAACCTTGTGAAGAAATTTGGCCTTGCGAATGCCACACACATGCGCACTCCGGCAGCCACACACGTCAAGACGACTCGAGACGAGGCTGGAAAATTGGTGGATCAGACTCTTTATCGCAGCATGATTGGGAGTCTCCTATACCTCAACGCCAGTCGACCTGACATTTCCTATGCCGTTGGAGTTTGCGCTCGCTATCAAGCTTCACCAAAAGAAAGTCATCTCTTGAACGTGAAGCGGATTATCAGGTATATTGTCGGTACTTGTGAATACGGTCTTTGGTACGCATTTGATACTAATGCAACACTTGTTGGCTTTTGTGATGCTGACTGGGGCGGGGAGCGCGGAAGACCGTAAGAGTACCTCAAGTGGATGCTTCTTTCTTGGCAACAACTTGGTGTCATGGTTTAGCAAGAAGCAGCATTGCATCTCTTTATCCACCGCCGAAGCCAAGTACATTGCGGTTGGAAGCAGTTGCACACAACTCCTATGGATGAAACAGATGTTGGAGGAATACGGGATCTCACAAGATATGCTCACTCTCTACTGCGACAATATGAATACCATAAACATATCGAAGAACTCTATGCAACATTCTCGAACCAAGCGTATCGACAAACGACATCATTTCATTCGAGACCTTGTGGAAAGAAGACGCTTACCCTTGAGCACGTCTCTATCGATCGACAGCTAACCGACATCCTCACGAAGGCTCTCAATGCTTCACAGTTCGAAGCACTTAGATCCGCCTTGGGTCTATATGTTATCGAATCTTGAGTCATCACCTTTGTGAGCTATTTCCCTTAAAAAACGAAAGAAAAAAAAACAAAAATAAGGGGGGAATATCAGCACTAGCCCCACCATCCCACTTCCGCTGCTTCTACACATGCTGGAACCGCCTCCGCATCGACCTCAGCCGCTGTTGATTATGCAGACGAGTCTTCCGTCGGTTCTGCTGAGTTTTGAGACATGTTTGCTGCTCTGTTTTTGAGGTGATGAGCTGTTTTGATTTTTTGATTGGCCCGCTTTGTACCCTTCTTTTTGTCTTAGACTTTGGCTTTGATTGTCTCCCGTTTCTTCAAGCATGTCTTCAGGCAAAAAGGGGGAGTATAATATCGAGGTTCATTCATATGTTGAGACTATGTTGATTGCGTTTATATTTCCCATATTATGTGTAATCTGTATTGACGCTCATCTTAGCGCGCTCATGAGTTACACTTGAACCTCGATTGATTTTGCCTAAACACCGCCAAAGGGGGAGATTGTTAATGCAACTACTTTGCAATTATTGGCGATGTTTAATTGGCAAAATTGCTCAGAAAAGGAGGATATCTGTTGTTGATGTGGAGTCTTCATGCGGAAGAGAATATTTGATTTGTTGCAGATTTTGTAGCGACGTATTTTGCGAAATTCTCGGAGTCATCGAATATCCGCGAGATTTTCCAGGGGTCAGAAGATATGATATCCCTGATGCCAGCAACTGAATTGAGAAGCCCTAATTCGCCTCGAAGACTATATGTGGCGTCCTCCTTTCATAGACCCTTTTGACGCTTTTGGGAAACACTTTTTGGGAGTTTATTTTTTAGCGATGTATTGTTGATAAAACTCTCACACCTCGTGAAGGTTCTCTGGAGTCTGTAAAGGTCGATTGCTTTGTGTTATGAAAAGCAAGGTCCTACTTGGTTAAGTACAGGAAAGACATAGGGAACATACACTTTCAGTCTCGGGAGAGATAGAGGTGGAAACGAGGGGATCTCGTACCTAGGGGGAGTTCTAGGTCACCATCATTGGGTAGACGTTGTGGGGGTATAAAAATTCAAATACTTAAATATTATTTCGGATGGGCTTTGGCCCGACTGAAGCCCATAATCCATTTGAAGACTGGCCCGCGAAATCAATTATGGGCCTAGCTCACTCTCGGCAGATCGGCCCAAGTCCAGCAACACTTCCGGACTCGATGAAGGACTCTAGTTCGACCACGTCTTCCTGATCAGAAGGATCGGTCAGTCAAAGAGTAGACCACACCGCGAAGACCGGATCTTGGACGACTTCAGCCTTGACGAGGAGTGTGGATCGATGAACACGTGTCTTCGGCCAGAAGGTTCCATCTCGCCTATAAATAGAAGAGGAGACGGCGATTTTCGCACATGCAAGCTTCCAGTCTCAGTTCTCAATTAATTCTATTTTGTACTCTTATATTCACGGTCTTAAGCTCGTCTTGTTGAGCTCGTCACCTCGCCCCTTTTGTAATTCATTTCGATATTAATATATTTAAATTAATATTCCTATATTATTATAATTTATGCCTTCATATTGCTTCTTATACGACGTCCTTCGAAATCCACCTAAATACAATACCTTAGCAATCTTTTATTTATTTTTTATTGTTGATCGTTGTAAAAATCGACATCAACAATTTGGCGTCGTCTGTGGGAAACCTCAGAAAGAAGCAGTTCGTAAAAGCAATTCATTACCATGTCTTCCACTCCGACTCATTACGAATCCGGAGAGGAGATCCCTCCGGGGATCAGGGCAATCCTGGACATGTTGACTAAAAAAATAGACGAGCAAGCCGAGACCAATCGTGCTCTTAATGACCGGTTGAATACTCTCTCGCCTCCTCAAAACACCCCGGATCCTCAAGTGGGATCCGGAGATATGACCGCTTCTGAGTCAGCTCGTCAAGAAACCTCGGTTGCCCAAACAAGCCGAGCTATCTCTCCCGGAGTCCGTCTGGATTTCTCCGGGATACAGGTCGCCCGAGGAACAGACCAGTCTCCCATCACAAGCTTTCAGCTTGGGGGGACTGCTGGCGAAGTCGCGACAGAAGTCATGATCGATCCTTCCGGACTCCCTCCGCCTCCCCTTGGGGGAGCACCATCTGGATCTTTCCCGACTGATGCGGGACCTCGCCCTCCAGCGACCTATCAAACATTCACCCCCAGCGTCTTGGTGGGATGAATCAGACCTGTCATGGCCCGGTAAGTGCAACCGCGGTCACTCTGGCACAGTCGGGACCTCGTCTCTTTCGCAGTGGCGAACCCAGTATGACCGAGCTGGATAGGTTCAAGGAATCGATAACGGCCGAGATGAGAGTTGTTCGTTCAGTATTTCATTATGCGACCAGCTCGGCTCCCGAGATAGATTGTCTCATTGAAGAAACAAGGCGAACTCATTTCTCCAGAAATATCACTGAAGTGCAACTGGGAGATACCGAAAAAGTTTGCCTTCCACAATATAGTGGCACTTCAAGTCCGAAAGCTTTAATATTGTCCTTCAGAGTCGCAATGGGACATGTTATGCTCGCTGAGAGAGAATTAAAGGCAGGATACTGCCAACTATTCGTTGAAAGCTTGTCCGGACCCGCTTTAGAGTGGTTCTCCAAACTCGAACCGAACTCCATTGATGGTTTCGATAAGCTATCGGCTGCATTCCTGAAACATTATTCGATGTTCGTGGAGGACGATCTGACCATAGCAGACTTATGGGGGATCCAACAAAGAGAGAACGAATCCTTGAAGGATTTCATGATCCGTTACAAGGACGTACTCTCGAAAATCTCTAACGTATGTCACGAATCTGCCATAACCTCTCTAAGGAACGGATTAAGGCACGACTCAAAACTGAAATTGGAGATGACTGTTAACCGCCCCCTCACACTAGAGGATGCAATTCACAAAGCCGCGAATTACGCAAAAGCCGAAGAGGAATTCGCTTCCTACGAGAGGCAACGCGCGGATGAAAAGAAAACACCCTCCAATACTTGGGTGAGGCCCGCAAACACTGGGAATAACCCTCGCAGGATTAATCCCCACGACGCCGCACCTCACACCAAAAAGAAATACGCCCCTCCTAATTATATGTTCAATGTCGGCGATGACATTAAGGAGGGAGGTCCCCAGGCAAAGAAATGGACACGGGACCCCAATGCGTATTGCAGTTTCCACAAGACTAACGGCCACGACACGGTTAATTGTGAGACCATGCGTAAGGCTTTAGCGGAGAAATATGCAAATGGGGAACTAAAAGATGTCGATCTAGGACCCCCGCCAAAGAAGAAGGTCTTTAATAGCAACAACAGGGGAAGGGGCAACCCATCCCCCAAGAGAGCAAGACCCGATGAGGAAGGGGAACCAAACTCCCCGCCAACTGTCGTAAAACACAGGGTTGACTTCATAATGGGCGGCTCAAAGTTTTGCAACGAAACAGTTAACTCAATCAAAGCGCATCAACGTCGGTTAAGTAACCCAACCACCAAAATCAGATTAGAACAAGATGTTCAAATCTCGTTCTCCGAAAAGAAGCGATAGGGACAACCGAACCGCACGACGACGCACTCGTAATCACGATCGACGTGTCTAACTGTGAGGTTGCGAGAGTTCTAATTGATGGAGGCAGCTCTGTAGATCTTATTTTCAAAGATACCATGGCAAGAATGGGAATCAGCGAAGACGAGATTAAAATGGAACAGACCCATTTAACAGGTTTCAATGGGTCCACTACTCCATCCTTAGGAACAATCAGGTTGCCTGTAAAAACACAAGGAATCAACAAAATAGTAGAATTTCAAGTACTGGACTGTCTCTCCCTTTACAACATTATCTTGGGAAGACCATGGATACATAGGATGATGGCCGTGCCTTCAACCTTTCATCAATGCATCCGCTTCCCTACGCCTGAGGGGGTAAAAGAGATCCGAGGCAATCAGGTAACCTCCCGTAGCTGCTATCTCACTAGCCACAAACATTGCGCTAAAACAATTAAAGAAGAACAATAGCAATTAATGAATGTGGAGTCGGACGAGGGCATCTCTACGCTAAAAGAACCCGACTCCCTCGATGCACCGAGTACCGAAATAACGACCCAAGTACAGCTCGATGGCTCCGATCCTTCCAAGTGCGTCGGAATCGGGACCAAGCTCAGTGGTAGTGTCCGGCGAGAACTGATTTGCTTCTTAAAACGAAACAAATCCACCTTCGCCTGGTCAACCGAAGATATGCCGGGAATAAGCATCGATATTACGTCTCACCAGCTTAATGTTGACCCCAGCTTTAAACCCGTGAAACAAAAAAGACGAAAGCTCGGTCTCGATAGGGCACGGGTTGTCAATGATGAAGTCGAAAGATTGCTTAGTGCAGATTCAATCCGAGAAGTGAAATACCCGGATTAGCTGGCGAACACCGTCGTCGTAAAGAAAAAATGGGAAATGGCGGGTATTCGTTGATTTCACCGACCTAAATAAAGCATGCCCCAAAGATAGCTTCCCGCTGCCTCACATCGACCAGCTAGTCGAAGCAACCGCGGGGCATAAAATCCTCTCATTCATGGACGTATTCTCAAGATATAACCAAATCCTGATGCATCCAGATGACCAAGAAAAAACAGCTTTCATCACCGACCGAGGCACGTATTGCTATAAGGTCATGCCATTTGGACTAAAAAACGCTGGCGCCACCTATCAAAGGTTAGTCAATGAAATGTTCAAAGAAAAGATAGGGAAGACGATGGAAGTGTATATCGACGACATGCTCGTAAAATCCCTACAGGAGAACGACCATATAGGGCATTTGGAGGAATGTTTCGAGGTATTGCATAAGTATCAAATGAAACTCAATCCCACCAAATGTTCATTCGGAGTATCATCCGGAAAGTTCCTTGGGTATTTAGTTACCCAACGAGGAATTGAGGCTAACCCGGATCAATGACACGCCTTGCGAGAGATGCCTTCACCCCGTAATAGGCGTGAAGTTCAAAGGTTGACGGGACGCATCGCTGCCCTCAACTGCTTCATCTCTCGGTCTACAGATAAATGTCTTCCTTTCTACCGGCTCCTTAAAGGGAACAAGAAGCTCGAATGGGACGACAAATGCGAAGAGGCGTTCAAAAAATTAAAAGAGTATCTATCGACACCCCCAATCTTGGCAAAACCCGTTGCGGGGGAGCCACTCTATCTATATGTCGCAGTGTCTCAAGCGGCAGTTGGTGGAGTACTCGTCAGAGAAGAGCAAGGGGACCAACGACCAATCTTTTATACAAGCAAGTCGTTAGTCGATACTGAAACTCGATATCCTATTATGGAGAAGCTCGCCTTGGCCATCGTTTCCGCCGCGCGAAAACTTCGATCATACTTCCAATCTCACACCATAATAGTAATGACATCACATCCGCTCAGAAGTTTCCTATATAGCCCTAATCAATCAGGAAGATTAACTAAGTAGGCCGTAGAGCTGAGCGAATACGATATTGAGTACCGAGTGAATACATCCACAAAATCGCAAGTTTTAGCGGATTTCATCATCGAACTCCCGAGAGAAAGTCCCACTGTGACCGAGGTCGAAGGCACCTGGACACTTAAAGGGGACGGGGCATCATCGAAGCAAGGGGCAGGAGTGGGAATACACTTGACGTCCCCTCACGGTGAGACAATAGAACAATCGTTCAGGCTCGACTTCGTCGCATCAAACAACAAAGCCGAATACGAAGCACTAATCGCTGGACTTAGGTTGGCTACCGCAGTTGGATCAAAGAAAGTAGAAGCTTTCTGCGATTCCCAACTCGTGGCAAACCAATACTCTGGAGAGTACGAGGCTAGGGACGAGCGAATGGAGGCTTACCTGAAAGTCGTAAAAGATCTCATGAAACAATTCGAAGAATTCTCCCTGACTAGGATTCCTCGGGATGAAAATACTTCGGTCGACGCATTGGCTGCCTCTGCATCTACCTCGGATCCGGACCTCAAAAGGATCATCCTAGTCGAAACAATCAAACAAACTTCCATTGCCATAACCACTACCGCGGTCGTAACAATAGAAGAGGGGATTGGAGAGATGAAATATTACATTACATCACGACTGGTATGACCCCATCCGATAAGACGGCAAACGCAAACTTATGCTGAGAAGCGCGAGGTTTTGCATCATAGATGGAAACCTATTTAAAAGAAGCTTCGCAGGACCCTACCTCAAGTGCGTCGGGATGGAGGAATCCAAGCGAATCCTGGAAGACGTGCACGAAGGAGAATGCGGAAGTCATGCGGGCGAGCGAGCGCTTGCCATCAAAATAAAGAGGCAAGACTACTTTTGGCCGACCATGCTGGCAGACTGCGAGGCGCACTCGCGCCGCTGCAATCAATGCCAACGCCATGCTCCCAACATAAAAAGACCCGCGGAAGAATTGCCCTCTATCTCGGCGCCATACCCATTCATGAAATGGTCAATGGACATTGTGGGACCGATGCCGGTCGCCCCTGGCGGGTTAAGATTTCTATTAATCTTAACAGATTATTTTTCAAAGTGGGTGGAAGCTAGCGCCTTCGTCTTGATAAAAGATGTCGACGTCACAACATTCATCTGGAAAAATATAATCTATCGGCATGGAACTCCCCACGAGATCATAACGGACAACGGATCACAGTTCATATCGAAAAAGTTTAGAAAGTTTTGCTTCCATAACAACATTGAGGTAAGAATGTCAACACCACGATATCCTCAAGGAAATGGGCACGCGGAAGCAACAAATAAGACCATAGTTGACTCCATAAGGAAAATGCTCGATGCCAAGAAAGGGCGGTGGGCAGAAGAACTGCCAGGTGTGCTGTAGGCGTACCGAACCAGCCCGCGGAGGCCGACAGGGGAAACTCCGTTTTCCCTCGTCCATGGAGTCGAATCTGTCATCCCAATCGAGCACCAGGTGCAAACCCTTAGGGTAACATATGCACCTGAGGATGAGCCAAAAAATGACGAGGCCCTATGCGATCCCTTAGATCTTGTGGAGGAAAAGCGAGATTCAGCCCTAGCACGATTATCCCGTTATAGGCAATCCATCGCTAGATTCTACAACAAAGATGTTAATACGAGAAGATTCGATGTAGGGGACTTGGTCCTCCGAAAAATCTTCTAGAACACTGCCTAGGCAAATGCCGGGAAACTCGGGGCGAAATGGGAAGGCCCCTACAGGGTCACCAGAGTAACCTACCCCGGCGTTTATGAACTTGAAACACTCAACGGAATCCCGGTTTAAGATCATGGAACGTCTCAAACCTCAAAAAATACTACTGTTAAAACCAGTAAGAATTGAACTACGTCCGACTTGATCCCTGCATAAGGGTACGTAGGCAACCTTTCACTACAAAGGCACAGTCTCCCGCCTCTTTGAGCTACGGAGCTCGCACCTCGGCCGATGACCCCGACCTCGGACTAGGCCAACAGTGCAAATACCTCACGATGTTTTGAGCGAGAACCGACATCTCACAGCGTCATCAGAGGTCGACCTCGCCCAGAAATCTTAAGGGAAACTTTTTAGATCCCCTATCTAAAAGACTTAACAGAACTTTAACCAAATTTATTTGCGGACTTCGGCTTCAAATCTAAAGGAAAACGCTTCGGACCGGTAATAATCCGAACAACTAAACAGATTTCGAACGACGAACCAATTCAAAACCTCAGCCTAAGGGAAACTTTTTAGTTCTATGACGATCTAAAAGACTTAGCAAATCATCTGAAATCTTTAAGGGAAACTTTTTAGTTCTATGACGATCTAAAAGACTTAGTAAATCATCTGAAATCTTTAAGGGAAACATTTTAGGCCGAGTAAGGGTGACCTAAAAGACTTAACAGATTATGCAAATCCGAACTATCTCAGATGTAAACAAAACAAATATTCAGATTGGTCGGACGGACTGAATAAAATAGAATATAAACATCTGTGCAGGCAAAGGAAAGTTTGACGAGCTAAACGACTTGACAAGTTCTTAAACATAAAATTGCATTAAAATTAATAAGAAAAATAATTCGAATATAAAAATAGAGGTACCGAAGCCCCCTATAATTGTATCAAAAGCAATAAAAACTTCGCCCAAAACATACGGGCCCCAGAAATAAAATAAACATTTTTATTGAACTTAAAAAAAATGTGTAAAAAAGAATGGGCCGAGAAGACTCAAGCTTGGTCACGGGGTTCGACCTTGGCATCTCGATGCTCCGGAGTAGGCGTGAACGCCGCCACCTCTTCGTTCTCCTCTGGGATAGAGTTGAGGATCTCGTCGGTACGGCCAAGCATTGAGCCGTGCTCATTGATGACAGAGGTCTCTCCATCGGTCGCGAGTGCATCGGCGGGAGATCGATCCGAGTACGGGGTGAACGGGACGTCCTCGACCTCGGGAATGGAGATGGCTGCGTAATCGGCTTCGTACTGAGCGATGCCGTCCTCAGTATCCTTCATCTCAGAAGCCCAATCCAAGATCTCCCCCTTTAAAGCCTCCGAGATAAGCTCTTTGTTTCCCCGACACTGCTCAAGCCTCTTGAGGATAAGGACGGCTTCGTCCATCTTCTCCTTCTGTGCGCGGTGCTTGAGTATCTGCTCACGATACGTCAGCGAAGTCGTCTTCCTCGCTGCGTGCACAGCCCGATCTCGCTCCACCTTCGCCGTCCTCTTCATCCGGGCGATCTCCTCCAGAGCGTCCTTCATCTCTTTATCCCGAGCCTCCAGGTCGGCCGCCAGCTTATTTCTCTCTCTCTCGAAGCCGCCAGAACGAGCCACCCACCTCTTGATTTTCTCCTTCTTGTCATCCAGGTCAACCGATAAGAATTGAACTTTGCCGGTGAGGCGTTCAATCTTGCCGTGCGACCTCTCCAGCAAAGTATCCTTAGCTAGGAGATCGTCCTGGAGGGTGGCGATCTTGTCGTTCATCCCCTGGAGCTCGGCCTGAAGAGACTCCGTCCCCTTCTGAACCTCGGCGAGCTTCTCCTGCTCGACCTTGGCGTCATGAAGGCACTTTTCATAGCGAAAAACACATCGGTTCAGTTGGGTGGATAGCTGAAATTAACCCAACTCTCTCATTAGTTCGACCATAACAAAAAATAATAATTTTTCACAAGTATAACAGATCGGTTATATACAAAAAATGTTCCCAAAAAAAAAACTCACCCCAGTTATGGCCGATGCCATCATCCTGAACCAGTCCGCCTCGGTGAGCTCAAGAACCTTTGGGAGCTCCATCCCGGAACACGTCACCTGACGAAGAAACCCCGCCGAGGAGTAAATATCGTCGCACAGCAGATGATCCCGCGCGTAGTGGAAGTTGACGACGTGTTTCTTTTTCCGGGATGCAGATGGGACGGAGTCATCTCGGCCCCCAGACCTCGACTTCGAGGAAGACTTGCTTCCTTCAACTGCGGCTTTGCCTCTGTTCGCCCGAGTCACCGCGGTCACAGGAGCCTCAGGGGTGGGCTCTTCCCCGTCCCGGCCGACGAGGTCGGAAGCCGGCTCTTTCCTCTTCTTTTTCTTCCTCTCTCCGGGAGCACCCCCCTCAGGGACTCGGTTCGCCGGCATCTTCCTTTTCTTGGCCGCGCCCGCGACCTCGGCCCTTTCGGGGACCCGAACTCTCTCGACCCCCTCAGGGGAGTCGTTCTCGATCCTGGGGGCTTGATCTTCCTCGACCTCAGGAACCCCGGCTCCCTGGACGCCTATTGGAACATCCTCGGCCGTCTCAGGTACCCCGTCAGAAGGCACCAAGACGACCGGGATCTCAGATACCAGGCGAACCCCGGTCACTTCGACCTCAGAAGTGTCCACAGGGACAGCCGGGGTCGGGGTCGAAGTCGAAGCGATCCCCCATTTCTTCTGCTTCCTCGCCTCGCGGGCGCTGATCGGAGTGTTCATGTTGTCCCCGACGACTAAAAAGAAGAAAAGAGTGAACGACGGAGATGACTAATGTGAAACACAAGAAAAGGGAACAGGTTTGTCCAACTAACCTTCTAAATGTTCGGAAAAATTTGGTGGGCAAGGCCAAACTTTGGCCGATATGAATCTGAAAGGAGTGAAGCTCGACCACTCTACTTCGCCCAATTGCAGTAACATTAACTTCTCGGCGAACTCCACTCCTTGGGATGACGCTTTGATTTTTTCTATAAAAAAAAAAAAGCGTTAGTCTATTTCATTTGCCTGCATAATATAAACAAAATAGATGGGTAAATAAATTTTTTTTATGCATACTCGGCGAGCTCGCCCACTTTGACGAGAAAGAACGAGCTCGATCCCCGAGAGAATGTTCATTTACGGCAAAGTAAAAATATCGCCTCCCCCAAAATTTATCCTTTGACGGCAAGCCCAAGATCACTCCCTTGCCAGCAGCCTTCGAAAGGTAGAAACACTTCGGATCGTGTTTCGAATTCGCCTTAACAACACATAAACGGACTAAATCCATCAATGTGAGTTCGACTTTCTCCTCGTAGGCTACGACTATAAGACCCATCACCATCCTAACGAAGTTTGGACACATCTGAGGAAGGGTCAGCCCTAAAGTCTGGGCGAAGTCGAATAGAAGAGGGTGAATAGGAAACCTTAGCCCATACTTTTCTAGCCAGATCTCGTATATATAACAGAAACCATCCATTACGGTATCGGTTGTAGCCCCAGGTGGAGGAAGAAGGATGTTTATTTCTGGGGGAATCTGGTATTTTTCGCGAATTGACCTAAGGTCGGCCGAGGTCACGTCAGAAGGTAATAAGATATCCTCGTTCCCGAGAGGTTGAGACCCAGATGGACGAAGTCCTGAGCTCGACATCTAGTTCTAAGGTGTTCTACGGACGAAGTGTTTAAATCTATAAACTCGTTTGAGTTCGCTAGTCGAACTGAGAGTCGATAATAGCCGAAGTGCAAGTAAGCTTAAAGAACTTAGAGAGAATACTCGAAATCGGAAAGAAAGCGAGAAGTTAGAAAGAGAGGGAGAATAACCTTTTTAACCGCGGATGATGAGAATATAAATGAGAAGAAGCGACTCTTCGGTCCGCTTATTTATATGTTTCATTATTAACCAAAATCCCGAAAAAATCTAATGATTTCGGAAAATGAATCGAATCAAATCTAAGATATTTCCATCGATATCTGCAAAGATAACAGATTCTCCGACTCTTCGACTTCGACCTACAAAATACGGTTACGTCACGCCACGTGTGAAGAAGACGCGCTCTCACACGATGCCACGTGGTCCCAAATCTTCGATCTCCCCCATTTTTTTATTCGGAATAGTTCGAATTCTCCGCGCTAAATATTTTCAAAATATTTTCAAAATATTTGGGGGCTAATTGTGGGGGTATAAAAATTCAAATATTTAAATATTATTTCGGATGGGCTTTGGCCCGACTGAAGCCCATGATCCATTTGAAGACCAGTCCGCGAAATCAATTATGGGCCTAGCTCGCTCTCGACAGATCGGCCCAAGTCCAGCAACACTTCCCGACTCGATGAAGGACTCCAGTTCGACCACGTCTTCCTGATCAGAAGGATCGATCAGTCAAAGAGTAGACCACGTCGCGAAGACCGGATCTTGGACGACTTCAGCCTTGACGAGGAGTGTGGATCGATGAACACGTGTCTTCGGTCAGAAGGTTCCATCTCGCCTATAAATAGAAGAGGAGACGACGAATTTCGCACATGCAAGCTTCCAGTCTCAGTTCTCAATTAATTCTATTTTGTACTCTTATATTCACGGTCTTAAGCTCGTCTTGTTGAGCTCGTCACCTCGCCCCTTTTGTAATTCATTTCGAGGTTAATATATTTAAATTAATATTCATATATTATTATAATTTCTGCCTTCATATTGCTTCTTATACGACGTCCTTCGAAACCCACCTAAATACAATACCTTAGCAATCTTTTATTTATTTTTGATTGTTGATCGTTGTAAAAATCGACATCAACAGACGTCTAGGTTGATAGCAGGGGATTGTTGAATTGTAAACCTTGTAAAACGTTACACCGAATAGTGAATTGTGTTCCACAGGGCAGAGAGTCCCCCCAGAGTAGGCACGTTTGCCGAACTTGGTTACCAATCTCTGTGTTCTTTATAATTTCGTACTTACTGTACTTCTCTGTTTGATCACTCGAATTTAAGTGTTTGTCACATAATCCGTCACAACATATTCTGTGACATACGCACAGATTACGTAATTTCATACGGTATATACAAATTCTTTTACACCTCTGGTTTTTCGAACTGAGAACGAGTTCTTGCCCGCAGTTATCTCACCAAAGGAAGGGCTCTGGCCCGTAGTCACCCTTGCTCTAGCGGACCCTCGCCTTCCTCGGTCCATCCAAGCCCCTTTGGCCACCTGGTTGCTTAGCCTTCTTGGCTCCCTAATACTTTAACTGAAGTTGAGTTTCGAAATGCGCTTTAAAAAAAACCCTCAGGACAAAAGAAGAACAAGAAGCCGATTACCTCATTGTTTTCGTAGCACTTTCAAAGATTCACTAAAGATGGTGGCGTATACGATTTGTTCTTTTATAGCCACAATTCTCTCGACAAGAACAAAGTCTTTAGCATACATGACAATCCGAGACAGTCCCTTATTCGCCACATATACTCTTGAGTGCGATTCGGGCCCCTTTTTTTATGGCTGCATTTACTCTTGAGCGTGATCCAGAGATCGAGCCTTTATTTTTTTTGTTTTCCTACTTCGTAAGCATAATTTTATTTTAGTACACGGGAATTGTTGAGAATGTTGATGAGCTTTATTTAGGACAAAACTCTAGCAGTGTATCCATGAGTCAGCGGAACCACCATCAAACATGTATATCTAGCATTTTTTACTGATCTATTAATTTATATTCAGTTAGCTGGTTTAGAATAAATATACGAATAACTGATAACTGTGGTTTATTTAATAAAATTAAAAATAGAATGAGTTTGTTAGATAGGTGAGCGTGACATCCGAGAGCGTAGGTACATAATCCGATCCTCCTCGTCCACGATCTCCTCATCCTCGATCTCCTCCAGCCGTTTGCTTGACTCGTCGTACCAACCATCTTCTTGAATTCTAAAATACGGCGACGATACGTTTGAGTCCTTTTCTGTGGCTTTGACCGTGAGAACGTCGTTAGCGTCCATGCTGAACGTGATCTCGATCCGAGGCACTCCTCTCGGAGCAGCCCTTATTCCGTTCAGACGAAACCTCGCAAGCATGTCACAGTCCTTTGCCAACCGCCTATCTCCCCTCAACACCCTGATCTCCACCGCCGTCTGGTTGTCTCTGCTGGTCGTGAACATCTTCGTCTTACTAATCGGTGTAAAGCTATTTCTCGCAAGTGTTTTCGTCATAACTCCTCCGAGAGTTTCCACTCCCACGCTCCGAGGAAGGATGATCCAAATGGCGAAAATCTCCTCGGCTTCCCAATTCCGAAGCTCAAAAGCTCCCATTGTCAGAGCCTCGTCGTGATCGAGACCCTCTTCGTGTTCAAACGCTTCTTTCCCCTCAAAGAGCTCCTCGAACAGGCTTCGAAGCTTCTTTGCTCCGCCACCAGTGAGAACATATCCGCCGATATCTGACGCGTTAAGCTGCGCCGTTTCCAAGCCCCTTTCCACCATCGCCCTCGCCGTCTTCTCCAAAAACTCTGTCTTCATTTCTATCTCCTCCGTTATAGAAGCCAAATGGTCGAAGAACTTGCGGTGGTCAAGGGCGATGGTGTTGCTCCAAATGTTTAATTCGCAGGAAGACTCGCCGAGGTGGAACACCAAATAAATCGGTTCGTCTCTTCTGGTATCGCAGAAATTATGGGCACAAAGTACGATAACATGATGGGGAACTGGTATAGGCTCTTCGAACCCAACGCTCACCGCCACTTCCTTTATCGCCCACCTTTCTTCTTGGCCGAAACAACCTTCACTTTCAACCAAACAACCATTACAATCCACCATTATAAATTAGTACATTTACACGTAATTTTACTGGTGCAAACAAACCTGGAACCAAAAACACGGCTTTTCTAATTCTTTTGCGGAAATGGTCCTCTGCCAAACCCTTGACCTTCCTCACAAACACGGCCAGTAAATCCTCGGGACTGAAAACCCGGTCACCGAACTGAATGTGAGGCTTTCCTTCTCTGTTGACAATTTTGTGAGGAGAAACCTCAATTTCTCTCTGCACTTCTCGATCATCAAACCTGAAAAACACATTGGTATATTAAATATAATCCAGACAAGACCCAATAATTAAATTACTTACTTTCTTCGTAGGAGGTGTTTGAGATGGAGAACGGGATTGAGCGGATTACGGTCTCCGGCGAGGTATCCGACGAGAGCAGTTCCGTTGGGAGAAAAAGAGATGGAATTGGGAGTGTGTTGAATAATCTCGACCTTTCCATTATTCTCAACGCCCACGCGAGTGTAGGTCTCGTGGATTATAATCACGATGCGAATCCCGTAACGCTCGAACTTGTCTGAATATATTTCGTCCTTGAAAAGCGGAACCAGCGATTCATCGTCGCCTTCTTGTTCTTCTGATGATGATGATGACACAGTCACTAATCAACACAGCACAGCGTGTGTTAGTTGTAATCGAAATCAAAGTAAAAAAAAATAAATAAATAAATAAAATCATGGACTTACGCGAGGCGGCGAAGAGAAGCGCAATTAGGAAACCGACTCTAATGTTCATCATCATCTTCTTCACCGTGGTTGGTTTCAGTTTCCTCTTCCATGCACTTGCTTTGTTTGTGTGTTTTATAATTCCATATCATTCCCTTATTCTCTTACACGTCACACCTCCATTTGCCTTACGCCACGTCATTTTCTCTTACGGAGGAGAATATTGATGATGGTCTTCTTAAATTCGACATTAGGAAAATTTGATGGTGGTTTATGCTGTTTTAACTTTTAATTAACGAATAATTATGTATGTATATATTGAAAATCGATACAAAATAACTATTTAAAATTAATCAATTACATAAATACTTAAAGTCTTAAATCTTTCGTAAACTAGCTAAAAAAAATTGAATTGTCAATAAAATTTTGACATTGTACACTATATTGCTTTAAAGAAAATTAATTAGTGATAGTAAGATTATTGAATCTTGATACTTACATATTTTCATAAATTTTAGTTAGAGGAATTGCCGGCATAAATCCCTAATGTTTTCATGACCATACACTTAACTCCCTAATCTTTTTTTTTTCGCGGCTAAAATACCTAATGTGCATTTTCGGTTGCACCGTTAGAGGTTTGGCGAGATTTGGCTGTTAAATTTCAAATGAACGGCATGGATTAAACATGTTAGTAAAATGTTAATTTTCTGATTCTATTATATTTTTTGGTAATTTTTTATCTGATGTGAAATTAAAATACATAAATAAAAGCTTGAAAATCGGATTCAAAAAACAAACGATAAAAAAGTATGAGAATCCCCAAATAATATAATCGAAGAAGAACAAAAACTCGTACATTTGGAAGACTGGAATCGCAGAGCATCATTATCGAAGATGGACGACGACGAAGGCCATCCAGATGGTGTAGAAGAGGAGTTCGTCTTTGAAGAAGAAGAGTATGTCGAAACTGAAATCCAACAAGCAAAAAACGTTCAGACCACGACTCAACCTCAGGCTTGGTGGTCTGTTGTGAACGAGATGTGCAATGACGTTAGCGACGAAGATTCAGAAGGCATAATATCATGTAGCGACCTCGACAGCCTGTGTAGCGATGACGAGGACGGTAACTCGACAAAGAAAAGCAAGCGAGAGTATAATCCTCGAGCAAACCCAGCGGATTTCAAGTTTCAACTCGGTATGATATTTCCATCTATGGAGCATTTTAGGTTTGCTTTGAAGGAAGAGTTTATTAAAGTTGATAGGGAGTTTCAGTTCGTGGCTAATGATAAGACCAGAGTCCGAGCCAAATGCAAAGGAGAAGGGTGTATGTGGACTATCTATGCTAAGGTTCAGAACTCGGACAATAAAATAGTGACAGTTAATACCTTAATCGACAAGCATAATTGTGGTATCGTATTCGACAATAGGCTTGTCACAGCCCCATGGCTAGCGAAGAATTTTCTTGAGCAATTTCGGCTAAATCCTAACATGGATTATGAAAGCTTCAGGAACATGACGACTACGACGAAGTTCAGCAATGTCTCGAAGTCGGTGTTTTATAGACCTAAAAAAGAAGCGAGGCTGATACACGAGGGGTCTGTCAAAGATCAATATGCAATCCTTGATGATTATTGTAGACAGTTGACCACAACAAACCCAGGTAAATTGGTTATGAACTTAATTTACTGATTTGGTTAAATTGAAGGATTATTGATGTATTGATTTGGTGTTACATTCATATAGGAACCACAGCCATCCTCAAAACTGATTTGGTAGATGACAAACGAGTTTTTGAAAGAGTGTATATATGCTTGAAAGCCTGCAAGGAAGGCTTCTACAAAGGTTGTAGACCGTTAATTGGCTTCGACGGTTGTTTCTTGAAGGGCTATTGCAAAGACATGCTTTTGGCGGCGACATGGATTGATCCAAACAATTCTCAATTCCCTATTGCTTTTTCCATCGTCGAGAAGGAAAACACTGAAACGTGGACTTGGTTTATGGAGCTGTTACGTGAAGATTTTCGTATTGAAAACTCGACTGCATTCACAGTGATGGCAAAATGGCTTGGAGAAGGCGGTGGCAGATATATTCTCCGGTGCAGAACAAAGATTTTGTGTCAGACATCTTCACGCCAATTTCAAGAACGACCACTCGGGGTTACTGCTGAAACAAATGCTCTGAAAGTGTGCACGAGAGACAACACGTACTGAGTTTTCTAACTGTATGAAAGAGCTGAAAGCAGAGGACGAGGAAGCTCACACATGGTTGCTTGGAAGAGACCCTAAAAAGTGGAGCAAATCTCATTTTAGGGTGGATGTCAAGTGTGACATGCTTCTCAACAACTTATGCGAAAGCTTCAATTCTGCTATCCTTCCAGCAAGAGACAAACTTATTGTGACATTGTTTGAAAGAATTCGTTTCTGGTTGATGTGTCGATTTGTAGCCAAGAGATGTGAAGCAGAGAAATGGACTCATCCTGTTGGAAAACGAATCATGGCGATTCTTGAGAAGCACAAGCATATATCAAGGTATTGTCAAGCTACACAAGCCGGTAATGGTAAGTTCCAAGTTACATTCGTTAGAGCTTAATCGTTTGTTGTAGATTTGCGAGAGAAAGTGTGTACTTGTAGAAGTTACGAGCTAACAGGTATACCTTGTCCACACGTCTTATCGTGCATTTGGGCCTCTGGTCTTAGTGTCTTCGATTTCATTTCGGACTGGTACAAGAAAGAGGCTTACATGGCAACATATAGCGGTATCATTTCACCAATGACTAGCCCCGATAAATGGCCGGAATCAAGGCTACATCCGATTCTCCCACCTCTTGACATTACATTACCTGGACGGCCAAAGAAGAAAAGGAACAAAAGCATTGATGAGGCACCTGGATTTGAAGGTAAGGGTACAAAACAAAGCAGGGTCGGTCAAGTTAATCGATGCAGTAACTGTAAACAAACAGGGCACTCTAAGAAGACATGTCCTAATCCGGCTACTGTCGAGGTAAATTATTTTTGATCGTTGCTGTTTTGATCTATGCTGTTTTGGTCAAATATGTTTTGATCTTTGTTGTTTTGAATCAGACTAAGGTAACAAAGAAGCGAGGGAGACCATGCAAGGAGAATCCGACTACTGAGACATTGAAACGAAGAGAGAGACGGGAAAGAATGAAGAATCAAGCGACATCTTGATTATGTTAGAGGCCTCATTATGTTCTTTTTGTTAGAGGTCATTATGATTAAATTGTAAAGATGTTATGTTAGAGGCCTCATTATGTTCTTTTTGAAAGTGGCCATGATGATCATTATGTTAAACTTTAGCCATAACTACTTGTTAAAATTTAGCCCTTTCGTCAATTTAAATATAGCCATAACTACCTGTTAAAATTTAGCCCTTTTGTCAATGTAAATATAGCCATAACTACCTGCTAAAAATTGGTGTCTACATTGCCATAACAAGATGCTAAAAACAGTTCCACACTTTCATTACAATTCAATGAACAAAACCATACAACCATTACTTCAGTGAACAAAACAGTTCCACACTTTCATTACAATTCAGTGAACAAAACCATACAACCATTATTTCTTAGAATTCAGTGAACAAAACCATACAACCATTACTTCAGTGAACAAAACAGTTCCACACTTTCATTACAATTCAATGCACAAAACCATACAACCATTACAATCCCACACTTTCATACAACCATTTCAATTCCATACAGCCATTACAGTACAATCCCACACTTTCATTTTCATTTCAGTACAAGACGATAAAAAGCAACACAACAACAATATCAGTTCCAGCCATAACCATTAAAAGTCTCGAACCGGATGCTGGCGCTGTCTTTGTTTCCACACGGCCAGCCGCTCGAATTTGATCAATTTCGAATTGTAAGCCGTTAATTCTCCGAAGCAAACCAGGTATAATTTTTTTTTACCTTTCACACATCTCCGGGTCTATCTACCTGAAGAACGTACATCCACCTCCTGACTGGACATGAAACACGAATTTGAAAAGAAAAAAACACGAATTTGAAAAGAAAAAACACGAGATTTAAAAAAAACGAATTTGAAGACAAGTTCTCAGGATTGACTAATTAACTTACTTCTTTCTTGTAGCAACCCAAAAATCTTCTCCCAGGACTGAGATCCACGCTGTCCTCTCAACCACAGCTACGCCACATTTACAACACTCTTCAAACGCCATTTCTTTTCTCATCTTCGATGAAGAATCGCTCCGACATGAGCACTGGTTTTTCTTGCTCCAGTTGGATGAACACGAGTATTCGTCTACCATGATGCCGATTTTTTTTTTATTGCGGTTGATGAAGAACAGACCCAATTTAGGGTTACGAATTGGGGAAAAAAATGCTTCAAAAATGATACGGGCAAAAGAAATGCATATAACATTTGATTTTCTTTTTAAAAGAAATATATAGAGTTATATATGCTTTTAAAGAGGATTTTAAACCATTCTTTGTAAATAAAAAAGACCAATTCAATCTGGCAGCTACAAGTGGATCAACGTTAAATTTAACAGCCAAACCTCTAACGGTGCAACTGAAAATGCACATTAGGTATTTTAGCCGCAAAAAATAAAGATTAGGGAGTTAAGTGTATGGTCATGAAAACATTAGGGATTTATGCCGGCAATTCCTCTTTTAGTTATTTCACTAATTTTAGACTGATTTTTAAATATTTTGAAAATTTATTATTTTCAATTATATATTTAGTTATAACACTTTTGCGCCGATCCGGACGCTTGAACCTCGATGCGAGGTCTTTGAAGATGCGATCATCGTACTTGATTTTGCGGCGCCGACCCTCCCAACGATGGGAAATCTTCTTCGTCGGAGCGATCTGCAACGAAAATCTGTGGAGTATCATAGAGGAAGCCCCGATCGGTACCAAAGAACCACGCCGCCAAATTCAATGACGCTGGAGGAAGGCAAGCTCGGTGGCCGACAGTTGTTGTCAATGAGCATTCCATTTGGGTATTTTGTTTCGGGTTTTGAAATGCTGAAAATGAGTTTGGGGTATAATAGGTATGTTAAAATGTCATCAGCTGAAGTGAAATTGGTTATTTTTTTGGGCTACAATTTTAAAGAGCGGGGCTGTTTGGGTTAGTTATTTAGCTTGCCTTTAAAAAACATTGAAAACAGAAATACACACACAATTATGACAAAACCAAAAAAACGGAAGAAAAAAACATAAAACATCAAACAAAGAATACATAATCAGAAAAATATCATAATTACCATAACAAAACGAAACTGCGGTTTGTGAAATCTTTTTTGTTTGTAGTGAAAGGAGAATAATAGGATTGATTGATATTAAAAAAAGGAAAGGAAAATGGTATAGTGGTAAGTTGAAGTTGAACTATTTAATTAAATAATATTTTTTATATTATAAGAAAGGCTAAGAAATAGGCTAATTTATGGTGAATGTTCAAATCAATGTTCAAAATTCCGAGATTCCCATTTTACAAATGTATCGACTACGTACCTATTAATATATCAACAAGGAAGTTAATGATAATTTTAATATTAATATTGATTTCTACAGATTTTAATTTATGAGTATACGAATTTTATAAAAAAATATAGAAAAAAATAAATTTATATATACGTTCAAGAAAATAAAAACGAGATATTTTCAAAAAAATTATATAGTTAAATACAAGATTTTTTTATGCTATATATATACTTGCATTCAAATGAGGTATTAAATTTATTTTTATATTAAATTTATCTCTTTATTTTCTAGCCTCTAGTGCAATTAGTGCAATACTACGATACCAAATAATATTCATTAAAAATTAGTTATCGTAATTTAATGAAAAAGCTATATGAAATAAACAAAAAGCTATTTACAATTAAAATTATCAAGTATTTGTTGCAACTATCCAATCATTTACATTTTCTTAAGGATCTAGTCCCATTTCGTCACAAGCTCAAATCCAGTTCGTTCACACCTGCTCAGCTCTCCGTCAAGACCAAGTCTAACTGATCGTGCGGTCAGCCCGGATTAAGCGCTCTTCAGCCAATTTTCTAGTCCACTCCAGCTCAAGTCAAAACGCACGTGGCACCTCGGAGTCCTCCAGTCCGACCACATGTTCTTCATATCGACGGCAGAGCAGCGGCGACCTCAGTTATAAATAGACGAAGAATTGAGTCCTATCGGGGCACGCAATTCTCATTATTTTACTCTGTTATTTTATTTCGATTTTGTACTTAAGCTTTGTTGAGCTCGTCTCTTCTCAGTTCGTCGAACTCGACCCCAGTTGTACTAAGTTTGATCAGCTTGCAATACAATCATTTGATTCGATCTTCTTTATTTATTATTATTTTTTCGATATATTTAAGCTTATTTCGATTATGTTACGACGAATTTTTGAGATCGACACACATACAAATAAATACGATACACAAATATATTATATAGTTTCGTGATTGTCGAGGGACCGAATCCGACATCAATATTAGGTTATTGATGTAATTACCCTTAAAATTATTTAAATATGAAAAGACTAATTTAATTCATGCCTAAGTCTTTATAATACACCTCATGGGTCTTGTTTGAGCTTCTTCAAAATTTCGATTAGAATTTTAATGTAAGGAATTCAAATAGATTATATACATAACTTTCCCTAATTTAATTGTACTACATTAATTGAATACACAAATACATTTTGGTGAAAAAATTCTACGAAGTTTGTTTGTTTGTTTTTTATTTTTATTTTTATTTTATAAAACACCATCGTAACTACATTACCATTATGTCTTAATTTCTTTTTCTTCCTTTCATAAACATCAAAGCCCTAAAAACTTTAAATATTTAAAATAAAATAAAAAAATTCCCGGGCTGTACTGGGTCACGCGGTGACCGGTCTACTACCAAATATTTGTAATAACATTATTTTCATTTCACAAACCGCCATTTTGTCTAAGTTCAAAATAATCTAAAAAAATCTTCGATCTCACTTCACTTTCTTGATATCTCCTAGAAAATTTTGCCCCAATTCCCCATTTGCACTACGATTTCCGATCTGGAAATGGAGGATTTCGGGGAATGGAGGAAGAAGGACGACATACAGTCGCGGCGGCTCAGTATTATCGACTTTTCATCGGAGGACGATTCGCTCTTAGGCGCGTCTTCAGGTTTTTCCTATATGATATATGAGGCGTTTAATCGGATTGTGTGTTTTTAATTTATAATCAAGGAAGAGAGATGGCTGATTTTGTTAATTTAGGTCGTTTTCCTATATTGTGTGTTTTTTTTTTCTTCCTTTCACTGAGACGCGAGGGTAATTGATCTTCGAGTACTTTTTGTGATATGTAATGTGATTTCTTTATTTCTTTTTATGCGAAAAGTTTTTGGGATTCGAGTAGGGAAATGGTTAGAAGTGAATTTTAAGAGATGCTGTTGTCTGTTCGAAGTTTTGCAATTCAAGTCGTAAAGACGGTTACTTTGATGAATTTAGGCCATTTGAGCTTGTGCATCGCTCATGTTTTGAGTCCAGGTGCCCGTCGGCTGTTCTACTAATTAATTTGTGATCTTTTAATAATGCATTGATAAAGATTTGATGGTCAAGAAATATTTTGAGCAGGCTTTTCAGGATTTGATAAAAATACTTGATAAATTTGAAAATCAGGATTTGTCCTTGGCCCATCATGGTTAAAGAGATTTTATTTCGTATCGAACTTGTTAAATTTATTTGAGTTCTACGTTTTCTTTTGTTGCAATTTTCTTTTTTCATCTGGATTGACGTGATCAGCCATGTTATTATTTTGTGTTTAATCTGGATTCCCTTCATCCTTATTCAGAGAGCTTAGGCCAGAGGAGTGAAGATATTTTTCAGTCTTTTGATGATGATAAAAGAGAGGAGCTTTTTGAGCGAGTAGTCAGTGCTAACAAATTACAAGAAATTCCTGAAACTGAAGAATTAGTTCCTCAGCTTTCTGAATGCCCGGAACCAGAGATGATTAGGAAAAATGGCAAGTGTAACTTGCGCAAAAGTTTGGCCTGGGACAGTGCGTTCTTGACCTGTGAAGGTAACCCTCCATGAATGATGAATTTGTAAAGATAGTAATTATACTTTTTTTTTTTACTGATCTTACTTTTCATTTTCACAACAATCTTCTTTGTAATGCAGGTATCATGGACGCCGAGGAGTTGTCGAGCATGATTTCGATCGATAAAAGTCAAGGGAGGATGTTGCCTGGAATTCAAGAGGAAGTTCATAGATCCACTGATTCAATATCCACATTAGGAAGTGATACTTTGACTCTAGAAAGTGTTGAAAGTAGTTTGTTTGAAGATGTAAGAGCTTCAATACAAAGATCAAGAAATCCCGTAAAAGGGACTAGCGGAGATAGTAAAGTAGGATTGGGTGTAAGAGAAGCCAAAGTTGGTAGCGGTGAGTATGCTTAATTTTTAGTTGATTGATCAATAATACTTGACAGTCAGAGTGATATAGACCAGCGAAACATACAAAGCATTTTAGAGACTACTTGCATATATTTAAAAGCTAACTAAACATGCCTATTTTGTTTTCAGATGTGAAAAAAGTGGGATTAGTTTCTCAACCAAAGGTATGTTAGTGTTGGGAGAATGTAAATCTTGTTTCTTTTGTATATAGTGTGTGAGCTCCTTCTTACATAACTCTTTACCAAATTTCAGCTTAAGCCCAAAGTTGTTGCCAAGAATCCAATTATTAGCATGCAAATCCCTGGGAAATTGCCTAGGCCAGTCCGTGGTTCTCAGCAGTTACCTCAGGTATGTAAAAGCAAACTAACTTTGAAGCGATTTTCCTATTGTGAAACATAGGGAGCATCAATCCAAAAATTCAGAATGAAATGTGTTTTTACCATTTTATTTGCTTCTAAAGATCACATGTTGCTATGTGATTGTTATGTATATAACTTTTGAATACGATCAACTGAGATATTTGTTTCTCCTATTTTACCCATATAGTCCATGGCCACCGGTAGAGAGTCAAGTACATCTATTTTGAAGCGGCCTAAAGTATTAGACAAGCCCATTCCTAGCTCCGCAAGAACGGCTAAGAGGGCTTCTCTAGGCGGTGACCTTTTGAAAGCAGAGAATGATAACACAAAAGTCGTGGCTGGTAAAAATTATATTTGATGGAATAGGTTACTAAGAAGTTTAATTACTATGAACCACACTTGAACGAATTTCCTTCTAAGCTTATTGAGCATTGCAGGTAGAGGAGCTCCTGTGCCAAAAATACCGGGTAGTTTACGAAATGTGCCTAGACCGACTAAATCGTCTTCTTTGGGCGCATCTTCCACGAACACAACGGGTCCCTCTTCCTCCATCGATAGCTCCGGAAGTACCTCGTCTGTCAAGTCTGTTATGAGCCCTTTAAATTCCATGAAAAGAACCGCCTCTAAAACTGGTAATCCAATGAATTCTTCAAGGTCGACTCCGAAGACTCAGTCACGAGCTATGTCCGGGGATCGTATCGAGTCTGGAAAATCCCGACTCTCTGGTCAATCTATGCCTTCGCCCAGAATGTCCTCCAACATATCACCAGGCAGCTCTATTAGTGACTGGTCATCGGAATCTGTTTCCTCAATTTCTAGCACGCAACATATTTCTCATAGCTCGAGAGACAGCCTTAGCAGAAGCTACTCCTCCAAGAAGGTCCCCGTGGATTTCGACTCTCCTCGGTGCATGGATCACGATGACAAGACCTCTGACGGATCTGCTAATCGGGGATTGCCCGGTAACAGCACATCGAGAGCGTCCACCGGAACGGTTGCACTTCACCAAACTTCAAAACCTTCAGGCCTTCGATTGCCATCACCGAAAATTGGTTTTTTCGACGGGGTCAGTTTTTGCCATCCCTTTCTGGGGTCTAATTTCATTTTTTTTTTCATTACTTTAGTTTGTCAAAATCATACTTATTTCGGCCACTTTGTACTTCTGTATGCATTTTGCAGGCAAAATCGACAGTTCGCACTACTCCTAAGAGGTCTAATCCAGTGGCACCGAGTAATTTACCAAAAGCTGCCGCTTCTGTAGGCACAAGCCCACGAGGGAGTGGAATCAAGTCGAAACTTGGAAAGGTCAATCCGGAAAAAGCTGCTACAATTGGTGGTGCTAAGACTGACGCAAGTTTCTCAAATATGAAGCCCAAAATTTCTTCCTCACTCGAAGCATCAAAAGCTGCCAAAAAAGAGGTCAACAGTGGTTCAGTCACACCTCCGCTTTTGAAAACCAACTCACCGCTCATAGTTGACGAAGAAGATCACTCCAATGGTGATGAAGTTGGAAATGGCAGATCGGATATGGGTTCACAGAATAAAGATGTTGGTTTTTGTGAGAATAACGAGACCTCCGATGCTTTGAAAGCTGAACTGATACTGGAAACTCAGCATAGTGCTCACAAAGAAGAAATTGGAAATGGGGGAAATGATATGAGTTCACACTGTAAAGATATTGGTTTGTGTGAGAACATTGAGACCGCCGATGCTTTGAAGGCTGAGCTGATACTGGAAACTCAGGTTGATGCTCACAAAGAGGATGTGAAGATCAGTGGTTTAAGCAATATTAGTCCCACCTCCAACTTTGAATATACGAGTTGTTTGGAAGAACTGACCAGAGACGAGTTCAAAATTGATCACGAAGATTCTGATAAGGGTGGTGAAGTTGGAAGTGGCTGCGGATATGATCTGGATTTACATGATAAAGATATTGGTTTCTCTGAGAACAACGAGATCACTGGTAATTCACTGGAGGATGTAAAGATTACTGGTCTGAGCATTATCAGTCCCGCTTCTGATTCAAAAAACGGGAGTTGTTCAGAAGAATTCGCTAAAGAAAAATCTGATTCGGAGGACCAGATTGATTGCTTGATCACACAGTTAGGTTCCATGGAAATCAGGGGGACTGAAGGAATGCTTTTTGATGAACCGGATAATAATGATGGTGTTTTGCAGTTAAACTCGAGCCGGGATATTACTGTTTCTGTTGAGAAAGAGGAGTCTCAGAATAGTTTGCCAAAGCCTATCATATTTACATCTCCGGAAAATGACAAAAGAATACCATTTTCTGCCAAGGATTCGTTGTGCAATATTGGTGCGTCAGTTGAGGGAGAGAAAACCAGCCAACCATCACCACCTTTCTCGGAAGACCATTTTGAAACAGAACAGCGGTCGTAGGTCAACATTTTATAAAATTTTGACTTTTTTTCCTGGTCGTTTGTAGAGTCAGATTCATGGATTAGCTTTTACCATAAGCGTTTATGAGTGTCGTTATCTTGGTTAATTCAACAGTCATGTCCCACCCTGAATGTGAATGCCGTGCCCAAAGTCAGGGATTACTGACTATGAGCCTGGTTGATGCCATTTTCTTACTCTAGTCGTGTATGTATTTCGAAAGTAAAAATGGTATTTAAACTTTGAAGCATGAATTAGTAATTTATTTCTTAATTTAGTGTATTGTGATTTTCTCAATTTCCTTTTATTTGTTTATTTGTCATTGCTGTGTTACTTGAAGTTCAAGAAATCTGTTTCTGAATTTCCGCAGAATGAATGTATTAGATAATTTTGAGTGACATCACAAGGTCATCAGAAGAAGAGATTCTATCGGAAACTCGAGGTGCATGATCCGATCGTCCTCGTCCTCGATGTCCTCCCACGTTTTTCCCGTCTCATCGAACTCTGTGTTGTATACACTCATATGACTAGACGTTGACGCGTTCGACGCCTTCTCCGCGGCCTTGACATTGAGCAAGCCTTCTCTTGACACCCTAGCTAATATTGATCCGAAAACATGATCTCGATCTGAGGCACACCTCTTGGAGTAGCCTTATTTCCATTCAGACTAAACGTTCCGACCTCCTTAACACCTTCATCTCCACCCCCGTCTGGTTGCCTTTGTTGGTCGTGAACATCTTTGTCCTACTAATTGGTATGGAGTTTCTTCTCTCCAACGTTTTCGCCGTAGCGATAAATATAATACTACATGCAATTTAAAAATAAATATTCAGTTAAATATTAAGAAAGATGACGGTTCATAAATTAATAACCATTATTGTTTGGGATAAAAACTTTATGGTACAATTAAATTAAATAATAATATAATAAAAAAACAGTACTACACCCAATTTCCACTATGTTTTTTAGGAAATAAAAGTCGATAGCATCTCGCACCAACCGGCCTAAGGAACCCGATTCATTACCCGGCCGAAGAAGGTTTCATCTCGAAGAAACTTAAAGAGTTCGTCGTTTACCATTAACTTGTCGTTTATAATGAACTCTTTAAACTCATGCTTGGTGACCTTTGGGTTTGGGTTAGCACGTACTGTGTGGCCTTGGTAAATCTTGTACTCTGAGAATCAATGTAACAGTGATAATCTCTGGTTTTACTTCTAAAGTCCTCTCTTCTCCACTTGCTCAGGACTTGGCCCTCTCCATAAAAGAGCCTATCATCTACACCCTCACTGTCACTGACTGGTATGTGTGTTTTCACTCAACTTCTGCGCTTCTCTTTTCGCACACCAGGTGTTTGCGAAATTGTTTTACAAAGTACCTCCAATCATTATAATAAATGAAAATTACTTTTAGGGGTCTTGACGAACTTTCCTGTGATGCTCAGAACAATTTTATACTAGATAAAGTTCGCATCTTTAGGAGATAAATAAATAAATTAAAAACACGTTCAAGAAATGAAAAAGCATATAAAAAAAACCCCCTCATTCACACAACTAATATTATATTCTTGTTGCCACTTGTTGCTTGTGTTATTTAACATTGCTCATGATACTCGACTAAACTCAGGATTCAAACTCATTCAGTACTTAGTACCTTCTGTGATTGACCTTGAAAATCAAGAGCTTATTAAGCAGGTGAATTACAATGGAGCTCACAATAACACGCCCCGACGATTGGCATCTTCACCTTCGTGACGGGGATCTTCTCAAAGCCGTTATACCTCACAGGTAAGTACTGATCAGTATACCCTCTTGTGTGATTGGAAAAACTCCAAAATAGATCTGGGTCAACTCAAATTTATACTTGCAGCGCAAGGGAGTTCAGGAGGGCGATAGTGATGCCGAATCTGAAACCCCCCATCACAACAACCGCTGCGGCTTTGTCTTATCGAGAGTCCATCTTGAAAGCATTGCCTTCCGAAACTGACTTCACGCCTCTGATGACGCTTTACTTGACCGACACCATGAGCCCCAATGAGATCAAGCTCGCAAGTGAGTCCCTTAGGCCTGAAAGACCAAATTAATCTTTTATTAATTTAGTTTCCCCCTCGTCATTAAATTATATTTTACGAGAAGAGCTATCGAGGATTGGTTCACATCTCGAATAGTGAACCGAATTTACACGGCTACGTTTTGTCGTTGATGAGACTATTTGGGGAAAAAAAATGACAGGAAAAAGTGGGGCTGTGTTTGGTGTGAAGCTGTACCCTGCTGGAGCAACAACAAACTCTCAAGACGGAGTCACCGATCTCTTCGGGAAATGTCTGCCCGTCCTCGAGCAAATGGTCGAGCACAACATGCCTCTTTTGGTAATGATTTCATTAATAATAACCCGGCTGCTAAAAGAATGCTCAACAAGAATACGAGTCTATAAAGCTCTTTGTTGTTTTTACGTGTTGTCAGGTTCACGGCGAGGTCACGGATCCCGGGGTCGATGTATTCGATCGCGAAAAGGTGTACATCGACACGATATTGCGGCCACTGATCGAGAGGCTTCCGCTCCTGAAAGTTGTGATGGAGCACATAACTACCGCAGACGCCGTTGGCTTTGTCGAGTCTTGCAAAGAAGGTTTGTTTTTATCGAGTCGGTAGTGGTGTTTTGAGGTTTTTCTTTTCGACGTTTGTGTTTCTCAGCCGCGCTCGTTATTATTATTTAAAAAAAAAAAAGGGTTCGTAGCGGCGACCGTGACTCCACAGCATCTCCTACTAAATAGGAATTCTCTGTTCCAAGGCGGATTACGGCCACATAATTACTGCCTCCCAGTGCTCAAAAGAGAGACCCACAGTGAGTGAGCTTTGTATGTAAATTCAATCATTTTAAGTGTCTTGTAATTGATTGATGGCCGTCGGACACATTTCAGCCTTGGGTCTCTCCAATAAAAAAGAAAAAAAGAAAAAGGAAAGTAGTGTTGTACATCTATGAACTATTTCCGTCCCATTCAGGACAAGCTATTGTGTCCGCTGTCACGAGCGGTAGCAAAAGATTCTTCCTTGGGACCGATAGCGCTCCTCACGAGAAACGAAGCAAAGAATGCTCGTGTGGTTGCGCCGGCATATTCAATTCCTCTGTTGCAATCTCAGCTTATGCCAAAGTCTTTGAAGACGTAAGTTTAGTATCTTTATTAAAAAGAAATTGTCAATTTAGCTCCTAAAATTTAATGTATTGGCACTGATTACGGTATTGGTTGTGTTGGCTCGATCAAGTTCTGAAAAATGTTCACATTTTTATAGGCGGGAGCTATGGACAAGCTAGAGGCATTCACAAGTTTTAATGGGCCGGATTTCTATGGACTTCCAAGAAACACTTCGAAAATAAAACTTAGCAAGAGTCCTTGGAAGGTTCCGGAATCTTACTCGTTTTCATTCGGAGAGATTGTCCCGATGTTTGCCGGCCAAATCCTCGACTGGAAACCATCCTCGGTCTGATACTGACCACTCCTTTCTTGGAGATAAGTATTGCGTATTTTTTTTTTTTTGCCTTTTCTCTCTTTGAAATTTGAATATTATTTTGGTCCAGTTTTATCTGCGATACAATTGTAACTCGATATGCTCAATTGTTGTACTAATTAATAAAGGAGAAGTGCTGATGAAATCTTGTTTATCGACAATTCGCAAACAATAATTTCCGGCTTGACTTGATGTTACTAATTTGTTCATTGGACTTGAATTGGTCTATCTATTATGTGCTCTTTATGATTTTATGCTATTTTGCATTCTTTAATACGTTCATACTAGTCCGAACCGGACTGTGAAATGCAATATCTTTCTTTAAAACTCAAAAACTTAAATTAATTTAAGTTGTGTATTATTAACAAAGGCATGTATTATGTCACCCGAGTTTAGAGCTTCTGTCTCCGTCTACTAAACCAAATGTTGATTTTTCTGTTTATTGGTTTGCTTTGTCTAAACTAGAATTTGTATAGCTCAATGCCTACACAACACAGTCATTTGTGGTCACTCATTACTAAAAAGCTCTTGTGTTTTCCTACTTAAAGATGTTATCAGATTTAGTAAGAACTCAAGTAATTTTTCATAACCTTTTTCTTTAACTCTTGTTCTATGTACTTGTTATACCGGAATGGTAAATCAGTAATTTAATTTTTTCTAGGTCCTTTGGATTATGAGAATGTTGAGTGAGTTATTTATGTAGTTGGGTTATTTAGAAGTAGAGTAATCTCGAGGGAGAGATTGGCCTACCTCTCGGATTGTAAGCCGTTTTGGGTGTACTATTCTATTCAATTATCAATAAAAATACCATATAGGTTTAGTTATATGTTCTTTAAAGGTGTTTACATAAACCATTTTGAGTTTCGCAACCTAAAAAGTTTGCCTAAGCTTTAAGACTTTTAGCCACGTCAAGTTTCTTCACTTCATCTCCCACGCTTTTAGTTTAGCTTAGAAATTTGGCGAAGGAAAAAAAATAGTTCCCTTTTTAGAGTTTTAGCAAGCGCTAATACATTTTTCATCTTAAGTGTAAAGTGTTTTGTGGCGAGGGGAAAAAAGTTCTTTTGTTTAAATGGTTAAAAACGTACGGAGTTGTTTAAGATTGTCTTTGTTCAGGAAATTGAGGTGATTGATATTTTCATACCCCATTTTGATTCTAGACTTGACAACTTAATTTCAAAAGAAATTAAAACCTTGATAGAATAAAATATCTCGTCGTTATATGTGATTGTTGAACAAATTAAAGCAATCATAAAAATCCAGTCTCATCCTTAGTTTTTTAATTTATTTGTATCATATGGTCTCAAATCTCAATGGAACAAAAAGAAAAGGTTTGCAGTTATTAGGAACGCCATTTTGTTAATATTCCACTCAAGGATTGTCGGTAACCACTTTCCTTTATTTCCCACTTGTTCTCCTTTTTTTTTCCTTCAAAATATTTCTGGCTAGAGTCTATGATCCACGGCGACAATAATTTAGAGTCATTAATTTCAAGTTAATGTTCCAAACTGAAATAAAAAGAGAGCTATAATGTAGTTTAAATATATATTTAAACACAATAAAAATATGGCTCTCAAATGAAGAAGATATTTATGAAGTGTATAAATATCTATGGCATGCATGTATAATGTATATGAGCTATAAAGTAATGCATATTTATGAGCTTGAACTTCAATAAACGGACACGAGTCATTTTCATGCTTCGCGTGACATGTATTATCACTGCGTAAAAGATGTCCGTACTGGTTCTGGTTGGTTGGTGGTGGTGTAGCTATTCAAAGAATGAAATGAGAGCATAGCATCTTATAATATTCCCTACCTTATTTTATTTTAAAAAATAATATATCAACTTCTTTTATTTTATTTTTCTAAAAGAGATCTCAGTAATCTTATTAAATGCCATGCTCTCACTCTCTAATTTATTATTATCATATGGCAATCCAATCTGTTTCCATGCCTCTTCAATTTTGGAATTAATATGCCTAGTCCAATAGTAAATTATGAAATACACAAGCTTTCTCATTTTGGCCCTATTTACATGAAGAATAAAAAAATTACGTGTAAGTTTTGTTCATTATGAAAAGAACCTACTCTTGAGTTTTGTGTTCTAGTTTTGGTACATTATTTTTAAAAAAATAATACGCTCTCTCTCACTCTCTGAACTGACTTAGAGTCTGTAGAGAATGATCAATTAGAGGATAAAATTGATTAAATAATCAAACTTCAAATCATAATTATTGACGCTAATATATTGAGATGATAAGCTTAGAGGTTGCTCAATCATATTCAACACCAGATTAGAACCATCCACTATTACATAGTCACAAAAATATAAATATTTTAAGCGATGAACAATTATGTTATTGCATTTTGAGTTTATTTATATATTCTGGTATGTCATTAGTATTATTGTTTAGTTAGTATTTTTATTCATATGTAATTCAATCGTGACTACAGTTACATCACATATTTACAAATGTATCTATTCTCAAATCATGTTTTAGAAAGTTTATTGTCAACTCCATAACGAGTAACCGCATAATTTTTTTTAATGTTAATGTATCAAATTTAATATTATTACTCTTATTTATTTTTTTTTATTTTTTTATTTTTTTTGTTTTGCAAGTTTATGTTACAAAGATCATATATATGAAAACTATGTTTTGTGTATACAAAATTAAGAAATAGACGTCATGTCTTTGGAATATCCATCGATATATATGTGGATAAAGGATATCTACATAATCGAACTATCACTATACATCTATGACTTGTAGAAAATCAGTGTTTCCAGCCAAAGAAACACTACTCGAATTGTAAGTTTATCATTCATTTTTCAAATAAATTTACGATGAATTAAGTGTTTGGGAAGATCACGCCATAAAGTTTATTAAAACGAAAAAGTATAGCTTTTTTATACTTATATTAACGTATATTATTTGACCAAAGTTTAATGCGTTGAAAGCTAAGCATCATTCAATAGGACTAAAGAGCTAACTCCGCATCAGTAGTGTATGAAAAAGAAACAATAAAAGAATATTGCGCCTTAATTAACTATTCTTGAATTTATCATACTTTTTCTTTTAAATGATATTTCATAATTAAAATAAATAAATAAATAAAAGCGCTGCTTTCGGTCCTTCTTCATTGACATTTTAGGTGTTACTCATCTACTACATACATTTGTGAGAGAGACAATCTTTATCCCTTTACTTGAATGAAATAGTGACTTGTTGAGTGAGCAAAAGAGCATCTTCTATTTTCCTTGAAAAAGACTATAAAGCACTTCATATCTACCCAAAATCTTCTTTAACCACATTCAATTGTGTATTGTCACTGTATATCTTTTGGTGCATATACGATTTCATATGCCAGGTGACCCAGGTCATATAATATCTTGTATGGATATATATATATACTAGTTTTTCAGCATCGCGCGTAGCGCGAATGATTTTAGCATATTATAAATGATAATAACAAGTAAAATTTGTAGAGGTTAATTTGTGTTATCAAGATTTGTAAACAATGGGCACCAAAGAAACCGGCAATTAAGAAAAACCCTTAAAAATCATAAACAAATAATAAAATGTAAAAAATTTATTTTGTACATTGATTAGACTTTCATGAGTAAATAAGACTTGCGTTCGCTTTCCAATGAAATATGGAGACACATATAAGGTGAAGTAAAATAAATGTCAAATATAAACTAATAAAGAAAATATAAAACTAACATACACTCAAAATAATGTATGTTATTGATATAGACTACGTTTGGTTGGGATTAAAAAGCCTTGTTTTTGTTTTTAGAAAAAACAAAACTGTTTATCCAGTGATTGGCAAAACTGTTTTTAAAAAAATTTCAAAAACGTTTTAGATTTTGTACATGAGATAGAAAAGTTAGTATTCTTAGCTTTTAGAAAAAGTGTTTTTAAGTTTGCTATATAAATTACTGTAATATCATCGTACAAAATATTATTTATATATATATATATATGTATATAAATAAGCATATCAGTAATTATTAATTAATTATTAAGAACATGTCTATTTTAGTTTTTTTACTATAATATATTTATTTTATCAAACGCTAAATCAGTTTTTGTTACCAGCAACAACTGGACCTCGCATCCCTCGGCCTGACGAGCTCGACATCGGCCTCAGCTCGACCTCGTCCTGACGAGCTCGACCTCGGCCTCAGCTCGACCTCGTCCTGACGAGCTCGACCTCGGCCTGACGAGCTCGACCTCGGCCTCAGCTCGACCTCAGCTCGACGTCGGCCTGACGACCTCGACCTCGACCTCAGCTCGACCTCGACCTGACGAGCTCGACCTCGGCCTGACGAGCTCGACCTCGGCCTCAGCTCGACCTCGGTCTGACGAGCTCGACCTCGGCCTCAGCTCGACCTCAGCTCGACGTCGGCCTGACGAGCTCGAGCTCGGCCTCAGCTTGACCTTAGCTCGATGTCGGCCTGACGAGCTCGACCTCGGCCTGATGAGCTCGACCTCTGCCTCAGCTCGACCTCAGCTCGACCTCGGCCTAACGAGCTCGACCTCGACCTCAGCTCGACCTCGGCCTCAGCTCGACCTCGGCCTGATGAGCTCGACCTCGGCCTCAGCTCGACTTCGCATCCCTCGGCCTGACGAGCTCGACCTCGGCCTCAGCTCGACCTCAGCTCGACGTCGGCCTGACGAGCTCGACCTCGACCTCAGCTCGACCTCGGCCTAACGAGCTCGACCTCGACCTCAGCTCCACCTCGGCTTGATGAGCTCGACCTCGACCTCAGCTCCACCTGGGCCTGACGAGCTCGACCTCGACCTCAGCTCGACCTCGACCTCGGCCTGATGAGCTCGACCTCGGCCTCAGCTCGACTTCGCATCCCTCGGCCTAACGAGCTCGACCTCGGCCTCAGCTCGAGCTCGGCCGGACGTTTTTCAAATGTCTTCAAATCACCTAAAAAAATGACTTAATATTTGAATAGAATGACTTAGAAAAGTGTCCACGTAGACAAAGAAATGCTGACGTGGAGGGGTCTTTAAAGACATTTTTTATATGTCTTTGTAGAATTATAAAAAATGACTTAAATCTCTTTATAAAACGACTTGAAATGGTTCCACGTCATCAATAAAAGATGACGTGGACAAGTTATGAAGACGTTTTATAAGAGTCTTTATAATTCTTTAAAAAACGACGTAATAAACGCTGACATAATCAATGTTGCTGACATGTACTCATTTTTAAGACATTTTTTTTATGTCTTAATTGCATATCGCTGACGTATAATTATATTAAGAAGACGTTATTATTATTATTTTTTTTAATAAAGAAGACGTTATTTTTAAATGGGTGCAATTTAGAAGACGTTTTTATTAGTCAATTTGGGATGCTGACGTGGATGCGCCAATTTATTAATTTTGAGAAATTTAAATATTTTCATAATATATTTAATACATGATCATATTTTCATAATATTTTCAATACCTTTTCTATAATTACAAATAGCATAACCAAAAAAAAAAAATTCATTTATAGTCTCAAATTGGCATCAACAATTCAAAATGCAATATATTAATCCAAAGTGCAATAATGCAATACAGCAGAAATGTACGAAGTGACAACAAAAACAACTATAGTATTGGATTCAAATGGAAAGTGTAAAAACGAGCATGCCTTGGGAAGAAGCTGCATTCATTTGTCAAGCATAACTTCTAGTTAGACTTTAAGTTGTAATCCTTCAATTACACATTCCGCCCAAATAGCTCGAACTTCGTTGATTTCATCAGCCGTATATAATGATCTTTTATCAAACTACATTTTCAAAATAACAAAAAGAGGTCAGGAAAGATTATATGAATAATAAAACATACAAACCAAATATATAACTGAAAAAGGGAAGATTATTGGCAATCTTATTGTATAACTATTAGAAACCTGGTAGAGACTAGCTAATTTCATTTTTATTTTATGGTAGAAACCTGTATGAAAGAAGTCACATTTTTTAACGGTACCTCTGAGATAGACTAGCACTCAAATATACCTGGTAGTGCACTGAAGTGCAGAATATGTGCGTAAGTGCATCATTATATATGTATATATATATATATATATATATATATATATATATATACACATACACTTACATGTGAATCAACAACAGTGTAAAAGTCACGTGCAGTTATAAGGTCATGCATGAATCTCAGTACATAAAAGCCACATTCGAAAGTCGACGGTTGTCTTGGGCACTAAAATGAAAGCAAAAAATATGTTAAAAAACTTGCAGACATATTACAATTTTTTTACTTACAAAACATGCAGAGATCAGTAAGAAATTAAAGGTTTATAAGAAAAAAAAAGTCAGCTATACTTACATTGCAATGTGTTAAATTGAAATACAAACTTTTTGGCTGTACTTTGCGCATTCCTTTGAGCAATGCAAACTTCATCATGGCTCTAGCATGATTATATATCACGTGAGAAATAAATATATGCATCGTCGCTAATAAGTGTAATAAGAAATGAAGAAAAACACTTACTCATCAAGCATATCATAAGTGTCTTTGCTCATAGTTTGTCTCAGTGGGTCAGAGTAATAAGCCATCTTAGCTGAAGCATCAATCACAACTAATGTCCAATGACCTCTACATGACAAAAAAAACGTAGATAACAATGTCAGAAAACAGTGGTATTCGTTTCATCTCACAATATTTTATTCACTTCCTTCATGAAAGACGAAGTGAGAGAGATTGGGTGTGTTAGTGGTAAGGTGAGCTTCATAATATCATATATCATTTAGGCTTGTTCCCTGATTTTGATGTTGTACATTATGTTTCCCAAGTTGATCTCATTTTCTTTTCTCTCTTACCAATTTATGTTGAGGACTTTCATATTAAATTACTTCACAGCGCATAAACCATTGAGCATAGACCATTGACTGACCAACTAAGAAATGAAAAATAACAAATCACTTGATAAAGACTTACCCGGTGTTCAAAGGGATATATAATAATTGTTTCTCTAGTAAAACTTCCATCTTTTTTGTAATACATGTCGACCTTTGACTAGATGTTCCAATATCTTTTGCAATCTGTGAAGGCTCTATGAAAGAGACAGAATTTGTCTTCCCTTCTTGGTACAACACATGATATAAATATCTGTAGGTAAAATTTCGAATTAAATGTCAACTACTAAAAAATTAAAGAAACTCACCACTTAATATAATAAAGTTTGTAAATCATACCTTAAATATATTGTTATTGCAGACGATCCTATATCTTGCATGATACAAAATTGTCTAATATCCTCCTTAAAGATTGGCATGTTTACAGCAACACCCATAATTGAGGCATCAAAGTAGATATAACCTGCTTTCGTTTCTTCCCAGTCTTTAATACGGTCCCATAGTTCATCCAATCTTGGCGGTATTTCAAAAGAACTAGTATAATTTTGTGAACCACACTAAGATGCAAAAACTCTTGCAGAACCACAAGGTGATATGACTTTGGTAGCTTTTCTTATCTGTTTCAATTAAAACTAGATATAATGACTTTAAAAAAATTTATATATATCTTTTGAAGACATTATTTTATTGACTTCAAAAGTTTATTTGAGACGTTTTTTAAATGACGTGAAAATCCAAACGAAAATTTAGATTATTAAAGTCGTGCATTTTATAGAACATCTTAAATCCCATGTCTTCTAATGTGCATTTTGAAGTTGTGTCGACGTCGGCCTGACGAGCTCGACCTCGGCCTGATGAGCTCGACCTCGGCCTCAGCTCGACGTCGGCCTGACGAGCTCGACCTCGGCCTGACGAGCTCGACATCGACCTCAGCTCGACCTCGGCTTGACGAGCTCGACCTCGGCCTCAGCTCGACCTCGGCCTGACGAGCTCGACCTCGGCCTCAGCTCGACCTCAGCTCGACCTCGGCCTGACGAGCTCGACCTCGGCCTCAGCTCGACTTCGCATCCCTCGGCCTGACGAGCTCGACCTCGACCTCAGCTCGACCCGGCTTGACGAGTTCGACCTCGGCCTCAGCTCGACCTCGCATCCCTCGGCCTGACGAGCTCGACCTCGGCCTGACGACCTCGGCCTCAGCTCGACCTCGGCCTCAGCTCGACCTCGGTCTGACGAGCTCGACCTCGGCCTCAGCTCGAACTCGGTCTGACGAGCTCGACCTCGGTCTGACGAGCTTGACCTCGGCCTGCAAGCTCGACCTCGGCCTGACGAGCTCGACCTCGGCCTCAGCTCGACCTCGGTCTGACGAGCTCGACCTCGGTCTGACGAGCTCGACCTCGGCCTCAGCTCGACCTCAGCTTGACGAGCTCGACCTCGGCCTGACGAGCTCGACCTCGGCCTCAGCTCGACTTCGCATCCCTCGGCCTGACGAGCTCGACCTCGACCTCAGCTCGACCTCGGCTTGACGAGCTCGACCTCGGCCTCAGCTCGACCTCAGCTCGACGTCGGCCTGACGAGCTCGACCTCGGCCTCAGCTCGACCTCAGCTCGACCTCGGCCTGATGAGCTTGACCTCGGCCTCAGCTCGACCTCGGCCTGACGAGCTCGACCTCGGCCTCAGCTCGACCTCGCATCCCTCAGCCTGACGAGCTCGACCTCGACCTCAGCTCGATCTCGGCTTGACGAGCTCGACCTCGGCCTCAGCTCGACCTCGGCCTGATGAGCTCGACCTCGGCCTCAGCTCGACTTCGCATCCCTCGGCCTGACGAGCTCGACCTCGGCCTCAGCTCGACCTCGTCCTCAGCTCGACCTCGCATCCCTCGGCCTGACGAGCTCGACCTCGACCTCAGCTCGACCTCGGCTTGACGAGCTCGACCTCGGCCTCAGCTCGACCTCGGCCTCAGCTCGACCTCGGCCTGATGAGCTCGACCTCGGCCTCAGCTGGACTTCGCATCCCTCGGCCTGACGAGCTCGACCTCGGCCTTAGCTTGACCTCGGCCTGACAAGCTCGACTTCGGCCTCAGCTCGACGTCGGCCTGACGAGCTCGACCACGGCCTCAGCTCGACCTCGGCCTGACGAGCTCGACCTCGGCTTGACGAGCTCGACCTCAGCTCGACGTCGGCCTGACGAGCTCGACCTCGGCCTCATCTCGACCTCAGCTCGACTTCGGCCTGACGAGCTCGACCTCGACCTCTGCTCGACCTCGGCATCAGCTCGACCTCGGCCCGATGAGCTCGACCTCGGCCTCAGCTCGACTTCGCATCCCTCGGCCTGACGAGCTCGACCTCGGCCTCAGCTCGACCTCGGCCTCAGCTCGACCTCGGCCTGACGAGCTCGACCTCGGCTTGACGAGCTCGACCTCGGCCTCAGCTCGACCTCGGCCTGACGAGCTCGATCTCGACCTCAGCTCGACCTCGGCCTGACGAGCTCGACCTCGGCCTCAGCTCGACCTCAGCTCGACCTCAGCTCGACCTCGGCCTGACGAGCTCGACCTCGGCTTGACGAGTTCGACCTCGGCCTCAGCTCGACCTCGGCCTGACGAGCTCGACCTCGGCCTCAGCTCGACCTCGGCTTGACGAGCTCGACCTCAGCTCGACGTCGGCCTGACGAGCTCGACCTCGGCCTCATCTCGACCTCAGCTCGACCTCGGCCTGACGAGCTCGACCTCGACCTCTGCTCGACCTCGGCATCAGCTCGACCTCGGCCTGATGAGCTCGACCTCGGCCTCAGCTCGACTTCGCATCCCTCGGCCTGACGAGCTCGACCTCGGCCTCAGCTCAACCTCGGCCTGACGAGCTCGACCTCGGCTTGACGAGCTCGACCTCGGCCTCAGCTCGACCTCGGCCTGACGAGCTCGATCTCGACCTCAGCTCGACCTCAGCTCGACCTCGGCCTGACGAGCTCGACCTCGGCCTCAGCTCGACCTCGGCCTGACGAGCTCGACCTCGGCCTCAGCTCGACCTCGGCCTGATGAGCTCGACCTCGGCCTCAGCTCGACTTCGCATCCCTCGGCCTGACGAGCTCGACCTCGGCCTCAGCTCGACCTCGGCCTGACGAGCTCGACCTCGGCCTCAGCTCGACCTCAGCTCGACGTCGGCCTGACGAGCTCGACCTCGGCCTCAGCTCGACCTCAACTCGGCCTCCACGTCTCAGAGGCGTCCCTCGCCTCCATGGCCGCCTAAGAGCCGGCCCTCGTCTCCAAGGTCTCCTCAGAGCCGGCCCTCGTCCCCAAGGCCGCCTCAGAGCCGGCCCTCGTCTCCAAGGCCGCCTCAGAGCCGGCCCTCGTCCCCAAGGCCGCCTCAGAGCCGGCCCTCGTCTCCAAGGCCGCCTCAGAGCCGGCCTTTACCTCCATGGCCGACCCAAGGTCGGCCTTCGGCCAAGGGGATGCCCAAAATGCCCCTTGGTCGCCTATAAGTATCGGGGTCCCTCCCTTGGTACATGTAATCCAATTTTGAGTCCCGGAACGCTGTCGAACCCGTACTTCACTCGTTTCGCTCATCTTTGGCCTCTCACCACCTCTAAAACCTCTATACTCCACCTCAATCCTACTAATGTTGAGCGTCGGAGAGGTAAACAGAGGCACCCCCTCTGTTTTCCCTTCCTAGTTCACCTGTTCTTTACTCCTTTTCAGGTACTTTTACGAACTCGAGGGACATTCACAGCTAAGGGACGACTTGGGATACCAAGTCCGACACGCTCGAGCCGAAGTGAGACCACTTGGTCTGGCCTTGGGTCTAACCACTTTGGGCTCCTAAATCGTTGTCCGAAAATCAGCGACAACAATTTTTATAAAAGCACTTTTTTTAAAAACAAAGCTATGTCAAACGGGGCCACAGTATAATATAGCATTAGTAATTATGATTATAAAATACATAAAATAAATTACACAAAATATATTGATGAGAGTGGGAGGGAAAAAAACAATATATATATATATATATATATATATATATATATATATATATATATATAAATATGGAGACACATATAAGGTGAAGGAAAATAAATATCAAAGAGAAACTAATAAAGAAAATATAAAACTAACATACACTCAAAATAATGTATGTTATTGATATAGGTTGCGTTTGGTTGAGATTAAAAAGATTTGTTTTTGTTTTTAGAAAAAACTAAACTGTTTATCCGTTGTTTGGCAAAACTGTTTTTACAAAAAATTTCAAAAACGTTTTTAGATTTTGTACATGAGAGGGAAAAGCTAGGATTCTTAGCTTTTAGAAAAAGTGTTTTTAAGTTTGCTATATAAATTATTGTAATATCCTCGTACAAAATATTATTTATATATATGTATATAAATAAGCATATGAATAATTATTATTTAATTATTAAGAACATGTCTATTTTAGTTTTTTAACTATAATATATTTCTTTTACCAAACGCTAAACCAGTTTATTTTACCAGCAACAACCGTTTTATAAACAGTTTACCAAACACTTTGTCATTTAAAAAAAAAAACAATCTAAAAGCACTTTTTTAAAAACAAAGTTATGTTAAACGGGGCCATAGTATAATATAACATCAGTAATTATGATTATAAAATACATAAAAAAAAAATTATACAAAATATATCGATGAGAGAGAGAGGAAAAAACCAATATACATAAAAAAAAAAATTTTACAAAATAGATTGAAAAAAAATTTAAAAAAAAAAAGAACCAATGAAATATAACATTAGTAATTATGATTATAAAATACATAAAAAAAATTATACAAAATATATTGATGATAGAGGGAGAAAAAAAAACATTAAAAAAGGATTTACAAAATAGATTGAAAAAAAAAAAAAAAAAAAAAAAACCCAACGAAAGGCAAAGTAAAAAGGAAAAAGAAAAAGAAAAAAAAAACAAACAAACAAACCGGAAAGGCACAAAAAAAAAAAAACACCGAAAAGGCGCAAGAAAAAAAAAACCGCCACGTGGCGGCGTGTGGATGAAAGTTGAAAATGTTCTCCTCTTTATTATCTATGTTATAGATATATATATATAGATATAGATATATATATATATATATATATATATATATATGTGTGTGTGTGTGTGTGTGTTTTAATATATGGATATATGTTATAGCCAATATAATATTTTCATATCACCAAAAATTTAAAAATAAAAAATTTCCACGTCAAGGTAGCATAGTCCACAATTTATCCGAAATTAGGCTTAAAGTTTAAGTCACGATTCTAAAAAAAATAAACCCGATTCTTATAGTTTGAATTGCATGTCCAAATTTTAATCCATTCTTATTATACAAAATATGAGTCTATTCTGAGTTGGAATCAAATCTCTCTTTGTATTAATGTATCTTACATAAATCCATGTCTAACAATAGTGAGTGAACGTAATATATATATATATATATATATATATATATATATATATATATATATATATATATATATATATATTGACTAGTTACAGTTCATCCACGAAAAAATTATTAAAATATATTGACTTTTTATTTAGCGTAATATTATAGATTTCGAAGCATTGGAACAGATGTGGGTTGTCATGAAGAGGGACAATTATTTCTTACCTAAAATTCACATAACAAAACACTGCCAACTAATATTTGTCTTTTTTCTCTAATACAGTTGTATTTATTTTCTTGGATATTATACTTCACATATACAATTTTTTTTTTTTTTTTTTGGGGGGGAAAATGAAAGAAAAGGTGGACCAGGTATTGCTAACGAATTTTCTAGGAAAAACAAAAACAAAAAAAGTATTGTGAACAATTTCATTTTCGTATTTCATAAGCATCAAAGAGACCCAAATACACTAAGCTTTCAACAATTTTTCACAAATTGAAAATTTAGCATAAAAAGAGACACCCAAATACACTAAACTTTCACGTATTATAATATTATTGGTGTATGACTTCGCACATTATATCAAACAAAATAGAGTTATCTCTCATATAAAGATGTTATTGTTGGATTGGCCTGTAGCATAAATTCTAGTTTGACAAAACAAATTATAACGCTTGTTCAAATCGAAGCTACAAAAAGTTGTTCAACCAAGTTCAAGATCCGGAGTACTTACGTCAATTTTCTCAAGCTCGAATTGAACTAAAAATATTGTATTTTTAGTTCCAAAAATCATGGAGATACGATCGAATTTGAGTTTCAGATAGTTCTAATTCGCGGAGATTTTTGTTGACCCCTACAAAACCCTTTTTAGGGTTACATTAGGTCAATTGGCACTTTGCATTACAACAGAAAATCTTCATCGATAATTGGTTCAAGGAACTTTTGCTGCAGTGCTTTATTTGTACGGAGTTTGTGAGTGCGTGTTTTTGCGTTGGTACGCTAAGAAGATCTTCGGGAGAGGATCGTGTGATCTTCAAAAGGAAGAGTCGCGTGAAAAAGATAAGGAGTCTCTGATTTGAGGGGAGCTCATATTGCCATCCATTGGAAAAGTCAAAGAAGCTAGGCATTTGAGAGCGAGTCTATAAACCTAAGTCTTGTACCTTCGATCATTTAGATAGTGGATCGTTTTTCACCATCAGATGTATCAGTCCTCCTGAGTAGGTTGGTGTCTTTTATTGCTTTCTGTTTGATTGATTGTTTAATTTTTTTATTTGATTAATCCTGCTAAAATCAATCAGTTGTTCAACAAATGATTCCACCGACATTGTTGAACCACCTTCTAAGTATAAGTTAAGTAATTTCAATTGGTATCAGAGTAGGTCACTCAATATAAAGAGTGTGATCTATTTATGTCTACTAAGGTGTGTTAATTTTGAGATTAACATTAAAGAAGGATAGAGCACCGGTCGACCTCCGCTTTTGGAAGGACCAAGCTATGGCTACTGGAAGACACGGGTGAACGCTTTTCTGAAAGTGATGTATGAGAAAGCTTTGAGTGCTATTGAGAATGCTTGGATTGCTCCTACAATCATTGATGACAAAGGAACAAAGACCACATTCACGTAAGATACGTGGTCATCAGATCAACATAAAGATGCCATGGGAAACTCGAGAGCTATGAACACCATATTTTCTGTTGTTGATGAGAATATATTCAAGCTGAACTCTAACTGCAAAATTGCCAAGGAAGCATGGGATATTCTGCAACTTGCTCACGAGGGTACATATAAAGTCAGATCTCAACGTCTCCGGATGCTTACTACCAAGTTTGAGAATATCATGATGAAAAAAGATGAAATAATCTCTGAATTCAGTGCTAGAATTTATGATATCTCTAATGAATCTTTTGCCTTGGGAGAACCTATTGATAATGCAAAACTAGTAAGAAATGTGCTGAGAACTCTTCCAGAGCGATTCAACATAAAGGTGTATGCCTTAGATGAACTTCATGATGTGGGGGAAATGAGACTTAATGAGCTGATGGGATCTCTTAGAACCTTTGAGATGAATATGAAAGTGAATGAGAAACATAAGGAGAACAAATGTGTGGATATCAAAGCTAAAGTACTCTCGGATGCTGAAGAGGATGGTGACATTTCAGAGCAGGCTGCCTACCTTGCTAAGAAGTTTAGCAGATTCATGAAGAAGGTCAACCAGAGAGAAACAGATAAAGGGTAGCAGTCTACACCGAGTATGCAAAATAGAAGAGGTAATGACTTCCAGAGGAGGAACAGATTCAATCACTATGGCCAAGATAACTGTGGAGAAAGATCAAAAGAAATCCAGTGCAGAGAATGTGAATGATTTGGGCACATCCAGACAAAATGCGCAAATACCTTGAAGAAAAACAACAAGTCTTATGTTGTGAACTAGAGTGATGATTAGTCTGACTACATCATGCAAGATGAGGAAAATGCTAACTTTCTCGCTTTTAATGTTGTCACGGATTTTAAAGATGAAGATAATGGTTGTTTTAGCTCAGACCAGAAGTTGGTTGAGCAACTTCCTAATGACTGGAGCAATGATGACAAAGTTGATACTACTGAGGCAGATATTATCAAGAATTACTATATTCTGGATGAGAAGTGGCTTGATGTGTGACTGAGAACAATAAGAAGCTGAATCAATATAGTGCTAGTCTGTAGCTCGAGAAGAATGGTCTTGAGAAGAAGGTATCACTGAGAATCATGAATTATCTGATATTGTGGTTATGTTGAAGGATCAGGTAACACATGCTAATAGAGCTTACTATGAGGCATTTGAATACCTGAGCCAACTAAGGAAGAATGTGAAGATTATGAATTCTGGCTCCAGCAATCTTGATTCCATCCTTGCTTCACAAAGGAGGAGTAGATGGCCAGAGTCTTTGAAGATAATGAATATACAGAGAGTAATGATGACGTGGAAACCTCTCGTGTTTCAGGGATTGCCCCTTGAAGGATAAAGGACAATCATCATCAGCACCTGGAGTTTAAAAGAAAGGTGTTTTTTTGTTGTTTCTCAGGCTCAGGCCAATAAAGGGAATATTGTGGTGAAAAGATAAGTGATCCACGAGTCGCTACTTGATGAGGAGAAGTACACAATTTCTGAGATTGTGTCATTGTTGAAGAGGTACAAATTTTTGTTAGGAATTCTTGCCCACAAGAAGATTTTATTTTGAATTCTCGTTGATTTTATTTTATTTTGTAATTCTCCACTGTTACCTCGTTAGAGAAACTTGCTACTCAGATTGTGAGAGGTGTTTTAGCAAGCTTAATTGAGGATTTTGGGGAGTTATCAAGCTCAAACTTTAGAATGTTCAAAATCATAGGGAAGTAGTTTTCCATTACTCCTGATGTGATTAATGATTATCATGGTTCAGTTGTGCGAGAGGTTGTTCAAGAAGAACCCGATCTGAACAAAGTTTCCATGTGCTTAACTGGAAGATAGAAATCATTGGAATTGATCAACACATGTTCTTGGTTGCTGTTGACAATAAGAGCAGCGTATCTATTGGGCATATTATCTTTGATCATATTATTGCTCATGCCACATCTGAGAAAGTGAATCACCCCATTGGTTTTCTTATCTCATTTGTGACGCAGTACTCAAGAAGTGCCTAGAATTCAAAACACATTATGATGCATTTTTTCTACGTTTCAATACAGATCCCAAGTTGTTCATAGGGAAGAATAGGAACAACATTGTGGGAGAGCAGACTGCTCTAATTATTTAGGAAGTTATTCCACCAACTTTCCCTGGTACAAGTATATCTTATTTTCTTTCTCCTGCCATGAAAGAGAGGATCTTCAGACAGCTCAAAGTAGAGATTAATTTCAAGACTACTGGGGTATAGAGGATTATTACTTCCAAAAAAACATCTATCCTTGCTTCTACATGACTTAAAGTACCCGGTTGAAGAAGTCCAAGCTGAAGATGAAGAAGAAGAGCGTGTACAAGCCGCTGCGTGAAGAATTATGTAATTTTTTTCTTTTGTATTCTCTTCATTATTTTTAGTACTTTTAATATCAACCTAGACTATTATATTTTCTTGTCTTGTCTTTTTGTGGCAAAAATTGGGAGTATTTTGGGTTGTAAGTTATGCTTGAACTCGTTAGAATTGTTATAGCTATTTTGTTTGCCCGAAGCACTCTGCGTAAGTTGTTCAAGTCGAAGCCAAGGGGGATATTGTTGGATCCTCTGTGGCATAGGTTTTATTTTTAAAAAACAAATTGCAATAGTTGTTCAAGTCGAAGCTAGAAGAAGTTGTTCAACCAAGTTCAAGACCAAGAGTACTTTCGTCAATTGCAATAGTTGACCTAAAAATATTGCGTTTTAAGTTTCAAAAATCATGGAGATACAATCGGATTTAGTTTCAAGATCGTTATAATTCGCGGAGATTCTTTTATTGACCCCTACAAAACCCCCTTAAGGTTTTATTAGGTCAATTCGTACTTTTAGGTTAATACACGCCGGCCTTAACCTTAAACCAGCATGTCTGATAGGAGATCTCAATCGACAACTAGTTCAAGGAACTTGCTGCTACTGTGCTTTATATATACAGAGTTTGTGAGTGCGTGTTTTTGCGTTGATACACTGAGAAGATCTTCAAGAGAAGATCGTGCGATCTTTGGGAGGAAGAGTCGTGTGAAAAAGAGAAAGAGTCTTTGATCTGTGGGGAGCTCTGATTTTCATCCATTGGAAAAGTTAAAGAAGCTAGGCGTTTGAGAGCGAGTCTACAAATCTAAGTCTTGTACAATTTGATTATTGAGATGGTGGATCGCTTTTCACCACCGAACGTATCAGTCCCCCTGAGTAGACTGTTTATACCGAACATGGTTACCAATTCCGTGTGTCCCTTATTGTTTTCTGTTTGATTGATTATTTAATTTTCGATTTAATTAATCCTGCTAAAATCAATCAGTTGTTCAACAAGTAGTTCCACCGACATTGTTGAAAAACCTTCTCAGCACACGTTAAGTAATTTCAGTTATCAACTTACGAGGGCCTATCATTGCTCAGTCTACTTCGGATTAGGGGAGGGGGAAGAAAAATAATGGTTAATTCAAACCTCTTCCGCTTTTAATCAAGGGAGGATAAGCGAAAGCATTAGTCTCACACGAGACTAGACCCAGTTGTTAACCAGTTCAAACCTTTCTCCCTTTTAATCAAGGGAGGAGAAATGAATGCATTAGTCTCGCACTCGACTCGCAGAGAACCAGTTCAAAAATCTCAATGGAGAAACGGATCGAGTAAGACGCATGTCACGATCTGATGAAGTATCATCCGAAGACCGTGGAGCTTACCACATATTCTCTTTCATTATAAATAGCCATGTAATATTGAAAAGTCATCTAATTTTTATAGACACACATTTTTCATTCTCTTTCTTTCGATTTGTTTTACTCCGAAGTTCACAACAATAAGAATCAACACCCATTTCTATATTTTTTTTCTACAAGAAATGTATATTTCACCTTATATCTTTATAATTCTTTTTTATTTTGTTGTACGAAGCTTGTCGACGGGAGTTCGACACTAATATTGTATAAAGTGAAATCGTGTGTTCATTCGATCGAAAGCACGTGGCTGTTTAACAAGAGGGCTTATATGTCAACAACTATTCAAATTGGAATACTCAAATAGTGTGGAAAATTTCCAAAATATTGCTAAAAAAAGTTCACTAGAAATTGAAGTGCATCATACGATCATTCTTAAATTACTGCGCGGTATGAGGATTAGGGTTTTGTCAAAATAACACTTATCTGGGACTAATATATTAGCTTATATATACTAACAACTCTTGACTAAAGGAATTTATTGAAATAAAGTCCCAAGGATTGATATTTGATAGGGAAAAGTTAATATAAAATTTTGATCCGTAATATGTTTTAAAATTCCGGCGCAAATTTCGGTATATAGAGGAAAGAGTCGTGTCCTTTGGTAGTGTTAATTGTTGAATACTACAAATGGATTGAGAAAGCAAAACAAGAAATATGTAAAAAATGAGAAAGTGAGAGGTCTCGGTGGACGTGTCACATGGGGATAGTAATAGTATTAGTATTTATTTAGTATGTTTTTGGGGAGAAAACTATCTAGTCCTATATAATATTTAGTAGTCTTTCTCTCAAAAAAAAAAAAAAAAAAAAATTTAATAGTCTTCTTGATAGATCTATCCCTACACCTTTATATATCTTTGTCTGCGACTCTTGTGTAAACCAAAATGCCTCACCTCAATAAATAAAGCATATATCTTCTTCAAGCCAAATGACCTAGTTCATTATTATATCAATAATATATGACGCATGGAAGACATATAAATATTCTAGTTATATAGAAATGTTTTAGTGAGACGTTACACGTGTGGACCATGGATGGTAAACAAACTTGTCCCCAAAATAGTGTTATAGTCGAGTGTATCTATTTATATACAGAATATTCGTGGTCACATAAAATATAATATGTTAAATTAAGTATATATTACTTGGTTATATGAATTCTTAGTATTATGACGCACATGCAAGTAAATTTTAATTCGTGATTAATTTTAATATTGTAAATGACGATTATTTTACTAAGTAGTAAATTAATTAAAATAGACATTATTTTAATTTCTCTTTTTAATCTGTATTTTGATTAGTTTTACTATATGATTTATTGATATACTTTAAAATTATTTACCAAATTTAAATAATACTTACTTTGGAAACATTTTTAAATAGTTAAATATTAAAAACAGTCATTTTATTGAGCAGAACTATCATTAGTGGTATTTAGAATTATTTTAATATTTATATTTTATTTTTCAAAAGTAATATTCTCATTAAAATTATTTATTTGACTTAAACGGACATTGGTGTACCAAACAATATATGTGTAAGCCATTGTCATTATAAAATCATAATCCCTTACAATTAAATTTAGTACTTAGGTTAGGTAAGGTTTTTATGGAAAACCTCTTATATGTCTAAAAATGATAAAATAAAATAAATATCAACTTTTATCAAGATATATAATGATATAATGATGGAACAATCATTTATCGAAACACTCCCCGTAAAAATCAGGTATGTCTTTTTTTTTTTTGGAGGAGTGTCAAACCAAGGATTGAAATGCCGACAGTCAATTTCGTGTTGATGACCTTAAAAAACAGAAATTATGGTGGTCGATGGGAATTGCGACGAAAAAAATGCGGAAATTTGCTAAAAAAAATACCGACGAAAATTGCGGTGCCAACATGAATTTCGATAAAACACGGAAATGTCGACGGAAATAATGTTGCATAATTCTGAATATAAGAAATAAAATTCATACTTCAGACATGTAAAAAAAAGTAGTTTCAATCACACATATAATAAGTTTAAACTCCAAATTCAAGTTTCCAATACACGTAATAAGTTTACACATGATATATTATACATAAACAAAGTGTCCAACAAACAAAGAAAATTTCTTAACACATATTCAATTCAACAAAGATAAAAAAAAGACTCAATAGTAGGTTGAGTGGCGATGGGGTTGGTAGAAACCCTCGGTTCGTGCTTGGAGATCACAGTAGTCAACCCATGTCATGTGATCCTCATAGTTGGTTCGGTAGTTTATGAAATGAGCATTGTAGTTAAACTGGTTATCTCCAACAACACTGCAGAGGACTTGATACTCAGGTAATACCCCATGAAGCGTCTCGACCGTATATCCAATAATTTGAGGCGAACCATCATCTACGTTGTCCATAGGGGTGGGGACGGGAACAGGTCGTGTAACAGGTGACGAAGCTGTCTCTCCCACCGCTCGACTGCAATATCCACAACCTATTGTTTGTTTGGACTTTTTTCCAACTTTGTCTTCATCAAGTTGAATATGTGGTAAAGCGCACCTAAAAAATTCAAAACATAATAAGCTCATAACGTAATATGTTCATGACATAATAAGTTCAAACACGTACCTAAGGTCGGGACGACTTCTATATCCACGAAGCGTATAGCGGTATATATAGGCTCGAACACCTTACAAACTCCGTCAAGGTGTAACCAAAACGTTTGATCGAGTACTTTTGATTCAACAAATCTTCCGATCGAAGTAGTACGGAACGTGGTCGTCTCCCACTAATCAGAGGTGAACATTTCCCTCAAGCCTCTCTTATTGCCCTTTAAACTTGTAAGGGCTAAATAGTTGGTGCCAAACCTTGTCGAACATGGGCGAACAATCTCACCTTCTCCTTGCTCTCTCATCTTTGATAACACAATCCCGTGATTGTAGATGAATTTGGTAATTTCCCTTTCATCCTTCACGACCCGTGAAATAGTTTCTCTCTTACCAACGTCTTCCAACATCAAGTCCATGCAATAAACGGTACACAGTGTCCAATAAAAATTAAATATGTCCATCAACTTCTTACCGGCCTTTTTATACGCCGATCCGTTATCCTTCATAACTTGGATCACGTTGTGTTGCCCGATCTCTTTCACCACCTCCGACAATATCTTGTAAATGGGTATTGCCAATTCTTTATCTTGTCTGACATGTCGATAGACTTCAAGAAAACAGTCTTTTTAGCAAAGTAAACCATGACATTGATAATGCTCAATATAGTTGGTCCGATCCAACCGTCAGACATGATGGTGCACCCATACTCTTGCCATATTGGTCTTTGAATATCAACGTAAGCCTATGCATCCGCCACCTCTTCTTTAAGATATGTGTTGTGAATCTCGTACGGGGAAAGTGAAGGGACACCACGACCTGTAAACAATTTTTTTTTACATAATCCAATAATCATAAACCGGTTAATCAATTCATCAGTATTCATCTTACAATTTTACAAGTTCCCGTGCCTATTTTCGATGCTTCGTGCATCATATTCTGAAAATGGTGGGACTTCACTTTGTTCGCCGGCACACTCTCGTGAATGAAGAAACGACTCACAATTTTACCCAAACGCTTTTTCGGTGACGTCTTTGCCTCCGGATTAATGGTTGCTTTTCGTGCACTATCTGATCGATAAAGAGATGGTGCAGCTGTTGACGTCCCCCTTTGCAAATCACGATGCGATTGTGAACCGCTACCTAGACCGGATCTCCAATTTGTCGCAGCAGCTTCTGCACGACTTCTCTTCATTGCCTTGTACAGGTCACGCTCCATCTCAGCATCGAAGTCTCTTGCTTCATCAACTGGACCAAGGGTCGCTTGCATCTCTCTCTGAATTGTCTCCTCCATCATTTTTATTTATTTTTCTTCTTCATTTCTGCCTCTTGTAGCAACAACATCATCTCTTCTCTAACTTCTGGCAGACACTTCTCACACTGTTTCACATTCTTTTTTGGGTTGTTTCCACTCAAATGAAGTTTCATACGAGTCACACCCCCTCCTCTTGTCGTCACTCCACAGAACTTGCATGTTAAATGATTATTGCTCCCCACCACCTTCATACAATGCTTTCGTACGCCTTCATCCGCCGTCGTTATTTATCTACAAGAATTGAACAATAATTTCCTCTATGAATTAGTAAATACCAATTAACAATTTCATTAACATAAATCTAATTCTAAACTATTTAAAACATCAATTTTTGGAATGGTTTTAAAAAATTTCAAATTTATCATTTCAAATCCGTTAACATAAACATAGATCTGAATTTCATGAACACAAACCAACTATTAGTAAATATCAATTAACAATTTCATTCACATAAATCTAGTTCTAAGCTATTTAAAACATCAATTTTCGTAATGGGTTTAAAAAAATTGAAAAAAACATATGTTAACTGCACAACATATATAAACAACTTTCATTCAATAACATATCACCAAAAAAATTCAAAACACACGAAAATAGCTATTTTCTCCAGTCCGACACAAATCGTCGGAATTAATGCCGAAATCACGACGACATGACGGGGAAATACCGAAAACTTGTTGAATTTGCACATGTAAAGTCGAAATAACCTGGATTCGGTGGAAATGGCATGGAAATTTCGCTGGCCCTCTTCGTCTTCAAGCTTTGTATTAGCTAGGTCTTTTTCCTGTTTTGTTTCGGTGAAATTTTCCGAAAATGAGTCTTTCGTAGCATAAAAGCGACAACTGCCGGCACGACATGGAAACGAAAACGATATGCCCAGGAAATTTTGACGACAATATTACGCGAAACGACATATGGTAATTTTTTGGCTGGACTTCTCCTTTCACCGCGATTTCGCCGCCGTTTCGCCGACATTTCCCGACAATTTTAATCCTTGTGTCAAATAAATAATGTCTCAATATACCCTAAAGATTTGACCTTCCAATTTCCTGGTAAATTACTTGCCACATAAATATATTGATAGATAAATAAATAACTAAAGAATAAGTACTTTAGCAGCGGATAAATCGCTTATTTACTACCAAATCAAAGAGTGTTTATGAACAATTGAATACATATAACACATATTTTCACTGGATATGTATGTTAAACATTAGGCGTTGTACATTTGTAGCAAAAAATTGGGTTGTAGCCAACGTTTGCAGATGTTTAGGAAAATAATCAATGACAATTATAGTTGACTTAAATATCCTCTTATTATACATGTTATAATTAACAAAAAAAATGTATATATTTGACGTGTTATGGCTCTAAATTTCTAGAAAAATTTCAACTTACTTTCTTAATTAAAAATAAAATTTTCACAATTTTCGTTTCTTAACTTTTCTCTGTAAACCCAGACTAATCTTTATTAAATTTCCATTTATTTCCAAAATATTTCCGGAAATTTTCTGTTATTTCCATAAAAAAATGACATTAATTTATAGTTTTTCATAAAAATAGCTTGGAGTATTACTGAGAAGAAAAGATAACGATAATGACGACCATTCAATTTATTATGCCTTGGTCTTGAAAATGCGGATGATAAACCACCTCTCGCCGGTGAATGGAAAATGTACCAATGGTGGATTCCGGGGGAATTCTACAGTAGAAGACATGACCTTTCACCCAACAATGGATCTATATTTGAAGCTCTCCTCGTCACGAATCCGTAGGATTTAGAATCACTTAATTTCAAGTTCATATGAGAAAGATATGAATTTTTTAAGGTTTGATGAGAAAAAAAAGTGTATAAGAGAGATAGACGAGTCACAGTAGCAAAAAAAAAACATGTCTTTAAACAGAGGACAAAATAGAAAATTCAAAAGACTTATTCAAGTGCCACTTCATATGTTTGGTTATTTTTTTAATAAGTTTTCAAACGTTGGCTATATAAAAAACATGATGTTTGGAATGACTTAATAAGTTACAAATTTCTTAAACATAAGCATCAAAATTTATAATTAGTATCATTCAAATAATGAAATTATCATCTTTTTTACATTTTACTTCAATTAGTGACGCTTCGTTCTACAAGATATACTAATTTTCTCCTCTCTCTGAAGATACTTCTCGTCTTCCTCTCTGCGTCGCTCCAGATCCAACGATTAAATATCGCCGAATCAGTATCTTATCTTTCAAACCCTTATAGAGAACAACATAATGATGAGCTATATCATAAGCACAAAAAGGCACTCTAAGGAGGAGTCACAACTGTCATATTTTTCGTAAAAATCTTCGCATAGTGACGTGATTATGTTTCCTTGCAGTGGCGGACCCAGCCTATTACAAAAAGGGGGCCCGTGATATTTTTAGGCTGAAAATATAGATTAAAAATTTGGGCAAAATTTTTAGGGTAAAAATATTGGGCTTGGGAGAGGTCAAGGCATCTTCAGTCTGCCACCTAGGTCCACCCTTGTTTTTTTGCAATTCGAGAGACCCTTCTATATGTTATTTCCATTCGATCACTTAAGAAATGATCTCTTCTTTGACACGAGCGATGTACCAACAAGGAAAAGAAGATGGGACGATAAGTTGCCTAACTAGAGTCAATTTGATATGTTAAACGGTGTTGAGAGAGTAAGAGCATCTTTAATGGTTTCTTGCTTAAGAATTGTAGGGATTTGCTTGCAAATATCAAAAATGTTTAGCTAGTTGTTTAACCATTGTTTTGCATATTGGCTATTGATTTAGCTAAGCAAATCTAAGCAAATTGGCTAATTTAAGCTAGTTGCTTAACTATTTAGCTCTAGAAAATCTATGTGGTAAAAATACTATTTAGTTAAGCAATAGCCTAAGCTAAACCATTAAAGATGAAGAGAAAGATTTTTTTTTAATCAAAATCTGAGATAAATAAGGGTATTATAAGAATTTTGAAAAAATATTAAGCCATAATCAACAAGAATTCAAAATCCATAAGAAAAAAAAAAATTCAAAATCAGGAATAAATATGTCAAATAAATAAATTTTAAACACTTACATTTCTAAAAACTAAAATACAGATGTACCATGTATACGTATGTGTGTGTGCGGGTGCGTGTCACATTTCCCCTAACAAGTATAACTTGTCTTGGGCATTTGTGAATTTGTGATGTTAGAAATAGTGCATGCATTTGTCATAAATTTGATGATAAATAAATAGCAATCATGTGGTAAAATATGATTTGAAAATGTACTACACATATTTACAAGAGTACATTATTAAAGAAAAGTTGAAAATGCTCAGTTCTAGATTTGCAAGAAAGAAAAAAAAAAGTCTGATTCACTCATTATTATTCACTCATCAGATCTGAGCCTGAAATCGATTCCAACATTTCACCGCCCAAAATACCCTGCCCACCACCACCCTGACAACAACCACCGTCTTCACTTATTTTCACTCCTCTCTTTCGCTCATTCACTCGCTCACAAGTCTCTTGACCGTTACTTTTTCTCCATTGTTAAGACACATCAAATACGTTAGGTGTGTGCGTGTGTTTTCTTTTACCCGTCTCTTACACATTCGCGTATTGTATTGACTCATCTCTTCATTTCTTGTCCCGGGCTTTATTTAATTTTTGTTTCTTCCTCCTCTCAGTTGGTTACAATAAAAGCTCTCATTTTTAGCAGAGCAGACCCAACAAGAGCTAAATAGTAAATACCAACAACAACAGAAAAACCACCATTCTTTCTCAAAGATACAGTCTTTTGTGCGCTCCGGGAAATGGGTATCCGCCATTATTGATTGAACGTCACAGTGGATCTGAAATCCAAAAAAAAAAAAAAAAATCTCATCTGGGTATCATCGATTCCCACGTTTCCTTGGATTAAAGCCAAAACGGTGTCCAAAATTCGCTATCTTTTGCGTCGCCACCGACACAAAAAACACTTGGTTTTCGCTACCGGGTTCGATTCCGATTCCGATTTCATGACTCGGAAGAAGATGGGAGGTCTGAGTCTGAACGGGATGTTCTACCCAATCGTGGGATTCGCGTCGTGTATGGCGTTGATATACCTGACCTTCGGCGGCGTGAAGATAGGGAAGATCGGGTACGACGAGGGGCCGAAGATGGAGTTCGTGGAGAGAAATGGGTCCCACTTCGTCGTTGAGGGAAAGCCGTTCTACGTGAATGGCTGGAACTCGTACTGGCTCATGGACCACGCCGTAGACGATTACGGCCGGAGCCGGGTCGGAGCTATGATGCGGACCGGCTCCAAAATGGGCCTCACCGTCTGTCGGACTTGGGCTTTTAACGACGGCACTTACAACGCTCTTCAGATCTCACCCGGTGTTTTCAACGACCGAGTTTTCCAGGTTTGCCCTTCAATCGTTTATTGCTTTTCGCTTGATCTGTCTCTTTGTGCCCATGTGAGAGGTTTTTACGTTCAGTCAATTAGGAAATTTACTTGTCGGTGTCGGTGAAGTAGTTGAGCTGATTTCCTGTTTATTTTTAGAGTGAATCCCCAATTGTTTCAATTGTGCAATGTAACTAAATTTAAAATGTTGTTGTTGATTTCAAGAAAGCTTATGATAACGTATAATGATGCTGTAAGTCTCAACGTTAGAGAGTTTTTTCTGCATCTTTTCTTTTTAAAGGGTTAAGCTTGAGAGTTGAAGTTGAAATATCCGGGTTTTTAGGAGAGTGATTATTTCACCAATTCAATTATGCAATCTTGCTAGATTCAAAATTTAGGAGTTAAAAATCAGATGAGTAATCATGAATGAATTGTATCCGCAGGTTACATAATTTTTTTCAAGTATTTTCGGGTTTGAGACGAAAGTAATCTGACAGTGGCTGTGGTGGTGATTGTTGTGGCAGGGTTTGGATTACGTGATAGCAGAGGCGAGACGGCAAGGGATAAGGCTGATTCTGTGCTTGGTGAACAACTTGCAAGCCTACGGAGGCAAGACTCAGTACGTGAAGTGGGCTTGGGAAGAAGGCCTCGGCTTGAGCGCCTCCAACGACTCCTTCTTCTTCGACCCTTCCATCCGTGACTACTTCAAAAATTACATCAAGGTCTCTCTTTTTTTTGTCTATATATGCATTACGAGTCTTCTCGGGATTTGGGGAATACCCATGTTCTGAAACAGTATATGTATTTCTGTGTTTTCAGGTTGTCTTGACGAGGAAGAATAGCATCACGGGTATCAGATACAAAGACGATCCCACAATTTTTGGGTGGGAGTTGATCAACGAGCCCCGATGCGTCACCGATGCTTCTGGCGACACTCTCCAAGTATGTTCTGAAACCCAATATTTATGTTGTTTTTAATATTTCGAAGCTAGGATCTTTATTGGAGTATTGGTTCTAGTATGGTAGTGGAATTGTCCATCCAACTATCCCTAGTATTGATAATGGCGATGTCGAAATGGCAGGATTGGCTTGAAGAGATGTCGGCTTTCGTGAAATCGATCGACAAGCGTCACTTGGTGACTGTCGGTCTCGAGGGCTTTTACGGCCCGAAAAGCCCTAAAAGGTTGACCGTCAACCCCGAAGCCTGGGCTTCCCGTCTCGGAGCAGATTTCATTCGAAATTCCCAGATTCCCGACATCGATTTCGCCTCTGTCCACATATACCCCGACCACTGGTAAGAAGAAGGGAAAAAAAAAAAAAGGTGCGAGACTATTTGTTGACCTAATCCCATCCAAATAACGCGGCTTTCGATGCAGGTTTCACGGGCTGAAGTTCGAGGAGAACATAAAGTACTTATCGAAGTGGATGTTGTCGCACATCGAGGACGGAGAGAAGGAGCTGAAGAAGCCGGTGATGTTCACGGAGTTTGGGCTTTCGAGCTTGAACAAGGACTTCGAGCACGCCCAGAGAGACCAGTACTACAAGAGGATATACGACATCATGTACAAGTCGGCCAAGAGAGGCGGCGCCGGAGCCGGGGCTTTCATTTGGCAGTTTCTGGTCGAAGGCATGGAAGAGTACAACGACGATTTCGGAATGGTCCCGCTAGAAAAGCCAACCATTTACTCACTCGTCGTCACTCACTCTTGCAGATTGGCCTCCGTCAAAGGAATCGTTCAACCACACACCGACATGAAATCCGTGTGCTCTCAGAGAAAGTAGTGTTCCGCTTCCCGAATTATTATTATTTTTTTTCCATTTTAATTATCAAATTTTGTGTTTGATTTGGTTCGTCTTATATTATGGGTTCATTGAAAGGAGGCTTTTTTGTGCCTTCTGTAGTTCTGTTTCGTTTTTTTTTTCCCTATTGTTTTATTTACTCACACTCCACTACACAAATATGCACTTCCTGAAAAAAGAAATAGACTGAAGTACATACAGTTTCCACTTTGTATCTCTTCTAGCAAGTGAAGTAGAGAATATGATATATGTATAAAGATATATATAAACTTATGACTTGTTATCCTTTCTGTTAATTTGTTTTCAACAGATCATACTTTACAAAGGGACAAGAGCTATATATATAATATCATTGATGACCGTTGTCTTATAGGACTTGTATGATTGAAGTTATGCAGACCTGTTCATGGCTCTACATGACAAAACCCCACATGGTGACTCTAATGTCTAATCTCTCACCGTGTCATCACATTCATCAGTTGGTAGTACAATAATTTCATGTTTAACCACATCTCAAGTTGATCCAAAACATTCCAACGTAATTGCTTGTTTTGATGCGATCTAGCCCAAACCATGATTGTGTTATTGTGGTTAGGAATTCATGCTCTGATTTTAGTCAACTAATCATCACTTTTTATTTATTTATTATTATTGCTAATGTTGTAGGACATAAAATATCATTCAAATCCCATTTCACAATCACAAGAAAACACAAACTTCTATTCCACAATGTAAATATAGATTAAAAGCAGATTAATAAAAACTATCTAGCTCTAGCTCAGGCGGATTTAAACCTAGGAGATGTCCTGGGCTTGGTAGCAGCTGATTCCTCCCTAGACTTGGTCTTTTTGCCCCCAGACTTCACCTTATTTACAATCTCAGCCCCAGACTTGATAGAATCAGACCTCTTACCCTTAGACTTCACCTTATTTACAACCTCAGCCACAGCCACGTCATCATCCTCATCCTTGGCAGTCTCCGAGGCGACTCGGTCAAAATCATCGTCGAGCTTCTTCACCAATCTCCTCCTACGAGCCCTTCCTCTCCTCTCTTCAACCTCTTCCTCTTCCTCTTCCTCCTCTTCGATCATCGCCAAAAATCGGCGGCGCTTGACCGCCATCGGAGCCGGCGGAGGCGAGTCGCGAATCGTCGGCGGAGGCGGCGGCGCGGCGGCGGAGGAGGAGGGAAGACCTCTAGTCTTGCTGGAGCCGCGGAGCTTGGAGATCGAGCCTTCGATCCGGCCTTGGAGACGGAGACGCTTGAAGCTCAGACCACCCATGGACCAGTGAGCCTCGGAGGCCCAAGAAAGGAGAGGATCGCTCACCGAAACCGGTGGATCGACTCGCTCGTCGTTGAATTTGATATCTGTGTAGATCCGCGGCCGAGGCAGGCTCGTGCCGTAGAATTTTCCAGGACCTAGAGGAACCACCATTGCCGAAGCAGAAGAAGTATTAGGGTTAGGGTTTTTGGGAGTTTGAATGTTGTGGATCTGTCAGGAAGAAGATGATTTATATGTGTGAGTAATATAATCAGTGTATATTTATATAATACGGTATTTTCATTGTTCGCGCGGGTTTTGTTACTTGGCGGGAATGGTTTTGGCGGCAAATTGCGATCGAGATTTTGGCGCCAGAAGATGAAATGTGCTCTTTTGCGGGCCGGTCGTGGGAGGCTTAAGCCCAGTTCAATTTCGGGAGCCCACTTATGAAGGTTGATTTTTTGGATTATTCTTAAATTACGATATCAGACCAAAATTCAATAAGTTAAAATTAATCTAAAAATATTACCTTTATAAATATGTAAGTGTAAGTATAAAAAAACCCTTAATGAAATATTTTTTTATTTTTTTTTTTGTATTTAATTTTGTTATTTACTTAATGATCACAAAAGCAAAGTTAGAGATCATTTTTCATTCGGTATGTAAAGTTTTTTTTTTAAAAAAAACCTTGGAAAATTTAAAATATGAAGAAAAATAAATTGGTTTGAAAATTTTAAAAATTCATTTGAAGATTTATTGACATTTTGTTATTTTATTGACATGAATGTCAATAATTCAACAAACGATTTTGGAAAATTCTTTGAAGATTTATTGACATCGTTGTCAATAAATTTTATACATGTCAATAAATCTTCAACAGACCAAATTATTTGAAGATTTATTGACATCTAGAAAATTTATTGACATCGATGTAAATAAATTTTCAAAGAATTTCTCAGAATCGTTTGAAGATTTATTGAAATTGATGTCAATAAAAAAACAAAATATCAATAAATCTTCAAACAAATTTCTTGGTTCTTAAAATCAAACATTTTTTTTTTCAAATTTCACAAATTATTCGGTATATACGAGGCTTTGGAGGGAGTGGAATCGTGAAACACGTTGATTTGGACATAAATCGCTCTCTCTCTCTCTCTCTACGTCAATTCCTCTTCTTCTCCATCATGATGTCTTCTTCTTCTTCTTCATCCAAAATGACAAAAAAAAACACCAAAACTCAAACCTAAAGTTAAAGCCATGACAAATAAATCTAAATAATCGCTTGTGGACAGAGGCTCGAAACGAGATTGATTTCAAATGTGTACTTGTTGATTTTCGTTTGGTTTGCTTGAATATTTTTTTCCCAGATTTTTCAGGTTTCCAAAGAAAATCGTAATGTCGAAAATGTCAATAAATCAGGTAGATTATTGACGATCATGTAAATAAACTAAACAAACGAAATATTAGTACCAATAAATATATGAAAGTCATACTTTTAGCTTAATTTTAACATATTGGATTTTGGTCCAAAAGTATTGATGAAGTCATAGTTTAGGAATAATCCCTTGATTTTTTTAGGATTAATTTTATCTATGATTAGAGTGACTGCTTCATTCAAATAATGGTAGCACGACCTCAAAGGCTTAGCTTGAGTGGCAATATCTCCTATTTGTGAGGTGGCCAATGCAATGTTCAATGTAATTGATGATATAATGTATGATGTAAAAATCGAATTATTCAGAAAAAAAAAAAAAAAAAAATTAATGGTAGCACGTCAACAAAAGTGTTTATACAAGAAGAATACTCATTCAACCAAGATAAATTTTTACGAAAATAAAAAGATAAATCAGCTAAAACACATTACTACAAATACAGTTTTCCGGTGCGGATGACTTTTGGGTGTGATTTTTCGCACCTAAAAGTCGCACCAAAAACGACTTTCGGGTGCGAAAAGTCGCATCCAAAAGAAATTGAAGCAACTAAATAATTTCGTTGATTTTTTTAAATTTTGGTGTGAAAAGTCGCATCCAAAAGTTCATTAATACGGGCAAAGTCGAACCCAAAAGTCCAAATGTTTTTACGCGGTCTTTTTCCCCCGTTAATCTAAATTTTGACCGTCAGAACATTGGGTGCGACTTTGTCGCACCCAATGGACCTTTTGGGTGCGACAAAGTCGCACCCAAAACACTACTAGAAGACTTTTGGGTACGACTTTGTCGCACCCAAAGGTATTAATGTTTAAGCGGTCTTTTTCCCCTTTTGTATAAAGTTTGACCGGGCAAAAACATTGGGTGCGACTTTGTCGCACCCAAAAGGTCTATTGGGTGCGATAAAGTCGCACCCAAATGCTAGGTCTGCTTATAAAAAAACTTTGCATTCTGACAATTCTATCTCTCACTCTCTCAAATTTGGCGGGTAGGGTATTTTGGGTGCGAAAAGTCGCACCTAAAAGCCTACCGGCCAAATTTTGGGTGGGTGCGAAAAAGTCGCCCCCAAATTTGGCGGTTTAGCTTTTCGGTGCGACTTTTTCGCACCCAAAAGTCAAGCCTAATAACTTTTGGGTGCGAAAAGTCGCACCCGAAGGTAAATGCCAAAGACTTTTGGGTGCGAAAAGTCGCACCCAAAAGCTTACCCGCCAAATTTGGGTGTTTTTCGCACCCAAAATAATTTTCCGCTACTTTCAGTCAGATTTGGGTGCGAATATGGGTGTGAAAAATCGCACCTAAAAGTCGCACCCGAAAGTTCTGACTTTTGGGTGCAATTTCTCGCACCCAAGACTTTTAGGTGCGGACTTTCGGGTGCGAAAAATTCGCACCGAAAGGTATTTTTGGGTGCGAAAAAATTCGCACCAAAAAGTCTTTTTGTACTACTGACATGTGCTGAGTTGGTCCTTTGTCGTCGGGGTTTTAATGATTTCGGCACCATCACAAAGTAAGAAAAAAAATGTTTAAGATATGGATATCTCATAAACAAATTATTCTCTGTAACGAAGTCTTCCACTTTTCTTTATGTAATAAATTTCATATTGATAACAAATTTATTGGTATTAACACAATAAACACAAATATACCAACATTAACACAACTATACTGATATTAACACAAATTTTATTTTCATTTTTAAATAAATTAAAAAATAACTTAGAAAATTAATCAAATAATTTCTCCATTTCAAAGTACACTTGAGGACATCTGTATTAATTCTCTTTCTCTCTCTCTCTCTCTCTCTCGTATAAATTTTCGGTGAGGAAAAAATATAAGTTGGTCCAATACTAGCTATGGGCAATGACGCAAGTCTTTAGGGCATTGTATAGAGACCCATGTACCCATAAATATTGGATTATTCTTTATTATTATTGTTGTTCCATAGAAAATTTTCAACTTACCCTCCTCTCAATTTTTTTATAATATTTTAATTATTTATAAATTATATATATTTTAACATTAATAAAATTTCATTACTTAATCTAAAATTGACTGCGATATAAGATGTGTGACAACTAACTCATTTGCTTCTCCGCGATCAAGGACCAAGTTACTCGTCATGTACTTAAACTAATATGAAGTATTATAATTGATTTGGACGCACGTACGTCATCAAAATGACGTGATCGCATGAGCTTCATCTAGGATCGAGGTCAGACTAGTTGAAGCTGAACAATAAGCTACAGAAACAACATTGTAAAAAGCCACATCTCTTATGAAGAAGTTTTCAACAGAGAAGATGATACATGGATGAAGATGCTGAAGGGGGGCGATGGTGGATAAAATGAAGCTGGACACCGTGGGATGCCAACTCGGAACTCGTTGAAGTTGTGAATCCCAACTCCTGATAAACATGCATCAACATATTTATAATCTCATTCACGTCCCCTCTAAATCTCTTTAAACCCAACTCCCTTTTTCTTCTTCCTTCTTAAAAAAATCCAATTTCTTGTCCACATAATCCATCCAGGGAAGCTCCGTCGCCATAGGCCTTACATATGCCAATGGTGTCTCTCCTTCGCCACTCCCGAAGTGCCACGCCACCAGGTCAGCGATGATTTTTGTCTCCACAACGACGAGAGCCACCAATAGTAAGTAAACGCCACTGCAATCGGTCGCCATCGCGATGGTCCAGAATCTCCAAGCGCCAATCGCATCTAATGGCGCCCTATGCACCACCCACAGTCAGAGCCTCAACCTCGCTGCATGCTCTCTTGCCGGAGATGAGTTTTTTTGCAGAAGGAGATTTCGATGGTGGAAGTCGGTGAAGAGGAAGCTAAGGACGAGGAAGGCACCGAGTTCGGGGAGTCTTAATCTCCATGTACTTCATCTCGTGCTTATGCTGAAGGAGGTTCAACTCGACCGTCGCCTACTAAAAAGAAAATGAGGTACTTCTCAAACACATTCAAAGTTATCGTTAAATCAATTCGGGATTACCTACCTTCAAAACCGTGGCATGGGCTTGGCAGTACTGCTCGAACTCGACTAATTCCTTTATCGAAGCCAGCCTGATCCCGGGCTTGTTTACCTGTCGGAGGAGAGCAGCCGTCGCCATCGAATCTTTGTACAAGGGTCTCGAACCCCTGTAGTCAAGCTTTATCAACACGTGAGGAGACCCGGACTTAGTCATTTGAGCTTATCACTCCTTTACCGAAGCACGAGGATTCTTCTGCAAGCTCCCGTTTTGCTGACCCTTCAGCGGCCTTTTTTGGTCGCCGTTGCGAGCTACGGAGGAGTCTGAGCCTCCCTCTCCGAAGAGGAAATGCCCTTTGCCTTCACCCCATTCGGGGTCACAATGGTGACCTTCTTAGGAGCGGGCTGCGAAGCTCATTTTCTCTTAGAATGGACCTCATATTCTCTTCCTCCTCATCGTCCTCTCCAATCTTCTTCTTCCCCTTGAATCCCGCACAGGTGGCGGAGGCCCGGTCGGCTCGGGATCAGGATGAGAGACCATGTGAGTGATCACCACATCAGAATCATCAGAGCCCGCATGCAACGCGGGCTATTCTATTGTGGCGGCGGCTACCACGACCTCCTTCCTCTTCGCAGAAGACGCCAAGGAATCCTTCTCAACGGCCGCCTTCATTTCGGCCGCATGTTCTGCAGCCTTCTTCGCCCCAGCCTCCCATCGTCGCTACTTCCTTCCTCGCCCTCCAGCCATCAGCACAAGCCTTTATCTCTTCTTTGCTTAGACCCTCTTTTCTTGGATCTTCGGACTCACTTGTTCTGGTCTTCGTCTTCCCGCTCTCTATCCGTCTGGTCTTTGTCTTCCCCCTCTCTATCTGGGCTCGCTTGTCTTGGATCTTCGTCTTGAAAATTGGCTCGAGCAGATAGATCTTCCACAGCTACATCCAATAAAAGAAAAATTATGTTTCTCGGCCCGATATATTGAAAAAAAGGGATGGGAGTCGAGAACCCTTACCAGGAGTTTCCAAACCAAGAAGAGCCCGGTCAAACCGCACTTGTGTAAATTCTTCCCACTCCACAGATCCACTCCGTAGCATCCTGACGAGCTCTTCGAACCGGTCTTCAGAGGCGATAATCTTCAGAGAAACTGCAGCAGCCCATAAAGCAACATCAAGAAAAAGTACACCTAAGACGATGAAGAAATCCGAAGCAAAAGACAGCCTAACCCGATCCCCTAGACCAATTGAAGCGGACCAGAGCGGCATAACCATCCATGGTGAGCTCGAAAACTCAGGCATAAAAATACCTCTCCGCCCACCTATCGTCCCTCGTGGGGGGATCCCATGAATAATGGTCATTGTGGGCTTCCACGAAAAATAGAAAGTTCCAAGATGACGGGAATTTCTCTTACTCGTGATGAGATGGACCAGGTCGTATAGGGAAAATTTATCCCCCAGTTCTTTGGCCAAGGAAAGTAACCCGCATACAATCCTCAGGGAAGACAGGGTGAGTTATGGGAGAGTAACCTCCACCCGAGCCATAAAACCTAAAAGAAGCTTAGGAATCGGAAATCTAAGCCCATACTTCTCTAAGAAAATTTTATGAACACACAAAAAACTATCTTTTACGGTCTCGACCATATCGCCAAGACCAGGCAACAAAAGCTCTATATTAGACGAAATATTAAATTTGCGCCTAATACGGTCTAGATCGGCTCTGCTAAGCAAGGAAAAGGGGCATTCATGAAGAAAACTCCCGTGAGGATGCTTGGGTCATCGAGACTTAGTTTTTTTGGTTGGGCTAGACGTAGACGCCATTGGAGTAGTCTTAAACTAAGGTTTTCGAAAGAAAGTTTTCTTTATTCTAGAGAACCAGAAAACCCGAAACCATAACAGAAAAAAGAACAATAAAGAAAAGAGAAAGGTTTGGACTTTAGAACATACCTTTCTTCAAAACGAGGCGAGACGAATAAATAAGAGAGGCCGATGAAGACTTCCCTTAAATTTATCGACACGGAAGCCCAACAAACTCGTATTCAATGCGCCGCCATGTCATGTCCAATCGTATCTTACCAAATCAAATATTTTGTAGAATAAATCCCTTGATCTTCTCGAGATAAAATCATTACGGTTTGAATATTATATAATATATTCACCTGTTTCCAAGGTAGCACATCACACGTGGCATAACTAGAAGTCTATTCCAAACTAGGAGGGTGGTCAGTTCATTTCTTGACCAGCTCGTATATGTTTTTCGTCTTTAGTTCCATTATTATATATTAAATAAACCGGTGGACTGACTATTGATGTTGGACTTCATCCTCCATCTAACAAAAGAGAGATTAGGCCAAGTACAAGTTAATTTGACCCAAACCCATATGTTTGTCTTTGGCATGTTTCGATAATGCGCCATCCCATCAATAGATTTAAATGCTAGCTCGAGATAACCATCCCTGAAGACCCGGATATACAAAACTCGTCAGCCCGATCGATATGCAACCGCCTCTCATACGAATAGGTCCACAACGACAGGTGTCCCGAGACGCAGTAATGAGTTCCAACTGACGCACGATGTGTTTCAAACAATTCGGAGCTCATAACCTTATCTTCGCCCATTTCGGGCACGTTACTTTCCATTTATTATTGTTATTATCAAATTCTCATCTTTGTACTGTTCTTGAGCAATCTTAATAATGTTGATGCCAATTTTGGGATCGTCAACAATCACAAATGAATATACGATATATTTGTTTGATTTAATAATAGATCTCAGAAGACTTCCTATAAGAAACAAAAATAAAATCCCGATTTAATTCAAGAGAAATACTGATAAGAAATATAAAAGAAATGAGATTCATTAATAATACACATTTACAAAGGGGGCGAAGTGCCGAGATCAAGAAGGCAAACTCAACAAAGACCGAGAGAATTTGAATTAAAGTCGAAGATAGAGTACAAGCTTATATCCGCGAAAATGAATACAATAGTCGTTATTTATAAGCGAAGAAATAATCATCTCTTGGACACATGTTGATCAGCTCGTCCTCGCCACGTCGCAGGTTGGTCAGGTCTTAGATCTGGTCTTCTCGGCGACGTTCCAGCTTGACCACAACTTCGCTCCTTGATTGGATCAACGCGGGCGATCTGTTCTCCTCAGTGAGCTGGGCTTGGGCTTTTCGCTTGGAGCCGGACTGGATTACTTATTGGGCTTTGGCCGAACTAAAGTCCAATAAATGGTAAAAATTAATTTTTACACCCCCACAAATACAATTAGCCCCGAGCTAGTCTTACATCCTGCTTTCCATCTTTGTTTAATTACATGTTTAATTTTCAATTCTTAGAGAGATCAAATTTAGTCTTGTTACGGAGAATTGAGGCTCATCTATAAATCAAAATCGACCCAGTTTTAACCACAAATTTGTCGTGACTGTTTTGGTGTGATTTCTTGCATCAACACTTATCATATAGACATATTTTCGCCATCCATATATACGCTTGGTCACATTAGATATAAATCTTAAAATAAGGTTGTTAACATCTAAATAAATACATTTCATGACTTATGTGTCACGAAATGCGTATGAAATCAATCAAAACCAAATTTTTAGAGAATTAACAGAAATGCATTGAAACCACTTTCAAATTGAATGAAATCATTGAAAATAGTTCATTATTTGTTAAAAGGGTGAACTAACCCAAATCTGGTGGAAGAAGTTTTGGATCTCGACCCAAATCTCTAGAGAAAGGTTTTTGAATCAAGGTAAGGACGATTTACTCTGAGACGATGACCAACGAAGAAGACGATGTATATATTAAAAAAATTTGGGCATGAACTCAAATTAGGTTTAACATTCAAACTTGAAACTTCGACAAAAAACAAAGCTACAACGAGGGTGAGCTGCAACGAAGACAACGAGGGTGAGCTCTATTTGCGGTATTCTGGCGAGCTCCATGACGGAGTTCCGGCGAGCACCATAAAATGAGATTGCTCAAATGGATTACTTGAAAAGTGTAAGAGAAAAGAAAAAAATACTTGAAAAATGTAAGAGAAAAGAAAAAAAAAACGCGTGATAAAAAAAGAGAAATATGTCAATATTTGATTTTTTTAAAGTTGATTTTGGGTAAGCAAATAATATTACTGCTTTTTTCTCTCTCCCTCGCTCTCTCGTCCAAGGCCATGCTAGAAAAACAAACAAAACAAAAGAACATAAAAGAGAGAACGAGGGAAAAATAGAGAGGGAGACCGAAAAACAGAGAAAGGAAAGAACGGCGATTCTCGCCCGGGAAGGGGGAAGAGGGACGTCCGAGAACTGGTCCATCGTCGAGTCATGTGTCATATCCTTCATCTTATTCGAATCTTGAAGAAAAACACTTACGGTTTGTGATCTTTTTTACTTTTTGTTGAAATTAGTGATTTTTGTCGGGGTTAAGTGAATAAAGTGAGGAAACAAGCTCGCCGGAGTTCTGATTTCATCTAGAGGTGAGAGAATCCTCAAAATCTCCCTCGTAGGTCCGAAACGTGGAATGAAAAATTAGGGGTTTTTATTGCATGTTCTTGAATGTGTAATTTAATGCTTGGGGGTTGATTATTTGCGAGTTACTATGCGTTTTAAGGAGATCTTCACCTCCAATTTTAGGTTTAAATTTCAATTTAAATTCTGAAAATTTGGGGATTGTGTTCCATGCTGTTGATTTTTAAATCTTTGTTTTCGAAGTAGTTATAAACTGAGTTATGGGTGAAGGGTTATTGTTTTGGTTGATTTGAATTTCATTTTTGATATTGAGGGTTCTTAGTTTGTCTGATTTTTCAGCATGGAATTTTACTTAATTTTTTGAGGTTCTGTAATCGACGGTTGCGATTCTACGCGAGGGCAGCGTTGTGGCGTAGACCCATCAGGTCTCCAATCTTCCTCAGTCGAGTTGGGCAGTCCCTCTCGGAACTTCTTAACTTAGCTTCCAAGTCATATTTGACTTGATTTTTATTTTTAATTATATTTCAGTAAAAACTTCCAAGTCATATTTGACTTGATTTTTATTTTTAATTGAATTTGGGTAAAAAATGCTTCAAAGAAAGAAGCTAAGATCTATTGATGAGTTGATTTGTGTCCTTGTTTGTGTTGCTAGTTGGTTTCTTTTGATGAAGGTTGGATTTTCTTGAAATAGGAGTATATGCAAGGTTAAGGGTCGATTAAACCGGCCACGAATTCCTCGACCCGTGGCATGTAAGATTTCTAGGAATCGAGAAAATATATTGTTTTTAATGTATTAATGTAATGCTTCTAGAAGTTTAATATCAATATCGTATTGTTGTATATTAGTCCAAAAGACTCGTAGTATATAAATACGACTCGGAGTCTCCAAAAGAAGCCTGATTCTGTCGACGAACCACCATGGATGTTGTTGAAGATTATTACCAAGACTCCGACACTGATGCTGTTGAAGAAGATGAGGACTACTATAGTGATTTTGTGGAGGAAGAAGAGAATAAGGAAGGGGATGATTACTCGTTATTGCAATCTCACTTCGATAAAGCAGATATGCCCAGCGGTGTCGAAGCTTCACTTCCCTCATTGATCAACCTTCCTTCAAACCCAAGCCCTAACCCTGATTCTGGATTCGATGCTGCCCAGTCTAGCTCCGTCGTTAACTCGATCGACACTCTCTTGGAGTTCGTTCATTTTCGCCGATTCGATACTGTCGAGTCTTTTCCCGATCATCATTATGCTACTAAATCGGGACTAAAGGTGATTATTTCAAATTTACAACAGGTTTTGTTAATTATAATAATTAACAATCTTTTCTTTTATTCAGGGGGATAAGGCGTGGGCGAAAAGAATTAGCAAAGAGTGGTCCAGTCTTTCATCCGATTTGCCGGGTTAGTAATCAATTTGATTTTCAAGACCTAGTCTTCATTGTCTCTCACTCTAGACTAATAAAATACCTCTCTAATTACTCTGGTTCATTAGAGACAATACTAATAAAATACCTCTCTAATTACTTTGGTTCATTAGAGACAATATTCGTAAGAGTGGCTGAAAATAGAATGGACCTTTTGAGGGCGGCAATGGTGGGACCTGCAGGGACTCCATACTACGGCGGACTCTTCTTCTTCGACTGTTACTTCCCTCCGCAATATCCTCAAAAACCTCCCGTAAGTTTTTATTTTTTATATTTTTATATTTTTTAATCTCATCCATTAATTACCAAGCTAACCATATTTTTTTTTTATTGTTGCTGCTACGACAAACCATATTTTATAAGGCTGCTTTCTATTGATTATCTGCTTGTTGTTAATTGCTTAACTTGGCGTTGATTAATCTTGTGCACTGGCATGGCATTGAAGAAGATGGTGTATAGTGAAGAACAAGCCAAAAAAAATGTAATTAATCCAATTTTTTATTTTTATTTTTTGGCAGTCGGTTCATTACCACTCGGGGGGTCTTCGCATAAACCCTAACCTGTATGATTGTGGGAAAGTGTGTCTGAGTCTGTTGGGAACGTGGCCCGGCCAAAAAAGTGAGAACTGGGTGGCCGGAGAATCGACGATGCTTCAAGTCTTGGTGTCGATCCAGGCTCTAATCCTCAATGAGAAGCCTTTCTTCAATGAGCCCGAATACGAGAAACGGTTCGTCAGAAAGGAAGGGGTAATAATGTCCAACAATTACAACGAGGGCGTGTTCACTCTCTCGCTCAGGACCATGGTGTATTCCATGAGAAACCCTCCTCGCCACTTTGCTGACCTGGTGACGTGGCACTTCCAGCGGACAGGGAGAGAAATCCTCGTCGCCTGTAAGGCCTACGGCGACGGGGCTTCCCTTGATTCTGTGGACGAGAAATTCAAGCTCTTCGAAGACCCGGAAGAAAAAAAAGGAGGAGAAGAAGAAGAAGATAAAAAAGAAAAAGTGGGTTATAAGGGTTCATCGTCTTTTAGGAGTGATGTCAAGGGAATCATGAATCTTCTGGTGGCGTGCTTCTCGCGAGTTGGGACTCAAGACATCAACGAGTTCCGCTATGAACCTAACTCCAATATTCTTATAGGAGACACCAATAACGCTTGAGGACCCAGTGTGTTTATTTTGGTTAATTATTCAGCTAGTTAGTGGAACCTATATACATATCAGTATATAACATTTTTAGATCGATTCATCCTTGTAGTTTTATGAATCTTTCTATTAAGGGCTATGTAGATATAGTCATATAGAAACTTTATATTTACTAAATAATCATCGTTTGAAAAATTATAATTAAGGGCTATGTAGATATAAAGTTTCTATATGGCTATATATCTACATAGCCATCTATTATATCAACACAAGGGTCTATTAGATATATAATCTTATTTATTTATCTGATTTGCTATTTAGTCAATTTTTAATAGATTTTTGATAAATAGTCGTTAGTCATTATTTACACCTTTAAAAAGTTGTAGCAACAAAAAAGAAAATAAAAAAGTGTAAAAATGTTAAGTCCACGTCTATTTATCTAATATTTAACGAGAGTTGGCTAAATTAAGTCTGTACCGTTTTTTTTATCAGAAAAATAAAAATGTCTCCAAAATATTTTAAATACATTTTTTTAAACCTAAATATTTCTAGACATGTCTCTATATATTTCTTTCAGCAGACTAAAATATATTAATTATTCTGCAGTAATGCGCAAGACATACTGCTTGTATTTAATGAAAGTTGGCTAAACAACAATTTCGAAAGTCTAAATGAGTTTTCTAATTTTTTTTATGAATAAGAAAATTTTTCCAAAACCGTTTTTGCCTAGCAATAAATTTTGTTAAGATTAATAGCACTTATTAAAAATTGTGAGAAACGAGGAATAAAATTCACTCAACTACACAGCCGATTTGCAATTCAAGGATAAAGCCGAATTAAATATAAAAAAAATGAGAGTTCATTGCGACGAGAAAGGAAGGTAATGTGTTTTTGTAAAACAAACTAACGGTTCAATTTGGGACCAAATATTCGTTTTTAGGATTTTCTCTTAAATATGAAATTTACAAAAATTAATAGTTGGAAATCATAATACGTGTTTTCTCACAATCGTCAATGATGAGAAATCACATTTTGATATTGTTAAGTAGCCACCTTTTTTTGTGTTAAATATTTTGCATGTTAGAATTGTAAGAGGAATTTTAGAGAAATAATATTTATTTCTAGTTTACGATAGTGCAGGAAATAGGGTCCAACGGCTATATAGCCCAATATAACTTAAGTTTTTGCAAAATAGTCATAGTTCGCCAACTATAAGCAAACTAGCCCAAGTAAGATTAATCTAGGCTGGATTAAATTTAATCTCAACGAACTATAAAGACAGAATGTAAGCTTTATGAAGGCTGGATTAAAATTAATCGAGGCAAAATTAAATTTAATATAAACCTGTACTCACAATTGGCTATTTTGTTATACCTAATGAAACTATGGCTATTTTGCAAAAGTCATAGTTTGAATTGGCTACTTCATACCATTTTTCCCTGTTTCTTTCACATAGATGTTGATAAATTGTGTTTAATTGAAATTGTTGTTAAACATTTGCTTGAGAGTAATGAATCACAATTTATAGTTATTGGAGTTTGGTAGGAATACCTGAATTTGCAGATCTATAATAGATATTATTAGTTATTAATGGATACATATGTCCATATGCTTATGGCATTTTCTTGACATTAAGCATCAACCAAATTTGTTAAACTTCCAGAAAACACAACATTACATGTACCATTTTATTAAGATGCTATGACAAAAATTAGAAGTGCAAAGAAAAAAATAAAATAAAATAGAAAAGACTGTCATCAAGCAAGTTAATATATATATATATATATATATATATATATATATATATATATATATATATATTGCTAATAAATATTAACAGGATTCATTTTTGTATACAAAAGCATTTTTGTTGATAATGGTATTTGTTAAAGCCAAAAAAATGATTCAACACTTGAACTGATCGCAATTCGGTTTAGAGTCAGACCTTATGAGTACGCGGTGGTCGAACGGTGAAGATATCTCCAAACTTGATGCATGCTCATGCTAGAAAGAGAATTTTGGTGGCTTGTCACCTGAAAAATAGAGAAACGTGAACTAGAGGAGTGCTGAGGGGTTTTCTCCAGTGCGCATTCCGATGCTCGACATTAACAACGAACACAATGGTCGCGATGATGACTTGTATAACATGTACAAGGGTGACGAAGACGAAGTGTACATTCGTGATAGAGATGATTACCACAACAGTGAAGGATGTGATGAACACAATAGTGACGGAGGTGATGAATAGAATAGTGACGGAAATGATGGAGATAACAATGTTAGAGTTGAAGAATTTGAAGAATTCGCGAATCCTGAAGAATATGATGACTTTGTGGAAACATTTACAGTACCCTCGGATCATTGTCAACTGTCGTGTGAGCCTCCGATAATAGGATCACCAATGGTGCCTTATTCATGGAAAGCCCCCCGAGTTCACATCCAATGATGTTGTGAAGGAAGAACCAAGTCATTATCCAAGTCATTCTTGTACATGTAATATAGATTAAATATGTTTAAATTCGCAAATGAAATATGTTAAGTTATTAATTTTTTAACTAACCATTGAAAGTAATAGGTAGCTCAGAATAAATATATATTGGGCAGCAGTTTGAGAGCACGAAGGAATTGAAGAAACATATCCACTTGTACGCTCTGAAACATAATTTCGAATTTAGAGTGAAATGTTCTTCGAAAAAGAGATGGTATGTTCTATCCAAAGATGAGAAATGCACATGGAGGCTGAAGGTTGTTATCCATCGGAAATGCGGAAAATGTGGTGGTATGAGACATAACAGAAAGACGCATTTGGAGAGATTGAAAACAGAAAGTTATTTTAGAAGTTTAGAAGAATAATGATTTTTTTTGTTAGAAGTTTAAAAGTATTGTTATTTCTCTTTTTTTTTTTAGAAGTTTTGAAGAATAGTTACTTTTTTTTTTTATATAAGTTTAAAAGTGTTGTTATTTTTTTTTTCTTAGAAGTTTAGAAGAATGCCATTATAATTTTTTTAAAATAAGATTGGGTTATTAATTTGAGTGCTATTTCATATTTGATAGGATAAATTTCAACAATAACTCATTTGAAGATGATTTTACATTTATTTTAAATGAAGCTAAAAAATCAAGTTTAGAAGTTTATTTTATGGGCAGTGTAGCGAAATAGTCAAAATGAAACTATGCAATTTGTTTTTAATCTATGTTTCACAACTTTTAGGAAAATAGCCAACAGGTTTATGTGGCAATAATTAAGGTATGATTTAACCTTATTTATTAACAAATTCGTCATTTTCTCTCTCCTACTTTTTTCGTACTTTTTTTTTTTTTTTTTTTTTTTTTTTATATAAAAACTTCAAAAAAACCATATCTATCTCATATGAACTCGAAATTGAGTTATTTCAAATCCTACGGATTTGCGACGCCGAGATCTTCAAAAATAGATACATTGTGTTTGATGAAAAATCACGTTACTACCTTAAATATGGAAATAACTGAATTTTTTTGAAATTATCAAAAAAATAAATGGAAACGTAAAAATGATGCATTAAACATAATTTTTCATAAGCACAATGGGTCTATTTTTGAAGACCTCAACGCCACGAATTTGTAGGATCTGAAATCACTCAATTTCGAGTTCGTATGAGAAAGATACGAGTTTTTGAAGTTTTTATGCAAATTTTTTTTTTTTTTTTTTTATGAACTTTGCATCTTTTTATTTTGTTTTGTTTTTATCATAACTATAAACTATTTATTTTATAATTTAAGATATCGAAGCGATTGTCACATAACGACAAATTATTTTAAATTTAGTTCGTACATACCAAAAATATTTCAGCAATATTCAGTAATAAGTATCACGGGACAATTTTTCTATAAAATAAGTCGCATCACCATTTCTTTCTGAACCCTCATATGGACACTTTGAAGCGTCTCAAACAATTCGTTCACTAGTATGTTCTTGACGTACTTGTTGGAATTGATCTAGGGTTAAGAAAAAGTTTAACGCTTAGAGCAAGCGGCGGAATTTAAAAATTTTCTTTAAAACAAGTAAAACGTTTTTACTAACCTAGACAAAGAGCAAGTACAAATAAATTAAAACTATTAATGAGCATTATATGTTTACTAACCTTTGAGAAGCTTGAATGTCTAGAAGCCTTAGGAAGGTTGAAACGTTCGTCTCCCCTCGCAGCACGTCTCTCTTCTTTCCTCAGGAACTCGAGCAACCACGAAAGTTTCTATCACTATAATCACTTGAGAAAGAAAGGAATTAGTGTGTTGGCACTTTTAAACACGACGACTCGAGAACAAGTCTTAAAGGCGAAGAGCTAAAACACTAGGTCAAATGTGGACCTAGGTGCCAAAACAAAAATGAAAAGAACTTAGAGAGAGAGAGAGAGAGATGAGAGGGCGGCCACAAGGTCTAGTGAGAGAAGCTCTCAATCTCTAACTTATGTGGGATGAGAAAATGAGAGGAATGAGAGCTCTATTTATAGGAGAATGATTGCCTTCATAAAGGTAGTTTCCTCTTCTATAGAATATCACATATTCATGAGAAAATATATTTATTTCCCATTCCTATCAAAATACCAAGGTTGGAAGAAGTTTCCTTTTTTTTTTCTCCTAGTTGGGCGCCCAAATATATGCTCCATGGAGCAAATTTGTTTCCTCTTTTTTCTTTTGGCAAGTATCTTCATACATCAATGCACAAAAATAATTTCCTCTTTCTCTCCATGGTATGCACGAAATTTTGAGTCTAGAACATGCTTCTAGATGTTTCTTGATTTGTTCATGACAATATAAGAAAAACCCATTAAGAATTTTCACATAAAATTCCATGAAATGAAATTAATCCTCAAGGCCCAATTACACTAATATGGCCGTGTGACATATTTCATTGTCATCATATGAAATGTCAAAAAACTTATTTATTGACATTCATACCATCCTATGTCCAAAAGGACGAAAATACCCTTTAGACAATTTTCGTAAAACTTGTCTCGTTCTTGTTTTGACTTAGCTTCTAGTTTAACTATTCCTACTCGATATGATTTGTGATAGTGACCTCATAGATCCAAGTGAACAAAGCTTGAGCTAAAATACTTGGACTCAAAAGTTCACAAACCTTTTCCAAGTTTAGCTTAATGTCAACTGACTCCACTAAAGAGTTGACACTGAGAATCTCTTGGTTCAAATGAATTTATTTTCTACTCAATAATTCTACTTAATTGTGATGAGTGGATCCATTGAATATTATCTATGTTTATCCTTCATGAATATCATCAGCTAGTCGGGATTTACAAAATTACCATTTTACCCTTCTAGCTGTTATTTCCTCAACTCCTTTGTCGCTTGTGAATAAGTTAGAAACAATGTATTGACGAGGAACTAACAAGTCACATTGTTTCATCCAAAAGAGTCAGGACTCAATCTGGACACTGGCCAGTTCATTTATTCACATTGCAAAGAACAAAGCATGATGTGATATATATTGCATTTCAGCAATCTTGTACATGAATTCCATATCTATGAGAACTTCACAAAGTTACTCATGACATCTTCACAACTTAGTACTTCACCAATAGGTCTTGTTCAGAATCACATAGTGAGTCCGAACTCTGACTTTCTCAAATGAGAATACGTAAGCTGTGAAATGGCATGTCTCATTTCAGGATTGAGGTAAGCATGATGTAATTCATACGTAGTGACTTCGAGACATGAGAGTTTAAATGGTTTGTTCTTATTTTGTCTCTAGAAGTGCACTGGTTAATTCAGTACCTTCGGAAGATACCTAAAAGAACTATAGAGTCTCCAACTCCCAATGCCCCATAACCAGACATCATAGATTCTCCTAACAATCGTACTGAGGTCAATAGTCATTTGACCCTTAGATTGCGAATATATCGTTTTAAGCAAACTACGAAGAGTTTGTTCATGCAAATCTACATTTGTCTCTTAGTAAGTTGTTAAGTTTGTTTATGGACTAAAGACTAATGTTTTATCATAAAGCTTCAAACAGACAAGGACGAATGAATGAACGTTTCAACTTTTTATTAGTGAATAAGCAATTACAAGCAAGAGTGTTTGTGAGACTTTATTACATCAAATGTACAATATAAAGGCTACAACTTTTCTTGTGGGCACCATTGACAACAGTACTTCACTGCAAACATCCCGCAAACATGTTATGGACTTGTCAAATTTTTTTTGACATGTTTACTAGTCCAAACATTGTGGGACGTTCTGATCGACTAACCATGTGAAATGATGAAATTCTATTGGGCCGCCGACTAGATCCCGACATGACGTACGATGCTCGCTAAACAAACCACTCAGGGCCATAACCCTAGGTAGTGCTCGACTTCAATTCTGCACGATTATAAAAAAGTAAGAATATTATTAACTACAACATGTTAATAAACTGAAGTTATACTTTTACGTACCTCAATCAGCTCATTGAAATCATTCTGATTACCCGTCGTCTAGATAAGGTCCTTCAGCCAATCCAAGACGGTAATAGTACACTCGTCTAAGTCGACCCGGAATGTGAACCAATGAAGTTCCTGAAGTTGACGACAAATAAGATCTCTCGCGCTCCCGTCCATGAAAATATTTGCGAGTCTCTGTACCTATCGCTCGTGCGCTGGTCTTGTTCATTATTGGACGGACCGTCTTCATAACTTAACCCACAAATCAGGGAGTATTCAAGGCGTCCAAATCTCACTCGTTTACTACCTAGTCCAAACTGTATCTCTCCTCATATCGTTGTCTCGATCTTACGCTGGAAAAGAATGTGAATGAGCACCAGAGTGAAATTGAGTTCGGTCTATGTAAAAAATTGCTCGAACGGAGTCCCAATAGTTCGCTCTTTGATCTTAAGATCTTCAAATCTCTTTCTGATGGTCTTCAAGATACCGGTGCCACCGTATGTGATTTGACCTGGGAAAGGCACGTTGTAAACGAACGTCAAATTGTCCTAAAAAAACAAAATCTGCCAGAATTGCAACTTATCGTATAATATAATATCGTACAACATCGTATCGCATCGTACGACAAAAAATTTAAGAAAAATTAAAGTCATCGTATCGTATCGTACACACTTATGAATTTCATAGTATGGCATCGTACGATTCATGAAGTTCATCGTATCGCATTGCATTTCATCCCCAATTTTAAACCATAATTTTCCGAATCCGATCCAAATCAGCCAAAATCAACCCAAATCTTATAAATACGAACTTCTAATCACTATTCCAACTATATACAATGAGATTTAACACAAAAATCATTGAAAACACTCATTTTTTTGTCGTTTTAGGAGCTCGGGTTTTTGGGCCTCCCACCATCAGAATTAGAAGAAGGTCCATCGTATGCCATCGTATCAGCTTTTATTCCGTCCTACACCATCATACAATATCGTATTGGGTCATACAATATCGTAGAGAGAGTCGGTCGAGTGAAGGTTTGAGAGGGAGAGAGAAAATTTTTTAAAATTTAGCTTGAAGAGTTTTTTTTTTTTTTTTTTTTTCATTTATGGTTCAAAAGTTCATTTTTGGTTTTTTTTTTTTCGGTTTTTTTTGGTGTTTTTTTGTAAAACTAAGGTCTAATCTTGATGTTTTATTAATTTTTAGGTCCAATTAATGAAATGTCTCTAAAGAAAGTGCTAGAGAGAGAGATAGAGTGAGAGTGTGGCTGTAGGAGCTTCTTCACGTCATCGGTGTTCAAATGAGAGTGAGGTACGCCTCACGTCTTCTTTTCCATCTCTTATATTTTGAATTTCTTATAGGTTTTGAACCTCTTTTTTTGCTCGGTTTTCTTCTTCTTGAAGTGTTCGGTATATGTCCATGGAAGAGGAAGGATTGAGTTTAGGGTGTTCTTTGTCTTTAGCACGAGGTAAGGAATTTTTTTGCGGTGATTTAAAGTCCAAAAACTGATTTATTCTTGGGCTGTGATTTATTATTGTTTATCAGGAAATATGGATAAAAACCTTAATTTTATTATTAGGCCATGTTTTATTCTTGTTTATCAATTGTATCTTCGTTTAAGTGACTTAGATTGTTTTAGAAAAAGATGATTAAGTAATGCATACCATATGTTTGATATTTAGATTATGAGAAAATAAGGTTAGTTTTCAGGCTTCTTACGACATAGATATTAAATCATGTAGACTGGATTTTGATAGATTTTGTTTCTTCATGTATCTTTGAAATTGTTTGTCTTGAAGATTTTTGTGAGTCCGAGAAAGCGTGGCTGAGGCGCTTGAGGAGAGGACGAGTGGTTGGGCTCACTCTGGTCTCATTGTAGTCCTAGAGGTGGCATTGAATTAGAGGCTGAAGAAGACACACATGAGTTTGAGATAAGTGGGATATCTATTAGAGTCTTTATTATTATATAGTCGTTTTTATATTATCTTGTGTCGTTTTCCTCTTTTACAATGATTGTAATAAAAGCCTTTATGGCTTTCTAGTCTTTTACGTGTGAACACTGATAGTATAAAACTCTGTTTTACTTCAGTGTTTGGTAAATTAGAAAATGGAAAAAGCTCTACATTTTTCACAAACACTGCCTCGTTCCTTTGCATACGATTCATGAACTACGATTGTATTTTGGTATCAGAGTGATCGATTTCCGCTACATCGTTTGCTTGATCGTGTTCGTGAATCTGCTTTGCTCTATTGACTCTACAACGACCTACGTGAAGATTAGAAATGAAGGATCAATTGTCTTCAACGACTTCTGTGTTTGAGAAGCGGGCGAATGAAGTTCTCTCCAATCCTTATTTCCTTCTTCATTCGGATAATCCTGGAATGATTCTCGTGACGCAGCCTCTAATTGGAGAGAATTACATTTCATGGAGTCGATCAATGAAGATCGCTTTGTCAACAAAGAGAAAAATCGGTATTATTGATAGATCTATAGAGAGACCTTCGAGATCCAACATTTCTGCTTACAATGCTTCAATTTGCAACAACAATATGGTGATTTCTTGGCTACTTAAATCTGTTAGCAAGGAGATTTCCACAAGTGTGTTTTTCTCGGACTCGGCTCATGAGATCTGGCGAGATTTGGAAGAGAGATTTCAGCAAGGCAGCAAGCCATGAATCTTTCAGCTTCGACGTGAATTGGCGAACCTGAAGCAAGATCAAAAGTCAGTTGGTACGTATTTCACCAATTTGAAATTGATTCATGAAGAGCTGAACTAACTACAAGCCTACGTGTTCGTGCAATTGCTCTTGTGGAGGATCTAAGGCTCTGAACGAGTTTTATCACGAAGAATATGTCATGTCATTTCTGATGGTTTCAACGAGAGCTACATTCAGACGCGAGGACAAGTATTGCTCATGGATCCTATGCGTCCGATAAACAAGGTATATGGATTAGTGTCTCAGGAGGAAATGCAAAGGTCTATTGGATATGTTGAGACTGGCCAATGAGACTTGTCGAATTCCATGGCTCTAGCTGTGAGAGATAAGTCTCAGAAGAAGAACTACAAGAAGGAGAAGGACAAGCCATTCTGTACTCACTGGAAATTCCAAGGTCATACGATGGAGAAGTGTTACAAGCTTCACGGCTACCCTCCAGGTCACAAGAGGTTCAAAGGTCAAGCCAACTGTGCATATTTGAGGAATCTGATTGAGTAGTCTCAACAAGTATCTCATGGATAAGGAGCTAAGGGCATCTCGTTGCTGACTTATGATAAGTGTCACCAGCTGATTAACATGCTGTCCCAGTAAATGGCGTTCACACCTCCAACATCATCAAGTGCAGAGATCAACATCTCCTCATATCTGTCAGATAATTGCTCACTCACTCATATTAGCACATATGCTAAGGCATGTGAATATGATTGGATTATAAATTCTTGAGCGTCTAGGCATATATATATATATATATATATATATATATATATATTCACTGATAGGTAAGTGTTAATGAATTTGAAACCACTTACACATTCCATCCTAACACTTACTAATAATGCTGTTGTACCGGTCCATCATTACGGAGATTTACAAGTGACTCCTGATATAGTGCTCAAGAATCTTCTTTCGGTGCCTGGTTTTAAATTCAATATGTTGTCAGTGAGTGCTTTGACTAAGGATTCAAAGGCTGTTATGATCTTCTATGTTAACGGTTTCACAATCTAGGAAATAAAGGGCATGCGAATGATTGGAAAGGGTTCTCTAGTCTCAGATTTGTAGCTGTTGTCAAGGAATTTGGATAAGAGGCTTCACTCAACAATCAACAAGGTTTCTTCGCAGATTGGGCATGGGAGATTGGGTCACCTATCTTTCAAAAAGTTAGAGCCTATGAGACATATTTTGGATATTACTAACTGTAATAAGAAAATATGTTGCCTTGTGTGTCCTCTTGCCAAACAAAGACGCCTTCCTTTCGATGCAAATAATCACCTCTCTGACTCTCTATTTGATTTAATTCACTGCGATGTATGGGATCCTTATAATGTGCCTTCTTATGCTGGTTATCGATAATTCCTCACATTGGTTGATGATTGTTTGCGTTTCTGTTGGATATTTCTAATGGGAGCAAAATTTGATGTTCATACACTGATTCCTCCTTTCTGTGCAATGGTACGTATCTACACAATTCAATAAAGTGGTTAAAATCTTTCGCTCTGATAATGCAAAAGAATTGGTATTCACTGATTTTTTTTTCACAAACAAGGAACCGTCCACCAGTTCTTGTGTGTAGAAACCCCTCAGCAGAATTCGGTTGTTGAAAGGAAGCACCAACATATACTCAATGTTGCCCGGGCACTCTATTTCCAATCGCGAATTCCAATTGAATTTTGGTCCGATTATGTTCTCACAACAGTGTTTTTGATCAATCGTACACCCACACCGGTCCTTCAGGGAGGCATCTCTCCTTATCAAAAGTGACTTGACAAAAGTCCGGACTACGGCTCTTTGCGAATATTTGGCTATCTTGCTTTTGCGTCCACTCTCCAAGGTCATCACACGAAGTTCGAGCCTCGAGCCCGTCGCTATGTGTTCATTGGTTACCCACCTGGGGTAAAGGGCTACAAAATGTTTGATTTAGAAAACAAGGAGGTTTTTGTCTCGAGACGTTAGCATCCATGAGATGGTTTTTCCATTTGTTGATGTCAACCTTATCAGCTCTAATCCTGATCCTTTTGCAACAGTTGTGCTCCCAAAGGCATTTGACAACTCTGTGCCTGCTCCACCAATCCCTAACCATGTCGTTGACCTCAGCCCCTTACCGATGAGGTTGATGAGTTCACTCCTAGTGTTTGTTCAGCGTCACCACCTGTTATTCAGTCATCAACTGATCTGTTTGCATCTGCATCAGATAGCTCGACCGAACAATCTCTACTTGCTCCGGTTGTTTGTCGTTCTATGCGACCTAGTTGGTTACCTCCAAAGCTACTTGATTTTCATCTGAATCAAGTCCTCGAGGTTCCAGCACATTCACCCCTACATTCGCTAGACAAGGTTATCTCTTATGCTTGTTTGTCTTCATCCTTTCACCCTTTCGTTATGGCTGTTTCTATGGTGTTAGAGCCACGCTTTTATCACCAAGCGGCTAAGAATGATCAGTGGTGCTTGGCTATGAAGGAAGAGCTAACATCCATGGACGCTAATCGTACATGGTCGGTGGTTTATTTGCCTTGAGGAAAGCATTCCATAGGATGTAAATGGGTGTTTAAAAATAAAGTCCACTCAGATGGCTCTTTGGCTCGGCACAAGGCACAATTAGTGGCTAAGGGATACAACCAACAAGAAGGCGTGGATGTTGTGGATACTTTTTCCCCGGTAGCTAAGCTAGTCACGATCAAGCTCTTACTTGCTTTGGCAGCTTCTCATGGTTGGGAACTTGCTCAATTGGACGTAAACAACGCCTTCCAGAATCCGAGTGCCCTGTTTTCTTTTTTTTTTGGGAATGTAATTTTTTTTTGCTAACTTTTTTATGGAATATAATTGGCAGATTTAAAATATATTTAAATTTAGAATCAATTAAACAAGTGTTTTAGTTTTATTTTTATTATGTTTTTGATAATTTTATCTCAATAAATTCAGTCCGAATGTCTAAAAACGACTAAAATACGATTAAATAAATCATTTAACATGATTATTCAATAGCTTAATTTAAATGATTATGGATTTGTAAAAAATAATTGGTCGGATTTGAATTTAGACTTTAAATACAATTAATAAATGATCAGAGTTTATTTTAGCAATTATTGTAGAAAACACGATACGGTTACCACGAGCAATCACTTTTTAAGTATATAAATACGACCCATGGTTTCCAAAATACTAGTATAGCGATTTTGTGGAGGAAGAAGAGAATAAGGAAGGGATTGATTAGTCATTGTTGCAATCTCACTTCAATCAAGCAGATATGCCTAAGCCCAGAGGTGTCAAAGCTTCACTTCCCTCGTCGATCAACCTTCCTTCAAACCCAAGCACTAAACCTGCTTCTGGATCCGATGCGATCAAAAGCTCCGTCGTTAATGCGATCAAAAGCTTTCGCCGATTCGATACCGTCGATTCTTTTTCCGATCATCATTATGCTGAATACCAATCGGGATTAAAGGTAGTGATGACATCATATATATGTATATATGATCGGTTTTGTTAATTATAACAATCAACGATCTTTCTTTTATTAAGGGCGATAAGGAGTGCGCTAGAAGAATTAACAGAGAGTGGTTGATTCTTGCAACCGATTTACCAGGTTAGTGATCAATTTGATCTCCAAAACTCTAGAGTAATTAATTATGCTAATTAATTACTTTGGTTCGTTAGAGACGATATTCGTAAGAGGGGCTGAAGACAGAATGGACCTTCTGCGGGCGGCGATCGTGGGACCCGCAGGAACTCCGTACTACGGTGGACTCTTCTTCTTCGACTGTTACTTCCCTCCTCAGTATCCTCGTAAACCTCCGGTAAGATTTAATCTCTCCGTTCTGTCGATTAATTACCTATCCTAACCATTGATCAATAATGGTGAAACGAGAAATTAATCATCAATTTCTTTTGTTATTTTTTTCCCAGTTGGTGCATTACCACTCGGGGGGTCTTCGCATAAGCCCTAACCTGTATGCGTGTGGGAAAGTGTGCCTGAGTCTGTTGGGAACGTGGGCCGGTGAAGAAAGGGAAAATTGGGTGGCCGGAGAATCGACGGTACTTCAAGTCTTGGTGTCGATCCAGGCTCTCATCCTCAACGAGAAGCCTTTCTTCAACGAGCCAGGATTCGACAAACATTACGTCGGAAAGGCAGGGGTAAAAAGGTCAAACGAGTACAACGAGGACGTGTTCACTCTCTCGCTCAGGACCATGGGGTATTCCATGAGAAACCCTCCTCATTACTTTGCCGACCTGGTGACGTGGCACTTCCAGCGGACAGGAAGAGAAATCCTCGTCGCCTGTAAGGCCTACGCAGACGACGGGGCTTCCCTGGATTCTGTGGACAAGAAATTCAAGCTCTTCGAGGACTTGGAAGAAAAAAAAGGAGAAGAAGAAACAGATAAAAAAGAAAAAGTGGGTTATAAAGGTTCACCCTCTTTTAGAAAGGCAGTGAAGGGAATCATGATGAATCTTCTGGAGCTTTTCTCGCGAGTTGGGACTCAAGACATCGACGAGTTCCGCGAGGATCCTAAGACAAAGAACACTAAACGGGGCTCCAAGAACTCTAGACGGGGCACCAGTAGCACTTGAGAGACTTAATATGTTTATTTTGGTTAATTAGTCAACTAGTTAGTGGAACCTATAGGTATATAACCTTTGCCGATCGAATTTTTCTATCAAGGCTATGTAGACATATAGCCATTTATAAACTTTAAATTTACTTTTGAGCCAACGTTTGAGAAGTTGTACTTGATTAGCCATCCATTATATTAGCAACAATACAGTGTGTTCATAGTACTGTTCTTTTCTTAGATCGTATTTGCTCTGTTCTCTCTCCCTTCTCCTCAGAGTCCTTCCTACTTGGTTATCTCCCGTCTCTCCGCTTTTCTTTGCTCTGAACTATCTTCTTTGGCAATTTCTTGCCCGTTCGACCCGGTATTTCTCAGCGCTAGCCTTTCAGTAGCATCAGTGACTGGTGTTATCCCAATAATCACCGTCATGATTAATAGGAAAATGATACCTCTTCATTTTTTTGCCTTCCATCTCGACATTTCAATATAGGGCTGAAATTACTTCCGCTTCGAGGAAGTTCCCAATCACCGTCGTGATTAATAGGAAAATGATATTAAGAATACATGGCCATGAAATTGTCTATACGTGTGGTTCAATTATATATTATCATTAATGAAATAACAATACTTGTTGAAAAATGATCGATAAAATAATTATTTTTAGTATACATACGTCAATAAATTTATTAAAAAAAATAACATTAATTCTCTCTACTTTTAAAATATACGTTTTTATTTATTTTTCATATTTTTCTTCTAGTAATATCTCACACATACATATAAATTTACACTAAAATTGAGTATTGATTTAAAATTAAATTTAGAATGGGACATAAATATCTTTTATAAGACAACCACGTCCAAATCCCATTAAATTACACTATACAAACTTTGTTACACTAATTAAGTAATTTAATTTTACTCTAATTAATATTTGTATGTAGGGAAATCGGGCAAGTAAATTACATATTAGATGTGTGACATTTAAAAAAATATCAACATCTTGTATTACTATTCCTTTCCGTGTAGAAGTAGGAAAGGCCCAAAAGTAGGACTCCAAATCACCAAACGCATATATATACACACATGTACATACGATCGAATCACTCCATCTTCCCAAAAAAAAAAAAAAAAAAAAAAAAACTCCATACTTCTAAATTTTAATCTATACTTCACTATCTAAATCCCTTGACTTGCTTTTACTGAGACGAGATTCGAATCACGATGGATAATTCCGAAGAAATCAAGGTAAGGCATATGCAACTTCAGATTTTTCTATACAGGAATATATAGACATATAATTATAATTTGTGGTGTTGTGAATTACAGAGTATGATAGAGGTTGAGGACGATGATTATTATGATTACATGGACGACGACGACGATTCTGGAGATTACAGCGATTTGGGGGAGGAAGAGAATAATACTGCGGACACCGATTACATGCTATTGCAATCTCACTTCGACAAGTCCGATATGCCCACCGGAGTCGAAACTTCACTCCCTTCGCTCGTCAACCTTCCTTCAAACCCTAACCCTAACCCTAACCCTAGCCCTGATTCTGGATTCGACGCAGCCGGGCCTAGCTCGGCCGTGATTAATTCCATCGACACTCTGTTGGAATTCGTTCAGTTCCCGAGATTCGACACTGTCGATTCTTTCTCCGACCATCATTACGCCGAAGAGGACGGGTCTGGTGTCAAGGTAAAGAATCACATTACCTAATTTCTACTATTGCTTGCGATGCAAGGTATTTCACACAGGTTCGGTTTTGTTATTTATAATAACTAACGATCTTTTCTTTTATTCAGGGCGATAAGGCGTGGGCGAGAAGAATTAGCAAAGAGTGGTCCAGTCTTTCAACCGATTTACCAGGTTGGTGATCAATTTGATCTTCAAATCTAGTCTTCTTCTCTCTAGACTAAATCAAGGTTAATTATTAATTAATTTGGTTAATTAAGCAGAGACCATATTCGTAAGAGTGGCTGAAGACAGAATGGACCTTCTGAGGGCGGCGATGGTGGGACCCGCTGGAACTCCGTACTACGGTGGACTCTTCTTCTTCGACTGTTACTTCCCTCCTAAATATCCTGACGTACCTCCGGTGAGTTTGAATCTCTCGATATCGTCAATTAATTAACCACAATGACTAATTAATCATCAATTTTGTTTTTGTTTCCCAGTTGGTGCATTACCACTCGGGGGGTCTTCGCATAAACCCTAACCTGTATGATTGTGGGAAAGTATGCCTGAGTCTGTTGGGAACGTGGACCGGTGAAGAAAGGGAAAATTGGGTGGCCGGAGAATCGACGATGCTTCAAGTCCTCGTGTCAATCCAGGCTCTCATCCTCAACGAGAAGCCTTTCTTCAACGAGCCAGGATTCAACAAACATTATGTCGGAAAGGCAGGGGTAAAAGAGTCCAACAAGTACAACGAGACCGTGTTCGTTCTCTCGCTCAAGACCATGGTGTACTCCCTCAGAACCCCTCCTCACCACTTCGCCGACCTGGTGACGTGGCACTTTCGGAGGCGAGGCAGAGACATCCTCGTCGCCTGTAAGGCCTACGGCGACGGGGATTGCTCGGAGTTCGTGGCCAAGAAATTCAAGCTCTTCGAGGACGAGGAAGAAAAGGAAGAAAAAGAAAACGAGAGTTCGTTTAGGACGGACGTGAAAGCGATGATGAATTTTCTAGTTGGGTGTTTCTCACGCGTTGTGACGCAGAACATCGATGAGTTCCGACACTATCCTAACTTGAATTCCGCTCCAGAGGACACAGATTACACCTAAAAGCAAGCGTCTTACTCTCTAGAATACAATATCTATTAAATCACATCCTTTTTAACTATAGATCTTTTTAATTAAAATAGTGACTGTAAAAGTGTGACCAAGTGGCCTTTTTTTTCTCATTTATTAAAAGTTTTTCATTGATAATAGGATAAAGTAGCCACTGATGCATTGAGAAAAATATCTCAGTAATAGGCACACCTCAAACTTAAATTCACCAAGTACCGATAATTACTGATCATCTTATGCTTGCTTCCGGTGACTAAAAGACCATTTTTATAAAAATAAACAATTACCTTGTCTAGGTGTGAAAACTCATATATTTTCTATAAAGTAATTCAGCTTTATCTATTTTTGTTTTCCAGCGAAATTTACAATATGCATCTCTTACGTTCTTTTTTTCAAAATGTAGTTTCAAAATTGAAAAGACTTTGTTCGTGAACGTGATGATGAATTTTTCTAGTCGGGTGTTTCACACGCATTGTGAATTTTCTAGTCGGGTGTTTCACACGCATTGTGACGCACAACATCGACAATTTTCGAGTCTACCCTAACTTGGATGCTGCTCCAGAGAACATAGATCACACTTAGACAACCGCCCGCCTACACCGAGCAGTATTACTCTCTAGAATACAATATCTACAATATCTATTAAACTGAATAGTATTTTATTTTCGACTTAGTACTAAGTTTTATATTATCAAGAAAATACATATTAACCTCATGTCCTTTCTAATCTATATATATTTCTGTAGAAATATGAATTCAAGGTAGAGAGAATATAGAGAATGAATCTTTTTTATATATTATTTGTTATGAGAGGTGAAGCCTCTATTTATACATATAATGAAGATAAGTAAACATGATTACTTTACATGGAAACAAGGAAGAGTTAATCTAGGAACTATACAAAAAATACATGGAAAATAGAATGTTGCAATTTCCAAGGATGATGGACCTTCCAAGGTTATGCATGGACATTGTTTTTCTCCACTTATGTTTTCAACACTCCCCCTCAAGCTTGGTTGTATATGTTGAGAAGGTCAAGCTTGCTACATAGCTCGGAGAATGTCGCTCGAGGTAGGGCTTTGGTGAAAATGTCAGCGATTTGGTGACCCGTCGGAATGTACTCCAGGTCGATGATTTTTCCTTCAATCTTTTCCCTGATGAAGTATCGGTCGATCTCAATATGCTTGGTCCTGTCGTGGTGAACTGGATTTTTAGCTATATTGAGTGCGGCTTGATTATCACACAGGAGCTTGACGGGACCCTCGACATCGATTTTGAGGTCGTCGAGAACTCTCTTCAGCCAAATGCCTTCACATACTCCGCTCGCTAAAGATCTGAGCTCGGCTTCAGCACTACTTCTCGAGACGACAGACTGTTTCTTGCTTTGCCATGTGACAAGGTTTCCCAGACATAGGTGCACATGCCTGATGTCGATCTTCGACCTGGGATATATCCTGCCCAGTTCGCATAAGTGAAAACTTCGATACCACGACTTCGTCTTTTCTTGAAGGAGAGACCAGGAATGGGACAGCTTTGTGGTATTGGAGAATCCTTATAACTGCGTCCATGTGAGTTTTCGAAGGATTACTCATGAATCTACTAACCATACTTACTGCGAATCCAATATCTGGTCTCGTGTGAGTGAGGTAGATGAGTTTTCCTACGAGCTGTTGGAATCTTTCTTTCTCGGTGACGACCTCGGTGGTGCGAGCTAGAAATTTCACATTGGTATCCATCGGGGTGTCAACTGGTTTGCAGCCGAGCATGCCAGTTTCTTTGAGGAGATCCAAAGTCTACTTGCGCTGAGATACATAGATGCCTTTTTCAGATCGGGCGACCTTCATGCCTAGGAAGTATCACAGACTGCCGAGGTCCTTGACTTCGAACTCGGATGACAAAGTCTGCTTCAGTCTCTTGATTTCTTCTAGATCATCTCCAGTGATGACTGTCATCCACATACACACTAAGGATGGTGTGCTCGCCTTGCGTGAAGATCTTTGAGAAGAGCGTTGGGTCTGCTTGACTCTGCATATAGTCGCATTGCCTGAGCACGTTGGTGAATTTTCCGAACCACGCTCGAGGAGACTGCTTTAGTCCATATAATGACTTTTTGAGTTTGCAGAATTTGTTGGCACCTTGATCATTGTCGAATCCTGGTGGGAGTTGCATGTAGACTTCCTCTTCTAGTTCGCCATTCAGGAAGGCATTCTTCACATCGAGCTGAATGAGGGGCCAATCTAAGTTGGCTACTAGTGAAAGAAGGATTCTGATGGTGTTGAACTTCGCGACTTGAGCGAACGTCTCTTGATAATCGATGCAATATGGCTGAGTGTATCCTTTTGCGACAAGATGAGCTTTGAACCTCTCCACTGTGCCGTATGGATTATGTTTGATGGTGAAGAGCCATCTACATCCCACAACTTGCTTGCCTGGTGGTAGTTCGGTGATGTCCCACGTTTCATTCTGTTCGAGGGCTTGAATCTCGGCATGACTAGCATCTCGCCATGCTTGAATCTGAAGAGCTTCCTTGATGGATTGTGGCACATTCTCTTCATCCAGCTTCGCCACGTAGGCCCGATAACCCGCAAAAAGGTTCCATAGTACACGTAATCCTTCATTGTGTATTAGCCACATGATCGAGTAGGTTTTCTCAATGCAATAGGTAAGTCAGGAGATGAAGTGTTACCTTGCTCATTAGTGTCGAGGTTCAGGTCTGGAGGGATTTCATGGTCGCGAGCTTGTACCAGACTCTGGGTCAGTTCGTAAGGACGCAGTGGGCCGGAGTCTGATGGTTCAGTATTTGGCAAACTAATGATGGGAGTTTGTGACGAGCTGGGTATAGAGAGTATTTTAGGTGACAAACTTGGAGATGAGGTCGAACTTGGGATGAGTAGTGGGTTCGAAGTCGAGATCGGACTTGGAGATGAGGTCGAACTTGGGATGAGTGGCGAAGTCGAGGGTCTTAGAGACGAGGTCAAACTCTGAAAAGAGGTTGAATTTGGGATGAGTGGCGAGCTAAAGACCGGATTGATGATGAGCCAATTTGGGAAGTCATTGTCGGCATTCTCCCCCTGACGAGCTGAATTGGCGAAGTAAGGACTCAACTCATGAAATGAGACATCCATAGAGACTATGAATTTTCGTGACCGGGGTTCATAACATTTATAGCCTTTTTGAGTTGCTGAATAACCAAGGAAGATACACTTAAGGGACTTTGGTTCTAGTTTACCTTGGTTATATGAATGGGTGAAGACTGAGCAACCGAATACCTTTGCAGGTAATGTGGAAATGAGAAGAGAATGATGGTATGTCTCGAGAAGAACTCGAGCTGGGATTTTGTAACCAAGGATGCGTGTAAAGGATAACTTTTGAATCTCGCCGTTTGTAAAGTCACGTTTAATAAATGAGCTTCCGTGTGTTAAAGTAAGTTCTTGAATGAATTATGGACGTTGAAGTTTATCGAGTTAATTTAAATGATTTTAAGGTAATGGAAAATCTCGGAATAAATAAAGGATTTATTGAGTTCGTCTCGAATAATAAATTAATTTCCGAGGAAATATATTTCGGAATTTAATTTAAGAAAATAAATTCTCAAGGACGAGAATTATTTCCGAGAAACCTTGAATATATTTAAATTAATCGAGAACGAACGAGAAAATTCTCGGTTTAGTTATTTAATTAAAATCCGACCGGTCACAGATTTAATTAAATAATCACATTGTAATAAAATTCCGGACCCATTTATAAGAATTTTTGGAATTATGGGTCGATTTGGAGATATGAGGAAATAAGAGTTTTGAAAAAAAACTTTTCTTCCTTATCTTCTATGCCATTCCATTCTCTTCTTCACGTGCAAGAATTTTATTCTTCTCTCTTCCTCAAACGCGCGGCATCCAAAACAAAACATAGGAAAGAAAAAAAAATCTCCCGCGTGAACAAACCAGGCCACGAACCAGAGAAGCCAACCACCACCACCTCCTTCCTCTACCTTCTCTTCCCTCGTCTTCCTTCGTCGCTCAGCCTCCTCACGCGACCCAGCCACGCCGTGAGCCAGGAGGAGTCGCGAGGAAGCATGGCGCAAGGTACACCGCGCGCGCGCGAGGCCGGTCACCGGAGAAGGATGAGTGGTCACCGGAGAAGGAATTAGAGGGGCTCGAGCACCTCCAGCGAGGAAAAGAGGAAGAAGATGACTCATATAGTCTGACTCTTCAGGCGAGCTCAGTCACAGATCAAGTCGAGACAAGCGAGGGCCGGCGGAACCAAATGCGTCAAAGCCGGAAAAGTAGAAAATTCAGAAAAAGATTTGTAAAGCTCAATCTCACTCTTTCTCGACGCTTCAGGACGTGTTAACGCTTCAGGACGTGTAGAGTCTCGGGAAGCGTGAAAAAGCAAGGAAACTTCGGAAGTCAACAAATTTTCAGACGATCTTTTCCGGGTAAGTGTGGAGACTTAAGTCAACTACATACCAAGGGAATAACCTTGTTTGTTTGTGCATTTATTTGCCAGTAAACAAGAGTAGGTGAAAGCCCTAAAATGGATAAACTTGAAAGTTAAGGCTTCGGCCACTCTTGCTTGAAAATTTAGTTCGGGTTTTTACCCATAAGGTTCAAACGCTAACTTGAACCAACCACGATGTTATCTTGTTTTATTAGATCCCTTTGCTAACCATAGTGGATAGGTTAGATCAAGGGTGACGGGAGAGCATAAGTCAAACTCTTGAATTCGAACCAAGAATGGAAGTACCGGGAGTCACATCCCGAATCTTCTTTTTAAAGCACTTAACGAGCACGAAAGAGAAACATTAATTCCTTCGGAGTTTATCTCGAGAAGCTCTCCTGTAGTAGTATGAGTATGTACTCTGCGCGCTGCAGAGTACTCGAACCTTAATTGAACAGTTGTCGATGGTACCCACAAGTCAACGACTTGTGTTTGTGGAAAATCAAGGTGGTCTGTATGGTGCTGAGTACTCAAAACTGGGGAGAACCCAACAATACGGGAAGACGCCACGAGCGAATCCGATGGTAAAGGGCAGTCGCCTCGAGCGAACACGATGATAAAGGGCAGTCGCCTCGAGCGAACCCAACGGTAACGGACAGTCGCCACGAGCGAACCCGATGATAAAGGGCAGTCGCCTCGAGCGAACCCAACGGTAACGGGCAGTCGCCACGAGCGAACCCGATGATAAAGGGTAGTCGCCTCGAGCAAACCCAACGGTAACGGGAAGTCGCCACGAGCGAACCCGATGATAAAGGGCAGTCGCCTCGAGCGAACCCAACGATAACGGGCAGTCGCCACGAGCGAACCCGATGATAAAGGGCAGTCGCCTCGAGCGAACCTAACGATAACGGGCAGTCGCCACGAGCGAACCCGATGGTAATAGGCAGTCGCCTAGAGTGAACCCATTCAGCAATGAGCAGTTGCCTCGAGTGAACTCATTGTCGTGCCAAGGCGGCACACATGCACCGACGTCAGATGAAGATGGTACCACTAGTGGATCCCAGACAATCTTAAAACACCCAAGCCACCGTAAGACTGCTGCTCGAGGTCTGAGGCTGGCTTATTGTTGTTTTGGAGATCGTAGCAGAAGAGGATGTACGATCTTGCAAAACGACAAGTGAGTAGATAGAGTGTGATATCACGCGTCAGTCATGCTCTAATGTTATGTTCTAGCTACATCTAGCAATCATTCTGCGTTCTTGTATGCTTGTTTGCACGTCACATGGCATTAGTCGTTTTACTTTATACATAGACTCCCACTTACTGAGTCAATCGACTCATAGTTTTATGACCCTTGGTAATGTAGATAAGAGAAAAGCTCGTAAGCGGGAAACGAGATTGAAGACCGAGACCGAGCGCGTATTGCCTTGACCTATGGGCAATGGGGTTTCTTAATCGGGGGTTAGTATCTTTTGATAAAATATTCCGAAACATATTTGTATAGGAGTCGCTATAAGACTCTAAGTTATAAAAGCGAAAAATTTCCCCGAATTTTCGCAAACTATTTTATTATATAATCTTATGAGATTTTATGTTTAATTTATGTTTTTATATTATGCGTTATGTACAGATTTGAGTTGATCAGTCGCGGTTCGTGGACGAGCTGCCGCTCGTGGGTCGTGACAATGCGAGATGACATTCTGTTTATGAGGTAGGTGGCTGTGAGGACTGCTTCTCCCCAGAAGTAGGATGGGACATTGGAGGATAACATGATTGCTCGGGCGACCTCGAGAATATGCCGATTTTTCCGCTCGGCTATCCCATTTTGTTGCGGGGTGTGAACGCATGAGCTGGAGTGAATTATTCCATGGTTTTTAAAGAAGCTGCCGAGCTCAGAGTTGAAGTAATCTCGAGCATTGTCAGTATGGACGATTTTGATAGAGGTATCGAACTGTGTTTGGCTCATTTTGTGGAAAATTTTGAATAGTTCGACTGTTTCTGATTTTTGTTTCATCATGTATATCCAACTGAGTCTAGTGTGGTCGTAAACAAATAGAAGAAACCACCGAACTCCAGTGATATTGGGAATTTTTAAGGGACCCCATATATCACTATGAATTGTGGCAAATGGGCGAGATGATTTGTACGAGGTTGGACGATATGAACTTCGGGTATGTTTAGCGAACTCACACATATCACACTGAATGGAATTGATATTTTTATTGATAAACAAGGATGAGAACATTCTTTTGAGATACATGAAATTTGGATGTCCTAGTCGAAGGTGATTGAGCATGATCTCTTTGTACTGGGGCGAAGATTGGACCATTTGACACTGGAGAGAAATGACGGGTTGGTTTGGCTTGATGAAATAGAGTCCGGTACTCAACTCGGCATTACCAATCTGTCTCCCTGTGACCTGTTCCTGAAACACACATGAACTTTCATAAAAAACAATTCGGCACTTAGAATCTCTATTGATCTTGTGTACAGATAGGAGGTTGCACTGTAGCTGAGGGACAAAGAACACAAATTCTAGCCTCATGGACTTCGACAAGACCACGGTGCCAATACCAATAACTTGAGTTTTGGCTCCGTTTGCAATGGTGACTGATATGCTTCTATCACACATAAAGTAATTCATGAATAGACTTCGATTACCAGCCATGTGGTCTGAGGCACAGGAGTCAAAATCCACGCCGAAGGATTCTCCGCAATTACATGAAGGGCTCTAGGGGAGTTACCTAGAGGGCCAATGCCTGAGCTTTCACCACCGAGTTGGACTTGTTGAATAAGTCTCTGGAGCATGGCGAGCTGGTCGTTGTGAGGTGTCCAAGGTCGAAGTTGAGGCAGCGGACGAGGTGGATACCAAGTTTCCGATTGAGTTCGGATCTTTAGTATTTTGAGTAGACTTCGAACTTGGTTTCCCATGCAACTTCCAGCATGTGTTTCTTGAAGATGACCAGGTCGTCTGCAATGGTCGCAGTAGGGATGAGCTTTGCGAGGTCTCTCTGTTGAGGCGCGAACTGCGAGGACTTCGTCTCTATGCGAGGTGAGAGCGGACGAGTCTGAGGATGAGCTCGGATTTGGGCTCGTATAAGGTAGATTCCCTCCGAGCATGAGTTTTCTCCTACTTTCCTCTTGTCTTACCGTGGAGAAGGCTTCCCGGAGAGATGGTAGTGGTTTTGTACTGAGTATACGACCTCTGACTTCGTCGAGGTCTTTGTTGAGTTCGGATAACAGTTTAAACACACGCTTGGTCTCCATGATCATGCGGTAGAGCTTCAAGACCTCAGGGCAGGTCCACTGGTGATGTTCGTAGAGATCGATCTTCTGCCATAGATGTGTGAGCGAGCTACCGAACTGAGTAACAAACATCTCTCCTTGACGTAGGTCATGGGGAGTGTTCTCTATTTCAAACTGGTCGGACATGTCTTCAGAGTTGGAGAAGATTTCTCTAGCTGCTTGCCAGATTTTCGCCGTTGTGGAGTAGAGAAGGAAGGTTTCTCCGATTTCGGGGTGCATGGAGTTTATAAGCCAGGACATCACCATATTATTTTCAGCCTTCCAACTTTTGAATGTTGGATCTTCGCACTTCGGAGCTTTAGATACGCCGGTGAGAAAGTCATCCTTACTTCGTCCCGAGATGAACATGAGTACAGATTGAGACCACTGTAGAAAGTTGTGGCCATTGAGTTTGTGACTTGTTATATGTTGGGAGAATGAGTCGGGGTTTGACTGAGTGGGCGTAGTTTGTGAAGTGGTGTTGAACGCGGATGAGTTTTCGAAGGTGTTCATGGTGATTGAATTTCTGAGCTCTGATACCATGTAGAAATATGAATTCAAGTTAGAGAGAATATAGAGAATGAATCTTTTGTATATATTATTTGTTATGAGAGGTGAAGCCTCTATTTATACATATAATGAAGATAAGTAAACATGATTACTTTACATGGAAACAAGGAAGAGTTAATCTAGGAACTATACAAAAAAATACATGGAAAATAGAGTGTTGCAATTTCCAAGGATGATGGACCTTCAAAGATTATGCATGGACATTGTTTTTCTCCACGTATGTTTTCAACAATTTCTTTTGCTATTTATTATTAAACTAGTGACTGTAAAAGTGTGACCAAGTGGCCATTTTTTTCTTCTAATTTATTGAAATTCTCAAATTTTGCCCCTTTTACCGTAGTAGTTCCCTTCTTTTACACAAATAAACGATTACCATGTTTAGGTGTAAAACTCATCTATACATTTTCTATAAAATAATTCATCAATCTCATTTGTTTTCCCATAAAATTTACAATATTACTTATGTTCTTTAATTTAAAATACATTTCCCAAAATTGAAAAAGACTTTGTTTGTCCCAAATATTAAAATGTCGATGGCCAATTTCGTATCCAAAATTCCGAAAATGGAAAATTGAAGTATCCGTTGAAAATTGCAATGAAAATATTGTGGAAATAAATAATATATATATATATATATATATATATATATAATGAATCAAATTATATATATAGTTGCTTTGCACAGTACACTAACAAATTTTGTACCATTGGTTTTATAAAAGGGATTATGACACAATTATTACTAAATTCATGGCACTTTTGTGATTTATATGTCATAAAATTTTAGAATCGTTCATAAAATAAATTATTTTATGACCGAATTGTCCAAAATTTATTTCGTATTTCGTGACCAGTCTGTCACGAAATTTTATGAAAGGTATTTGCATCATTACTCATTTAGTAATAGAACTGTTAAATTTTTAATTTTAATTTATTTTGATAAGATGACATAAATTTAATAATATTTGTGTCAAAATCTCTTATGTTATTTAAGGTCCCACATTTTCTTATACAATGTATAAATAATATAAATGTATAAGAGATTAGTCAATTAATTGTTCTCTCTCTCTCTCTCTCTCTCTCTCTCTCTCTCTCATACAAATATATCTCCTTTTTTTTTCAAAAAGTCGGCCCATCTTGTCTTCCTCTTCTTCTTATTCTTCTCTAATGTCACGAGTTTGAGATTTGTACATAGAGCTTCAAAAACTCCGTCAGCCTCATCTCTCTCTCTCTCTCTCTGACCCCCTCTCTGTCAGCCTCTCTTCGTCCCTCTCTCTCCGACCCTCTCTTCGTCAGCCTGTCTCCAACCTTCTCACTCTCCGTCCCGCTCTCCCTCATCCTATGGAATCCAATGTCGCATTCTCCGCCAAATAGTAGTTGCAAATCTTCAGCTGAGTTAGTTTTTAATTGGGTTAATATTAGATTGAGATTGAATTTGAGAATGTGATAATTTTATGTGATATGAAATTCTGATTTGTTATGTTAGTTTTTTATTTTTGATGAAATTTGTATGCCATGAGATTGAATTTGAGAATCTGTTAGTTTTAGTTTTTGAATTTTTGTTTGTGTATAGTCTTATCTTATCCAGATTTTTGCCTCTATCTTGATAATAAATTTCGGAACTATTTAGTGGCCATAGTCTCGTTGTGTATGGCTATTTACCATCAAGTGTGTGTTTTATAATTTTTTTTTTGTTTCGTTAAGTCAAGTGCCTTTAGAAATTAATCTCCGAGTATTTCTTTTGTGATGGATTATCTTTGATCAACATTTGATATTTGTTGAGTTTTAGTGTGATGAATTATGTTGATTCTATGACTATAGGAAGTAATAAGAGACCTAGACGAGTGCTTAATCCTGAAGATGACGGAAAGAGAAAAGTGATGCTTATGAGAAAAGTTAATAAGGTCAAAAGTTTAGATTTAAAGATAAATGTGACAATTGACGAGTGTCAACCAATGGGAAGCGAGGGCGACAAATTGCTTAGCTGTATTGGTATACTTGCTAGATAACACGTCCCAATTTCGATAAACGATTGGAGATTGAAGGAATTGAATCAAGTGAAAGATCGAATTTGGGATGAAGAATACGGAGGATTTAACCTTCCAAAGACTTTCAAGTCACATTGTCTTCAGCAAGCCGGCGAAATAGCACGGGGTTTCCGACACGAGTTATATGTGGCGTTTGTAAAAGGAAACATCAACGCCCAAATAACATTAGAACGTCATCCAAGTGTTGTGAATTTCTACACAAGTATCACTGACGAGTATTGGAAGAAATATGTCAACCATAGACAAACCAGAGACTTCAAATCATGCTCTCAATAAAAAAAAAAGAAAAGAATTTCGAAAGAAAAGTATTTACAACTCTAGAGGAAGACAAAACGTATACTGAAAGCTTAGTCAAGAATTATTAAGTTTTTATTATGGTTTGATGCATTGATTTTGATTTTCATATTTCGACTTGTGGAATTTATGGAATCCGTTAAGTATTACTGTTTTTGGCCATTGCGGGATTTTTTCATGCCGCGGCTAGGATATTTTTATCACGTCTCTTGTCTACACTGTGTGTAACCATGCTGCGGCAAAATTGATTGTCACCAAGGCTAAAACAAGAAAACTAGGTACTCGCCGCGGCAATCGAAAATTTAGCCGCGGCCGTACAATGGAAATTGCACCTTCTAATATCTTTTTGTTTTGTTTCATAATAATAGTACGAGAAAAATGGAGAATGGGCTGAAAGAGAAACACTTTGGCTAACAACATGTGCATACAAGGATCCGGCTCTAAAAGAATTGAAAAAAATTGTAAGAGCTTTATATTATTATTTTTTAATCATTTTTAATTATTACTCTTAACATTGTTTATATCGCAAAAAATTTATCGTCGCAACTAGCCAAAGGGAATTAGAGTGGTCAAATGACGTCTTACAAGTAGCATTGGGATCTAAGGATCATGCAGGTCGGATTCGGGGACAATCCAAATTCATCACACAAACCAAATACTTTTGCACGCCTTATATTCACGTTTCAGATAGATTTCATAAGTTAGAATGTGAAATGCTTGAAATGAAATCGAAGATGGAAGCGGTGATCTCGCATACCGGAGTTAATGGAGATCGGATTAGCGTTGATCATGGAGACTGGGTTAGGGAAGAAGATCATGTCACTGGTGAGAAAGAAACAAATGCCGAAAACATAGCACAATGTGCTGAAAAAGACAATAGTGTCCGCGGAAGTTGCTCATTGAATGAAGGATCGCCACAATCTCTCCCTCGGACACCAACTTCAGATGATAGTAAGGAATGCATTCTCATGATTGTCGGTGATTTAGGAAAGAAGCACCATCTCTGCGACTGGACGAGTTTCGATTACTAGTCTACCGACTGTTCATAATACACATTTAGGTGATGAGAATGTAAAAGTGTCTATTCGAGCTGCTGTCTTAAAAAATGTTGCTTCCGATTCCAACATACGATGTTATGATAGTTGAAGAAGCCGTCGGGAGTTTCATAGCTTGGCCGAGGAGCTTGGTTGAGGTCAACATGACCAAAGGGAGTCGCGGCCCCAATCCTAAAAGAGGCTCACACACAACGAGCCAACCTCTCGTGGAACAAACCGAGAAAATTTCTTACGATGGGATCTTGCCTAAGATGAGAGTTTTTGCAAAGTATGCCAATACATCAATGTTATCCGGTGATAGAGTAATTTATGTAGAAGTATGCAAGACTCTTTCGGATATTGACATTGTGATAACATTCAATGACATCTCGTGGGTTATGAATTTCAATGAATTAAGTCAATCGTGCATAACGACTTACATGAGGTAAATTTCATCTTTTTTTTTATCATGTGAGTTTTTATGTTTGTTTTTATACTAATTTTAATGTTGTCATAGCTACTAATTTCAATGTTGTTATAGCTTGCTAAAAGCTAAAGTGGACAAGGATCGCCGAACCAACGAAATAGGTTTTATACCTCCACATGTGTACGACTGTTACAAAATTGTCGTGCAAGGTCTAGATTCAAAAAAGAAGAAAAATCAGAAAATTTCCACCGTGGCGAACAATATTAGCGATGCGGCTCGGATTATTTAAAAGACATTTACAAAATGCTTACCGAGCCGTGGCTAACTAGGTACGCGCCACGGCAAACATCTTTTTTTAAAAAAATAAAAAAATCTAAAATACATGACAGTTTAAATTTGTCGTGCAAACATTTATTTTTCCACGGCCTCAAACAAAGATGCCACGATGAACGTCAAACGCAGAACTTTCATGCCGTGGCCTGAGGTATTCCGCCCGCGGCAAACTTTATTCGTGCCACAGCAAGAATAATTTCAGCTGCTGCAAACTTTCCATCTACAATCGCTTTGCACGATATTTCCCAATGTGTCGTGCAACCATTCATCCCAATCGCAAACTATATTCCTGCCGCGGCTGAGTTCCAATTTTTAACAACTTTGCACTGCGATTTTGATGTGTCGTGCAAATATATTGCACGACAGTTTTTGAAAGTGTCGTGTAACCACGCACGACTTGCTCTTGCACGATAGTTTAAACCGTCATTCAAGCCCAAATTTGTACTAGTGTGATAGACTGATGTCTGAGTCGGAAACATATGTTGGCGGACATTTCGATCTATTACATGTGCGATAGTTTGTGAGCAGGTGTGGAGACTGAGGAACGAGGTTTTCCATGGAGGCCAAATGCTAGAGTTAATAGCGGTGGTGGATTTGGTTGAAAAAAGAAGCCAAGAATATGTGAAAAGCAGACAAGTGTCCAGGCTGAGTGAGGGCGTGAGGCTGGAGAATCGCGAAGAACCCGCTAGACGATAGCTGGGCAGCGTTGGCTGCGATTCGCCGGAATAGGGATGGCTTAGTTGTAGCAGCTCGCTCCGGAGCTGGAAGTAATCTCGCGATGGCTTGCGCATGGGATGTGGAACAAAATTGGCAAATGGTGTGGATTCAGTCGAATGCTCTCAACGTGGTGAAGGAATGGAAGATGGAGCACCTTCGCTCTACTATTTCTCTTTTCGCTGATAACTTAATTTGGATTAATCGGAAGTGTAATCTTTTAGCTCATAACATATTATGTAAATGAGCTTTGAACTCTGTCAGTTTTGGAGATATCTCATCCCAGGAGAGTTACCTGGCTTTGAGTGACTCCTAGTTTTATGAAATACATCATTCAGATAAAAAAAAAAAAAAAAAAAAGAGAGAATAAGGTTTTACATGTTTTTGAAAGTTATATTTTCATGTTTATGAAATCAATATATACGCCTTCCTTAGATTCTCAACAAATAAGCAAACATGACCATTCCACGCGTGCTAGAAATATCCAATAATAACAATAATTATTTAAAATTTAAAAGTGTATAAATATACATATATATGTATATCGTGAACTTTTCTTTCTCTAATATTAGAAAATAGAATTTCAGGGTTCCTGAGTTACAACGAGATAGATTAATTTTTTCTTTTTGCTTGGAGAAAGAGAGAGATTGACAAATCCTTTGACGTTTTTGAAAATGAATATCATTTGATCTTTTTTTTTTTTCAACTGTGGATAATTAGTAAAGTTCTTGGCCGTTTGAGTGGTCCAAAGGGCAGTGAGGTTTATTTCCTAATGTTTTAATATAATATGATAGACATTGATTTCCATTGAAATCAGTAAGAATACGTAATTATGTATAGATGACAACTTTGTTTTGCATTATCAACTTTGATTCGATGTTTCATTATATAAGTTCTTAATTCTTTATGCCTTTCGCAACGTGCACATTTTAAATTGATAGTCTTGAGTTATGGTACGTTCTCATGATTCCAAACCCTCCCCTTTTTTCACGCATAATTAATCTTTATTTGTTTTTGTTGTAGTTACATGTAAATTAGAGGACCTTTAAACTTTAGGAACTAGGAAAATGTATAAAAAGCTCCGTCCTGGCTACTAGCCAGGTCTAGGCAGTTAAATAATACAACTTAATATATAAATTTTTTTTAGTAATTAAGAGATTATTATTCAGTCTCTATTTTTTATCCCGGCATTTTTATCGAATAACTCAATGTCAGTTTGAGTTTAACATTTAGTAAAATTGTAGCTTTCATTGACAAATTTTTTTTAATCAATCTACCTCTTATACGACTTCATTATCATCCCCTTGTTTTTTTTTTCACCACTTCGATTCATCATATAATACCTATGTTTGAACAAGATTTATATGATACATAGGTACCTCGTAGTCATTGATTCATTCCATGGAAATATAAAGGCTTGTTTGCACTTCTGGTTTCTGAAATTTATCTATTCGCAGATTGGTCATATTCTTTTTTTCTCAGCACCAAAAATCTCCGACTTTCGAAAATGTGGTCTATTTGTCTAATCACCGTCGAATCGGCACATGGAATAAGTGCTCAATATGGGAATTTGCTTTATTTTTATTTTTATTTTTTTATGGTAAAATGACAAGTCCATGTGGAAAACATCATCAAATCAACATATCGAGTTTCAATAACAAAATTCATCAGTCGTACATTTGAAATATTCTAAAACTGATTTGGTCATAACTTTTGTTCGTGAACTGGTCATATATACTCGGAGAAAAAAAAAATTACTAGTGCTAAGTTTCCAAAATTCATAGACTGCGCACATGCTATAAATAAATGCGTCAAAAATCGCAAAATAAAAAGATGACGAGCACAAATAAACCAATTATTAAAGTAGAGGTAATAAGGAGCTAGTTCTGCACCATCAATTCATAAAGTTTGTGCACATAAAATCACACGCACAACATATATTAGTAAGAGCGCAATGAAACGGCCATGAAGATACCACATGTCCAAATCCCCATCTCTTATGAGTTTCCATCCCTTTATAGATTATTTATACATATTAGATTATATTACGATAATAACAACACGTCACAAATTTATTATGAGCCATAATATATCTATAGCACTAATAAGCTAGGCATAGAGAGGGTGTTTGTCAAACTTGTCAAACCATTCGAGGAATTTGAGTGCGGCGTTTTTGGCGAGTTCCGGCGGAGGAGTGGCAGGAGTGAGCGGCTCGTACTCGGCTTTCCACTCGGCCACACACTTCCCGGGCTGAGCCTCGAGAGGCGTGAAAGTGAAAGTGACTCTATAAGGGTTGTACATCATGTATAGCTCTCCGCCGACCACCTCGTAACTCACCGACCTTCCTTTCTCTACGCTCTCTATCTTTTCCGTCGACTCTTTCACGTAATCCGCCACCGCTGTTTGAGTGTATGTGACATGCATGAATAGCGATAGGGATACCTAAGCCTTAACCATTTTGTTTGACCTACAGCCAAATTTTGAAACGAGGTTTTTTTTTTTTTTTTTTTTTTTCTCGCTAATTTGTGTGCTAAATTCCATACAAAAAAAAAAAAAATTAAGGAAGCGAAAATAATTGTTATAAATCAATTCTATTATTCATTCATGATGGATGGGATTCTATTATAAAATAACAAGATTAACCTAAAACATATCAGATTAAGTACAATATTCAAAATATATACAAAACATTTTAGACCTCCTAAATTAGGGGCTAGCTTGATTAATGGTAATAATTAAGACGGGCTGAGCGTACCTGGACCGAGCTTGAAGAGCCTGAGACTGCCGGGACTGCCATCACCGTGGATATACTCAGCGTGGGCAAGCATGTTCGGTTGGATCTGACTAATTATAGTGTTATCTCTGTACATCTCCCATGCTCTCTCTGCTTTCATATTCAACACCACGTCTCCTTTCATGCTTCTCATCTCTCTCTCTCTCTCTTCTCTCTCTCCTGTATTGTGTACTGTGATGGGGATATGCATATCTCTTTAAGTAGAGGACAAATGTTACACATGCACATCAACTTGTCTATAGATATCCCCACTTCCATCACTAGTGTCACCCAAGTTGTACTTACATGTTTTACACTGACATCTGTGCGGCTTTTTATTTTTATATTTATTTTTCTTATAGATTTTGTTTTTATATGGTTTTGGCTTTGGTTTTGGTTTGATAGAGCTCCTACTTAGATGATAATAGTTGATTATTTTTCTTTCTTGCACCCCGCGCACACCAAAGTTTTTTTTTCATTGAAAAAAAAGGAGAAAAAAGAATGAAATACTAAAACCGGTGAGTATACATGTGATTTCATTTTACGGGCATATTGTCTACGAAGAGGGGTGTATATTATTGAGAAATTTGAAAAATTGATACCAACCCATATAGCGACGAGTATGTTATTTACCGACGAAAATACTGACAAATAATCAGGAAAATTACAAAAAAAAAAAAAAAAATAGAATTTAAACATTAACATACAAAAAAAATGTAAAAAAAAAAAGAAAATAAAAAGTAATAGTATCAATTTTATCTATATACAGAAACTAGATTATGGTGTGAAAAAAATATATGAGCTAAATGATTTTTAAGTGACAATGACTATAATACAACAATATTGATCCGAAAATATGTAAATGCACATTTGTAAATGGCGTGATCTGAAAGTATGTATGTGTTAAGATATCTGCAAACGACATCAAGACTAACACTTGTGATAAACGACAATCAATATATTTGTAGCTGTCCTGATGAGGTGGCACAACAAAGCACAATGAGAATATACTCTTATTATCGTTGGGCATCAGCAAGAACATATACAACACATTACCAATTCATTCTTTAGCATTGTATTTTGTAAATATCTGATTGACTATTGTACAACCCTAATGTGAAACCCTTACTAAAATTATTTCTCTCTCTCTCTCTCTCTCTCTCTCTCTCTCTCTCTCTCTCTCTTACATTACTTTCATGGTATCCAAGCTATTATAGCACTCTTTTCAGCAGCCTTAACAAATGGCAGACCCACCTTTGGGACCAATCGCAGAAAACTCTGAAATTCTGAATCCTGGCCTGCAAAATCCAGAAATAGCCATACCTCTACAACCAGTCATAAACCTTGGAAACCAAATACTCACCATTCACCTCTCAGATTCAAACTACCTTCTTTGGAGGCAACAAGTCACTACAACTGTCAGGGGACATGATCTAACCGGATACCTAACCAGAACAAACACCAAACCCCCAGAAACATTAAATTACCTTCTAAACCCACAGCCTTTGATTTCTTGGATTGTCAAGATCAGTTACTAGTGTCCTGGCTCTTATCCTCAATCAGTGAGCTGCTTTGACCACCGTGATTAGTCTTACCACCTCAAATGAAGTCTGGTCAACTCTTGAACATGCTTTTGTAGGCGAATCGCGTGCTAAAATCTTGCAATACAAATTGCAAGTTCAAACAATGAAAAAGGGCTCCCTGACCATGCGTGATTATCTAATAAAAAGGAAATCTTGCATGGATTACGTTGCTCCAGTGGTGGTTCCCATCACCACACAAACTGCTAAATTCACCACCAATGATGTCGAAGCTCTACTCTTGAGTTTCGAGGCTAGGCTTGAAAGAAACCTAATAGCCATCAACCACGACACCTGTCTGCCATCAACCTCACTACACAAAGAAGGCCAAACTCACCACGTCTCAACCAGTCTTACCAGTTCAACAGCAGCAACAACTTCAACAGCAACTTCAACAACAGTCGTAGTGGTCAAGGCAACAACGGAGGCATAGGGTATTATAATCCAAATCGGAGTAGCTACGGTGCCAGATCTGTGGAAAATAAGGGCATCAAAAATGTTACAATAGATTCAACAACTCCTACAACTACAACAATGAAAGCAACAATTATCAAAGCAACATCAACACCAACAACGATGGAGGCTTTCAGGGTCACAACCCATCTTCCATGGCAACACTATTCTCACCAAATGAACAGATGGCAGATGAGTCCTGGTATTCATATTCAAGGGCTACAAATCATGTGACAAATGAGCTCAACAACCTCAACATGGGCACGGAAAACAAAGGAAACAACCAAGTTCAGATTGGTAATGGTAAATGTTTACTTATCTCTCACATTGGTTGCTCATCTCTTGCCTCGCATAGAAATAGCCAAAATAATTTTTTCTTGAAAAATCTACTCTATGTCCTTGCCATCACAATAAAACTTATTAGCTTGCACAATTTTTTCCATGATAATGACGTGTTTTTTGATTTTCATCCCTTTCATTGTGTTGTTAAGGATCGAGCAATGGGGCGAGTTCTTCTTCAAGGGCAGCTTAGACGAGGATTGTATCAACTCTACCTCTCACTTGTACATCTTCCCAAAATCAATGATGTCAACACCAAAAAAGTCAGAGGTTGTAGTTTATCTTTAAATTCCCTAAAGGTCATTGAACCTGGTGTTAACATATGGTTCATGAGACCACATAGTCTGTAGGTAGTGAGTTTAGCAATCAAATTGAGTGAAGTGATGTAATATCGTGGCAGCAACGTCTTGGCCATCCCACAATTAAAGTTATCAAAAAATTGTTTCTCTTTGTCATTCGTTTTTTTATTAAAAAAAAACCTTTTGTGCAGCCCGCCAACAAGGGAAATCACATAGACTACCCTACAATAACAGTGAAACCATGGTTAACAATCCTCTAGATATCATTCACAACGATCTTTGGGGACCCTCGCCTATAACCTCTAGAAATGGCTAGAAATAATAAGTTAGCTTCATTGATGCCTTCAATTGATATACCCGGATCTATTTTCTCAAAAACAAATCCGAAGTCAACCAGATTTTCCACAAATTAAAAACAAAGGTTGAACTCTAATTTAACCATAAAATTAAAAGAGTGCAGTCAGACTGGGGATGTGAGTATCGATCACTTACCTCATTCTTTCTCGACCAAGGCATCGAACACTTTCTCTCATGTCCTCACACACCTAAACAGAACGGCATAGCGGAGCGAAAGCACTGCCACATCGTTGAAATTGGACTCATTTTGCTTGCATAAGCCAGTATGCCACAATGTTTTTGGGATGATACGTTCTTTTCTAGTACATACCTCATAAACATACTGACTTCAAGTGTCATTAATTATCTCAGCCCCTACAAAAATCTCTTCAACGGAAAACCCAACTATCACATGCTCAAAGTCTTCGAGTGTGAAAGTTTCGCATATATGGGTCAACACAACAATCACAAGTTAGAATTCAGATCCCAACCCTGCCATTCATAGGCTATAAACCACAACACAAAGGTTACAAATGCTTAGCTCGAGATGGAAGACTCTACATCTCTAGGGATGTGACTTTCAACGAATCTGTTTTCCCTTTTGCCTCATTATCTCACAGGTCACCACATTCATATACTCACCATGATACAATCATTTCTCAACAGCCCTTGATCAGGCTGCCCATGCTCGACAACAATCAGGTACTTTCAAAACCCATATCTTTTGGCAATATTTCTTATACACCTTCCTTACCTACTCATATTACACCTCATGGCTCACATGCACATCATTCACCATAGTCATTGTTGTTATTTGAATGGCATAGTTTATTTGGAAAAATAAATTGTAACAGAGTTGTTCAAGTCAGAGCGTCTACGAGTTGTTCAAGAAACTTAAGCAACTTGCAGTCAGGGCTGTTACATTTTTACATTACAAGGAAATCAAGTATTGGGCAGTTACCCGATTTTCTTGGAGATGTAATCTCGGATCTTAAAGGATTCGATTGATTTAGTTTCCGCATTCGATTTCAGAACATAACCATATATAAATCCACTTATGGTTTGTATCTTTGGTGGACGAGGTTCTTCGACTGTTTGGCTATTCACGGAGCAGTTTTTCTTTGCATGTCATATTTTTCCAGAAAACTTCATCGATAACAGGCTTTGATTAACTCAGAGCTTTTGTATCGTCATACTAAGCTTGAGATCATGTGTCGCATAGGTGTGATATTGATCTTCGGTTAAAGATCATGGTAATACAGGGAAAGAAGTCTCTGGTTCAAGACGAGCTTGAATCCATACCTACTGGATATAATCATTGAAGAGAGGTGTTAGCAAAGAGGAGTTTTGTCTAAGTTAATATTCCTATAATGTGGTTGATTGATATAGTGGATTGCTTTTACCCGAGCGTCGTAGTTCCCCATAATCCTACAGCGTTACCAATTTGTCTGTGTTCTTTACTGCTTTCTATTTGATTGTTTGTCTCTATATCATTGCATCTAATATGCTAAAAATAATCAGTTGTTCTACAAGTTACTTAATCTAAAACTTGAACAACCATCTTAACAGCGTTAGGTAATTTCAATTGGTATCAGAGCGGTTCACTCTAGCATATTGATTTTTTTGGAATATTGCTAACGTGTATTGCTCGTTAAGATGAAAACAAAAGAAGGACACAATATATGATGTCCTCCTATTGGAAAACGAGGATGAAGGCGTTTCTGAAGGCCATTGACGAGAGTACCTATCAGGCTATTGAATAGGGATAAGAGCCCCCTACCATCGTGATCGAAAAGGAAACCGTTGATCTGCCTCTTGACAAGTGGACATATGTGCATCGCGAAGATGCCAATGGGAACTCTAAGGTGATGAATGCTATTTTCTCTGTAATCGATGAAAACATCTTCAAAATGATCTCAAACTGCGAAATTGCTAAACAGGTATGGGACATTCTCACTGTTGCTAACCAAGGTACCAAAAAGGTTAGAGAAGAGCGCATTCGTCAACTTACTACTCTGCTTGAGAATATCACTATGAAAGATGATGAGACTATAACATAATTCAGAGCTACAATTAATGATATCTCAAATGAATCTTATTCTCTTGGAGAGACAATTGATAATTCCAGGTTGGTAAGCAAAGTGCGGAGAACCCTCTCAAAAAGGTTAGTTCTTGCAATAGAAGAAACTCATGATCTGACAACGATGAAGCTTGATGAGCTGTTAGGATCTCTCGAAACTTATGAGATGAACCTCAAGGAGAAATAATAGAAGTTAGATAATTAGACTAAAGAATCTCCTTGAAGGCCGAAACTATTTTTGGAGAGGAGCTGGATTACAATGACCAATTTGCTTTTCTTGCAAAGAACTTTGGAAGGTTCATGAGAAAAGTAAATCAGAGAAAAGGTGATCAAAGGCAACAATACTCTCCAAGCTTCTAGAATAGAAGGGAAGGGAGCTCTCAAAAGAAGAGTCGCTTCCGTGAAGACAACAACAACGGCAATGGAGATAAGACCAAGAGAATTCAGTGCTACGAATGTGAAGGGTTTGGTCATATTGTTGCTGAATGTGCAAACACCTTGAAGAAGAATAACAAGTCCCTAGTGGCCAGCTGGAGCGACAATGAGAAGAATGAGCAGAGGTCTAACATGGCGTCCGCTGATGATGATTCTGAAGATTGGAGCAACGATGATGATGCCAAAGTCTCAAGAAAAGAGATTGTGAAGAACTACTGTCTTCTGAATGATAAGTAGCTGGCTTTGATAGACCACAATGAGGTGCTGAATCAGAGGATCAATGGGTTAAATCTCGAGAAGGATGATTTGCAGAAGAAGATCAATGAGCTTATGACAGAGAACGCCAAGCTCATCAGCACAGTTGATGTTTTGAAGGAACATGTGAAGGACAAGCAGAAGACATATTCAGGGCTGAACCAACTAAAGAAGAATTTGAAGATACTGAATTCTGGATGGGAAATATGGATTCCATAATGGCCTTATAGAGAAGGAGTGGGAACAGCAGAGGTGTAGGGTTTCATGGAGAAATTTCACAGTCATCTAACAAGTTCATTAAAGACACTGGAAGACAGCCTGATCATGATTCGAAGAAGATGTCCAATCAAGCTCCTGCTTCAGGTATCTGGCTTATCTCAAGAGTAAACAGAGCTCAAATCTTCAAATCTCGTGTCCCTATTCGTCAGGAATGGAGAATCAAGGAAAAAATGTTTGCTTTATGGCATGTGATCCTCCTAGCAATAATGAAGAAGGAAGCTGGAACTTCGACAGTGGGTGTTCTGGTCACATGACTAGTGATGAAGCTTCTCTTATGCACGTGAAGAAAGTCAAGACTCTCTTTGTGAGATTTGGTAATGGTGAAAAAGGTGGTGTTGTTGTTAAGGGAATCCTTAATCTGAAAGGGGTACCCCGGATCGAAGATGTTCTCCATGTTGATGGTCTCTCAGCTAACTTGTTGACTATCAATCAATTATGCGACAAGTATCATAGTGTAATGTTCACCATCGAAGGGTGTCAAGTCTTTGACAAGCTACGCTCATGTGTTGATTGGGAGGAGAATACTCATCAACTGTTATCTCTTAGGAGGCTGCGAAACTACTCCCATCACAGGAGAGGACGACATGTATACTAACTCTATAATGGATTCAGTTAGAGTGATCGTGAAAGAAGAAGCTGAGGTCAAGACTCTGGATGATGAAGTTCCTAAAGCTTACCATATATGTTCAAGAAGTTGCTTCACTATGGATGAATTAGTTCATGACTAGAATGAGAAGCAAGTCTCTATGATGAATGATGAGTACATGCTGAAACCCGATACCTAGCATGAAAGCTAGACAATGTTGTTTTTCGACCATAGCTATGTTCGAGGGGGAGAAAACAAGGGTTTGTCAAACTCATTAGGTCTGACATTTCTATGGTGGTGGTGTTCAAGTTGGATTCCACTGCGCGCAGATCAGACTGTTTTTATGTTGGTGCAAACACTATTATGAGACATCTAAGTACTGAAGACTCGAAAAGCACATTCTCTACAGCTAAGGGAGAACGCTTTACTGTAGAGAGGAGTCATGATCAGATAATGAACATGCTTGATGGTAAAGGAGTTGTTATGGCATCATACTACAACAACATATGTGTCATGGTGTTTTTTAAGAATTCACTGCTTCATTCGAGAAGACAGCTCACAGAATTCAAGCAACAAGTCATTCGAGAACTACCAGAGAAATTGAAGACTGGATTAAAGCGCTTGGCTATCCTCACTAATGTTGGAATTGATCTAGGGTTTAAGAAATAGTTTAACGCTTCGGGTAAGCGGCGGAAATTAAAAAATTTCTTTTGATAAGTAAAACAATTTTACTAACCTAGACAAAGATCAAGTACACGTAAATAAAACTATTATGAGCATAATAAATTTACTAACCTTTTTAGAAGCTTGAACGTTGATGAGCCTTTGGAAGGTTGAAAACGTTCGTCTCCCTCGCAGCACGTCTCTCTTCTTTCCTCGCCAACTCGAGCAACCACGAAAGTTTCTATCACTATAATCACTCGAGAAAAATAGGAATTAGTATGTGGGCACTTTTAAACACGACGACTCAAGAACAAGTCTCAAAGTCGAAGAGCTACAAATGCTAGGTAAAATGAGGACCTATGTGCCAAAACAAAAATGAAATGAACTTAGAGAGAGAAGGAGAAAGGGGCGGCCAAGCTAGAGAGAGAAGCTCTCAATCTCTAAAACTTCGGATGAATGAAATGTGAAGAATGAGGCCCCTATTTATAGGAGAGGCTTTACATTCAATAAGGTAGTTTCCTATTCTATAGAATATCACACTTCAGGAACAAATATTGCCTTATTCCTTCATGAGTCACACGGCCAAGGGAGCCTTCTAGAAGGCTTAGATTTGTTTCCTCTTTTGTTCCCTTGCCTTGCCTTGACTCTACTTGGCCGAATTCCCTTCTTCCCCTTAGAGGAGATTTGTTTCCTCTTTTTCTTTTGGCAAGTATCTTCATACATTTATGCACAAAATAATCTCCCTTTCTTTATTTGTGTTGGGCGGCCAAATACTCTCTAGAAGGAGCTTCTAGAAGCTTCTTCATTTGTTCATAACAACATGAGAAATGCCCATCAAGAATTTTCAATAAAATTCTTATGAAATGAAATTAATCCACAAGGCCCAATTAAATCAATTTTGGCCGAGTCAAAAAAATTTATTGACATTCATTTCATCCTATGTCCAAAAAGACAAAAATACCCTTTTGACAATTTTCGTAAAATTTGTCTCGTTCTTGTTTTGACTTAGCTTCTAGTTTAGCTATTCCTACTCGATGTGATTTGTGACAGTGACCTCATGGATCCAAATGAACAAAGCTTGAGCTAAATACTTGGACTCAAAAGTTCACAAACCTTTTCCAAGTTTAGCTTAATGTCAACTGACTCCACTAAAGAGTTGACACTGAAAAATCTCTCGGTTCAAATGAATTTATTTTCTACTCAAGAATTCAACCTAATTATAATGAGTGGATCCACTGAATATTATCTATGTTTACCCTTCATGAATATCATCAGCTAGTCGGTATTTACAAAATTACCATTTTACCCTTCTAGATGTTATTTCCTCAACTCCTATGTCCCTTGTGATTAAGTTAGAAACAATGTATTGACGAGGAGCTAACAAGTCACATTGTTTCATCCAAAAGAGTCAAGACTCAATTTGGGCACTGGCCAGTTCATTTATTCACATTCCAAGGAACAAAGCATGATGTGATATACATTGCATTTCAGCAATCTTGTACATGAATTCCATATCTATGAGAACTTCACAAAGTTACTCATGACATTCTCAGAACTTAGTACTTACTGTTCAGAATCATATAGTGAGTCCGAACTCTGACTTTCTCAAATGAGAATACGTAAGCTGTGAAATAACATGTCTCATTTCAGGATTAAGGTAAGCACGATGCAATTCATACGTAGTGACTTCGAGACATAAGAGTTTAAATGGTTTGTTCTTATTTTGTCTCTAGAAGTGCAATGGTCAATTCAGTACCTTTGGAAGATACCGTAGAAGAAATATAGAGTCTCCAACTCTCAATGCCCCATGACCAGACATCATAGATTCTCCTAACAATCCTACTGAGGTCAATAGTCCTTTGACCCTTAGATTGCGAATATATCGTTTAAGCAAATTACGAAGAGTTTGTTCATGCAAATCTACATTTGTCTCTTCGTAAGTTGTTAAGTTTGTTTATGGACTAAAGACTAAGGTTTTATCATAAATCTTCAGACAAGGAAGAATGAATGAACGTTTTCTAATTTTATTGATTATTCAGCAGTTACAGGCAATGAATGACATCAAATGTACATAAATAGACACTACTACTCTTCTTGTGGGCACCATTGACAACAAACTCCCATTTGACTCAAAGAAGATGTGAGTAGTCCTTCATGCCTAATCCCTCACGATGTTGGTCGAAGACCTTGTTCGCTAGGGCCTTGGTGAATGGATCTTCCAGGTTGTCCACCGTTGAGATCTTCTTCACTTCCACGTCTCCGCGCTGCACGATCTCTCGAATCAAATGGTATTTCCTCTCAATATGTTTAGAGCGCTTATGGCTTTGAGGTTCCTTTGAGTTAGTGACACCCCCACTATTTTAACAATAAAGGGTCATGGGCTTGTCGACGTTTGGAACGACTTCCAAATACTTAAGGAATTTTCTAAGCCGTACAGCCTCTTTGGATGCTTCACAAGCAGCCACAGATTCTGCTTCCATTGTGGAGTCAGCAATGCAAGATTGCTTAATACTTCTCCACACAACAGCTCTACCATTGAGGATGAACACAGATCCCGAAGTGGATTTCCTGGAATCCTTATCCGCTTGAAAATCAGAGTCGGTATTTCCCGTCATAGTCAGGTCAGTACCTGAGTATGTAAGCATCAAGTTCCTAGTTCTTTGAAGATACTTAAGAACATGCTTAACAACAATCCAGTGCTCGGGTCCAGGGTTGGATTGGAAACGGCTAACTACGCCAACGGCGAAACAGATGTCAGGTCTAGTGCAAAGTATAGCATACATGAGGCTTCCTACGGCAGAGGCGTAAGGAATTTTCCTCATATCTTCAATCTCTTGTGCAGTCTTGGGAGATTGGTCCTTAAAGAGTGAGACTCCATGCCTAAAGGGAGTTTGGCCCTTCTTGGAGTCTTGCATCGAGAAGCAATCCATCACCTTATCAATATAAGATGCTTGAGAGAGCGACAGAGTCCGGTTCTTCCTATCTCGAAAGATTTGGATCCCCAGAATGTACACGGTTTCTCCTAGATCCTTCATGTCGAATTGCTTTGCTAGCCAGACCTTAACCTCAGATAACTTACCCACATCATTACCTATGAGTAATATATCATCGACATATAGTATCAGAAACACAACTTTGCCTTCGTGTATTAACTTGTAAACACAAGGCTCATCTATTGATTGTTCAAAGACGAAGCTTTTCACAGTTTGATCGAATCTAATATTCCATGACCTAGATGCTTGCTTTAGTCCATAAATGGACTTAAGTAACTCACAAACCTTGCTCTCTTGACCTTTTTCCACGAAACCGTCTGGTTGAGCCATGTAAATGTGATCGTCAAGATTGCCATTCAGGAATGCTGTCTTGACATCCATTTGCCAGATCTCATAGTCGAGAGTTGTAGCTATGGATAGGAGTATGCGGATGGATTTAAGCATCGCGGCTGGCGATAAGGTTTCTTCATAGTCAATCCCTTCTTGTTGGGTATAACCCTTAGCCACAAGTTATACTTTGAACGTCTCGACGTTCCCATCCGGACCCCTTTTCTTCTTGTATATCCACTTACACCCTACGGGTTTAATCCCTTCAGGAAGGTCTACAAGTTTCCAGACTTTGTTGATATACATCGAGTGCATTTCAACTTTCATGGCGTCAAGTCAAAGGTTTGATTCAGAACAAGCCATCGCTTGGCTATAGGAAACAAGATCATCCATGTCAGAGATGGCTATGAGAGAGTCTCCATACGACATGTACCTGTCAAGCTTTTGAGTAGCCCTCCCACTACGTCGAAGTACTACTTGACAAGATTCTGAAGAGTTAGGTTGTGTTTCGGTTGGGGTAAGAACAGTTCTTACAGATGAGTTAGAAGTTTCCTCACCCAACTTTTCTTCAAGCACAATTTTGCTTCTAGTTTTGCATCCTTCATAAAGTCCTCCTCAAGGAAACGAGCATTCATGCTAACAAAAGTCTTGTCGTCCTCGGGACTATAGAAAGTAAAACCTTTGGTTTCCTTTGGATATCCAACGAACAGACATAATTATGACCTACTAGCCAACTTGCTAGTCTTTTCCCTCAGCACGTGTGCGGGGCATCCCCAAATTTTGATGCGACCAAGATTTACTTTACGGCCAGTCCATTGTTCATAAGGTGTACCAGGAACCATTTTGGACGGAACTTGGTTCAGAATGTAAGCGGCTGTTTCGAGGGCATATCCCCAAAAGGAAAGAGGAAGTGATGAGTAACTCATCATTGATCTAATCATCTCCATAAGAGTTCGGTTTCTTCTCTTTGACACTCCGTTTTGTTGAGGTGTGCCAGGTGCGGTAAGCTGAGAAGCGATACCTTCTTCTTTAAGAAAGTCATCGAACTCTCCAGACATATACTCACCACCTCGATCAGATCGAAAAGTTTTGATCACTTTTCCAGTTTACTTTTATACTAAAGCCCTAAAGACCTTAAATACGTTAAAGGTCTCGGATTTGTGTTTGAGCAAATAGACAAAACCATATCGCGAGTAATCATCGGTGAAGGTAACGAAGTATTCGTATCCTCCACGTGTCTGTTGGCTGAGCGTACCACATACATCGGAATGTACTAGTTTCAGCAACTCAGTGGCTCTACGACCCTTATCGGAGAAAGGTCGCTTAGTCATTTTTCCTTCTATGCGGGATTCATAAGTAGGTAGTGAACCTATTGCATAGGCTTGGAGTGGACCGTCCCTCACAAATCTCTTAATCCTATCTAGACTGATATGACCAAGTCTTAAGTGCTAGAGGTATGTTGATTTTGATAGATCGGAGGATTCATAAAGTTTGATCCTCTTTGGCTCCCTAATTAGATCGGTATCTATTTCGGAGTCTAAAAGAGAAGGTTGAGTGGGATAAATGTAAAAAAGACCATTCTTCATACATGCATCAGTGACAAAAGAATTTGAAAAAGAAATACGAATTCCATTCTTTATAAACTTTAAATAATAATCTTGCTCGAAAAGTTGAGCAACAGATATTAGGTTTTTCCCAAAGGAATGAACATAATAAACATTATTCAAATTTAAAGTGCGATCTTCAAAAGATAGCGTCACGGATCCCACAGCATTCGCAGACACCACGCTCTCATCACCCCACTTGAAGTAGAAGTCGCCATCCTCTAAGCTTTTGCTTTTCCTAAAACCAGTTAAGGAGCAGCAAATATGGTTAGTAGCAGCGGAGTCAATAATCCACGATGATATATTATCAGCTACTAAACAAGCTTCAGTAATAAGTACAATACCTTTTACTTTGGTTTTGAGGTAGGCAAGACAATTCATACGCCAGTGACCAGGCTCATTGCAGTGGTGGCACTTGTCGTTAGACTTGTCCACCTTCGGAGCCTTTGGCGTCTTCTTCTTCTTTTGAACCTTCGGTTGGTTCTTCTTCTCGGCCTTGCGGGGTCTCTTCTTAGATCCAGAGGTGGAGGCAGTAGCGTGTACCTCTCCTTGAGCCCTCTTTTTCTTAGTGAGTCCCTCAGCGGTGTGAAGCTCATTCATAAGCTCGGTAACAGTGTACTCTAGCTTGTTCATGGAGTAGTTCAGCTTGAAGGTATCGAAAGATTCGGGGAGAGTTTCCAAGATCATATCTATTTTAGTTTCCCCATCAATTTCAGATCCAAGAATCTCCATTTCGTTTAGATAGCTAATGATCAGCATCATATGATCTCTAACGGGAGTTCCAGCCTTCATACGATAGTTCATAAATTGTCGGACCGCTTGTTGCCTAGCTTGACGTCCTTGCCCTCCAAACATCTCATGGAGATTGTAGAGCATATCGGCGGCAGTCTCGATGTCACGATGTTGTTGTTGCAACACATTGTTCATAGATGCCAAAATATAGCATCTCGTAATCTCATCGGATCGAAGCCAGGCCGCCAGGGCGTCTTTTTCCTCTTGCGTCGAATCTTCATTCGTTTGAGGACAGGGGTTGGTGAGAACCCATTTGTGCTTGTCGACAGTAAGGACTATGTTGAGGTTACGTTTCCAGTCGACGTAATTGTCGCCTTCGAGTTTATTCGAGGAAAGAATGGTTGAGAGAGGGTTGAGAGACATTTTGCCTATAAAAGTTGAAACAAGTTTACGATTAGTCTTTGGTTTAGGGTTTAAGTTTCTTTAAGACTTGATAAAATCCTAAGGTGTTATAAACCAAACGATAATTTACTCCCTCAAGAGAAGGCCGCAAAAAATCTCCATTTATAAGTAAATGACACAACATTAATGCTTAGCCAAGATGTTACTACACCAATTTTGACTAGCCACATTTTAAATTGGTTTGATCACTCACCTCACATCCTTTCGCAGAGCCTCAATGGAGGATTACTAGGGATTGAGCCTAAGTGTGCAATCAACCACTTAGTCCAAAAGGTCAACTTTGAAAAACAATCCCCCAAGGGGAGACCTTGTCTTCATTGTCTCACTCTCGGATGTAGCTCATTGAGCAATGATCGAAGCAAAAACGCCTTAGAGTACTCCCATTTAAGAGAGGGCCACAAGAGCGGCTCTTAGTCTCACGTTAATTGCTTCTTTCATTAGTGTTGGGGATCGTGGGTTACAAACAACAAGTATAACCCTCCCACTTAGTTTTTGGAGTTGGTACATCGACTCTTATAAGTTCGGGAACGGTTTTCCTAGTTATAGAGCGATAGAGCGGACAACTAGAAAAGAATCCTAGAAGTTCATGTTCAGAGCAGTGTTAGTGCATAAAGGCACAAGGTATATACTCGGATCTTTTCCTATTTTCTATTCGGGGAAAGTGCATGAGGGAAGTGTGAACTTCAACTCACTCGAACACTAGAAAGTTTGAGATTACACATCTTTTATTTTTCGGCTTGTCTACTAAGAGACCTCCCACTCAAATTCTCAAGAGCATATAGATTTTGAACATATGTGATATAGATATAGTTTTGAAAAAATTTTGAAAACTTATTTGATTTGGATGACAAAATATTTTCAAGTTTGAAAACGAAAATGGTTTTTCAAAATTCAAACTAATTTTGTAAAAATTCAATTTCAATTAAACTTTCAAAAATCAAAACATTTTTTACTTTCACATTATGTTTATAATCTTATAAAAAACAATTTTTCTCAAGATAATTTTCTCATTAGAGTTCTATAACTCATGGTAGTGGGGCTGAAAATCCGGATATCTAAAAAACTAGACTTTCGGAACAGCCGCGCACCTTGGAGTAAAATTGCCATAACTGGCGGCTCCGATGTTCTTTTGACCCAAAACTGGTGGCATTGGAAAGAGGACAGACTGACCTTTAATTTGATTCAAGAATCATTAAATTTCAAATTCTGAGCAGAGAGTTATGCCACTTTTACTGCGGGTTTTACTCCAGCTCGAAGATAACAGAAATAATTAAAGTTTGGTCTTTTAGTGTGTAAAAAGAATCGAGTGTAACGGAACGTTTTAGGAAGTTGTTAAGGATTTTATTTGTGTTTTATTAAGATGGTAATAACATAATATAAAAGAAAAAACAACAAACATAAAACGATTCAAGCAAATAAAAGAAACTAGTAAGACAAGAAAACTAGTCACAAAATTTACTCGAAATTTTCTCAAACTTAAAAACATGATTTTTAATATAAAAAATTAAAAAAATTTGGAACTGATTCTAACGTGTTTTAATAACATCCCAAACTTATAGAAAAACAACATGATTTTTAATTTAAAGGCAAGAGCAATAAATTAAAAAAAATCTAAGAAAACAATTCTAACTTGTCACAAAATTAGTAAACTTTCGAAAACGATTTTCAAGCTCATAATTTTAATTACATGTACATGCATATCTTTGACCATAGCTCTGATAACATTTGTTGGAATTGATCTAGGGTTTAAGAAAAAGTATAACGCTTCGGGTAAGCGGCAAAAATTAAAAATATTCTTTTGACAAGTAAAACGATTTTACTAACCTAGACAAAGATCAAGTGCACGTAAATAAAATTATTATGAGCATAATAAATTTACTAACCTTTTTAGAAGCTTGAACGCTGATGAGCCTTTGGAAGGTTGAAAACGTTCATCTCCCTCGCAGCACGTCTCTCTTCTTTCCTCACCAACTCGAGCAACCACGAAAGTTTTTATCACTATAATCACTCGAGAAAATAGGAATTAGTGTGTGAGCACTTTTAAACACTACGACTCAAGAACAAGTCTGAAAGTCGAAGAGCTAAAAACGCTAGGTCAAATGAAGACCTAGGTGCCAAAACAAAAACGAAAAGAACTTAGAGATAGAAGGCAAAAGGGGCGGCCAAGCTAGAGAGAGAAGCTCTCAATCTCTAAAACTTGGGATGAATGAAATGTGAAGAATGAGACCCCTATTTATAGGAGAGGCTTTACCTTCAATAAGGTAGTTTCCTCTTCTATAGAATATCACATATTTATGAGCAAATATTGCCTAATTCCTTCATGAGTCACACGGCCATGGGAGCCTTCTAGAAGGCTTGGATTTGTTTCCTCTTTTGTTTCCTTGCCTTGCCTTGACTCTACTTGGCCGAATTCCCTTATTCCCCTTAGAGGAGATTTGTTTCCTCTTTTTGTTTTGGCAAGTATCTTCATACATTTATGCACAAAATAATCTCCCTTTTTTTATTTGTGTTGGGCGGCCAAATACTCTATAGAAGGAGCTTCTAGAAGCTTCTTCATTTGTTCATGACAACATGAGAAATGCCCATTAAGAATTTTCAATAAAATTCTTATGAAATGAAATTAATCCACAAGGCCCAATTAAATCAATTTTGGCCGAGTTGAAAAAATTTATTGACATTCATTTCATCCTATGTCCAAAAAGACAAAAATACCCTTTTGACAATTTTCGTAAACTTGTCTCGTTCTTGTTTTGACTTAGCTTCTAGTTTAGCTATTCCTACTCGATGTGATTTGTGACAGTGACCTCATGGATCCAAATGAACAAAGCTTGAGATAAATACTTGGACTCAAAAGTTCACAAACCTTTTCTAAGTTTAGCTTAATGTCAACTGACTCCACTAAAGAGTTGACACTGAAAATCTCTCTGTTCAAATGAATTTATTTTCTACTCAAGAATTCAACCTAATTATAATGACTGGATCCACTGAATATTATATATGTTTACCCTTCATGAATATCATCAGCTAGTCGGGATTTACAAAATTATCATTTTACCCTTCTAGCTGTTATTTCCTCAACTCATTTATCGCTTGTGAATAAGTTAGAAACAATGTATTGACGAGGATCTAACAAGTTACATTGTTTCATCCAAAAGAGTCAAGACTCAATTTGGACACTGGCCAGTTCATTTATTCACATTCCAAGGAACAAAGCATGAGGTGCTATACATTGCATTTCAGCAATCTTGTACATGAATTCCATATCTATGAGAACTTCACAAAGTTACTCATGACATTCTCACAACTTAGTACTTCACCAATAGGCCCTGTTCAATATCACATAGTGAGTCCGAACTCTGACTTTCTCAAATGGGAATACGTAAGCTGTGAAATGACATGTCTCATTTCAGGATTAAGGTAAGCACGATGCAATTCATACGTAGTGACTTCGAGACATAAGAGTTTAAATATGGTTTGTTCTTATTTTGTCTCTAGAAGTGCACTGGTCAATTCAGTATATTTGGAAGATACCTAGAAGAACTATAGAGTCTCCACTCTCAATGCCCCATAACCAGACATCATAGATTCTCTTAATAATCGTACTGAGGTCAATAGTCCGTTGACCCTTAGATTGTGAATATATCATTTTAAGCAAACTACGAAGAGTTTGTTCATGCAAATCTACATTTGTCTCTTCGTAAGTTGTTAAGTTTGTTTATGGACTAAAGACTAAGGTTTTATAATAAAGCTTCAAACATACAAGGAAGAATGAATGAACGTTTCAACTTTTTATTAACGAGTAAGCAATTACAAGCAAGAGTCTTCGTGAGACTTTACTACATCAAATGTACAAACTACAGACTACAACTCTTCTTGTGGGCATCATTGACAACAACTGACCCTTGTTATTATGCTCATATTGAAACACTTAGATCTTTATTGGGTCTTTTTGTTATTGAGAATTAATTTTCTCTTGAGCATGTCCGTCAACCAGGTTTGCAATTGACTACTTTATCTGGTTGACATCGAATCGAGGGGAGTAACATCATGGATCAATGGGTTTATAATCTAATTACTCGTTTTGGTTCGGCTAATGGGATACATTTTTTTAGTCGAATTAGTGGGACACGTGTTATTCATGTAAGCGTCGTTTTGAAATCCGTGGAAGATTTTGGCATAAATTGGAAATTCAATTTTATTTCTCTCTATATTGCTCATTTGATCAAAGATACCCTCAGCCAAAACCCTAACCCTATTCTCTTCGTCGAACTTCTTAGCGAAAATCTGCATCTCTCCCTCTACGACAATAATGACTACCTAAGCGTACAGTTATGAATGTTCACGCTCCTGTTGAACCCATTGCTCAGTCAGACTCGTCACCGACTCCTCTGAGTATTCTTGCTGAAGTTGCCTCTCAAGAGGTCTCTAGGTCATCTTCTCCCTCAAATCACCCAACCCAAGTAGTGCGTTCCGGTGAAGGAATGGCCCAAGTTAGCCCTAGTCATTCTTCTCCTGTTGATATTGAGAACAAAAGACTTGTAGTGGGTCTAGAGATTGTTGTGGTTGCATCTCAAGAGGAGGAAACAGAAATCTCTAACCCTGAGGAAAAAATAAAACCCATATCGACTAATGTGCTAAAGGACTTGAAGAAGAAGAAGAAAATAGGAAAGACAAATAAGAAGAAGAAGAAGGTTGTCCAAATGGCTTAACAACATAAAGAGACCACTGGCGCTAAGGAGAGCACGGTTCGGTTGAAAGAATTACTGTAGTTGTTGCTGATGCCATTCCAGATAATGATTCTCCTCAAAGATCCATGAGGAAGAAAGCTGCAGCCTTGAAGCGTGGCTCAGGAAAGAGACTAGTCGAGAAGAAAAAAATGTTGTGTGGGGCGGAAAAAGCTTCTCTGCTTTGAAAGGTGTCTGGAAGAAGGGTACTTGGTTCAGGTTTATGAAGCATGCGGGCAAGTGGGACTCTGTGTTGAAGAGGTCAGTGGTTCATGAAAAGAAACATGATGAGGACAAGTACAATGTTCCTCAGATTGTCACACTGCTGAAAGAGGCAAGACTGTTCTCCACTGTCACTTCTTCCAACAAGTATAGTGCTCTGCTTGTGAGAGAGGTTATTGTGAACCTAACCAAAGATTTTGGCACTCTACCAATCCAATCTTTGGAGAGATTCTAATCAGAGGAAAGAAGACAATGATCACGCCTCATGTTAACTACGAGTACTACAATTCGTTGAATGCTTAGCACACAGAACCAGAGCCGGCCTGATTTCAGCAAGATCACCAAGTGTATCACCGCTGACTAGAAGACTTGTTGGGTTGAGAACAAAATGTCCTCAAAAAATCTAAGCACAAAGTACTCCCTGCTCTATGGGATTGCTATTCAAAACTGGTACCCCAACAAATACAAGGGCTCTCTCTCGAAGCTTATGGCTCAGCTACTGTATGCCATTGGGAACCATTAGCTAGTCAACATTGGAGAGATCATTTTCTCTCAGATTGCCAAGCATGGAGATTCGGATAACGTAAACCATCCCATAGGTTTTCCTTATCAATTCATTCTTTGGCATTGTATTTTGTAAATCTCTGATTTGCTATTGTAAAACCCCCTAATGTGTAACCCCTTACTCTATAAAAGGGAATGAACATTAATGAATACAATTGTAGCTGTTAAAATTATTTTTCTATCTCTCTTACACTTCTTTCAAGTATGAATGCACATTTGTAAATGACAATTGCAAATTTCAATGGTACAGAGAGCACACACACCCACCAGTTCTATTTTACAAAGAAGATATACTGGCATGATATATCCACAGAAGCATATATGTTTGTGTATATATATATAGATATATATAGATATATATATATATATAGATATATATAGATATATATATATAGATATATATAGATATATATATATATATATAGATATATATATATATATATATATATATATATATATATATATATACACACCAAAGTAGAAGTTGAGGATTATGAACAAATGAGCAATTAAATATAGAATTAGTGTACGTCCACTCGCCCCTAGCCATGAACTACTCATAATAGAGGAGAAAGTATTGATGGTGAGTCGGCTTTCACTTTAAAATCCAGAGTCTCAATTTTAATCATTACATCTCCATATTAATGGGCACCTAGATCATATATCATATATCATATAATATACAATCCATATGGTATGGGATTCTTTATTGGAGAATCGACACGAATGGTCGTGGTCCATCTCCCATACACAGCACACAAAAGGAAATTTTGATACGATTATTATAAAATAACATCTTATTAATTCCAAACCACGTCTCCATTTACCATGATTAGTTTTCTTATCTTAAAAAGGTATTAACTGTTGATTAGTTTGACTAATTTCTCAATTTTTGTTGCAAGATCTATTGATGATTTGATTCAGGCATTTTAGAGTCGTATATCTTATAGTAAAACAAAAAAAAAACAAAAAAGACAGAAAAAGGTAATTTATAATGGTGAAGCGGAATCGAATTCATGTAATCTTAGTACGGAACATAGCATAATCTGTTAGTGTTATTGGGTACATACATAGCCATGGGAGAGAACCAATGCTTTTCAAAGATGCAAGGCTGGGCCAACGAATTCTCGCTGAGGTATCCCATTTTCAAACCCATATATTCCATCGATTATTATCATTATTTAATCTTACAAATGGCATGGCATAAGATATCAATCTGTAAAGCTTCTTTGCATCCTTAGTCAATGCATTATTAGATGATGTTATGTCATCTAAATTTTACGTCAGCCCTCGTAGAAATTAGAGAAAGTTGAGATTTAATCATATACTCTAAATTATGCACAGGATTAAATTACAAATAATTGATTAAGTAGCCATCTTAAACACTAGCAATTTAGTTTTAGTCAATCTTTCGTTAATTTTTCGTAAATAGCCATCTTGTTTACGTGGCATCTTCTTAATTGAATTAGTTTTACACTTTTACCCTTATTTACTACGCCCGCTAATTGAATTAGGCAGTTTTTTTTAATTTTAAATTTAACCGATATGGAAAGATTGTTAACGTGTATTTGGAAATTTTCAGCGTTGACTTTAGTTACTTAATTTCTATTTTCGTGACAATTCATTATGGATAAAATCTGTTAATATATTCTTCATTTATTGATACTATTTGTTTTCATAATTTTAAAACGTTCAAAATATTTTCAAAATTTTTTTTAGTTTATTTACACGAATATACTGTAAATCATCTTTGTATTTACAATGCATTATGATGAAACAATTGGTATTAACTGTAAATCAACGTCGTATTTACAATACTGGATAAGAATTCACCAGAACCAAAATCTCAGCAAATTCACAATCATTGAAACAAATCTCATACACTCAAAACCATCAGCAATTCCGATGAAAAAGAAGAAGAAGAAGAAGAAGAAGAAGAAGAAGAAAAAGAATAGAGAAAAAAAAATGAAGGATCATCATAATACAAGAAATTCTGTAATCCCTCCACCAATCCAATCCGATAGGCACAGCCCGTTTTCTGTCACCATCGACGAGCGTCGACCGATGTCACAGAGGGTAGAGCGTCGACCGATGTTGCAGAACGTTAATTTTGTTTTTATCGATTGTGTAGAGATAAAGAGTGAGTATAGATATCTACAAATGGAGTTTTAAATGCTCTCTCAATTTGTGCGAGTAGTTATGGCCGAATATTTTGTTTTCTATTTAAATTAATGGGCTGAAAATAATGAGCGAGAATTTGGCTAGAGTTATTTGATGTCATTCATGTCTTTTAACATGCTGTAAATAAATTGTTATGGCTATTAACAAAAAATTAAAAGAAAGTTAGCTAAAACTAAAACCTTTATAACATTTTGGCTATATACCTATATAACCCATTAAATTAAAAGAGCACAAAATGTTACACACTATACGAGCAAAGAGCAGTTCAAAAGATTACAAACTCGATGACGCACTGGCAGCTAAAATACAAACAAGCACAGAGAGTTAAAACGAAAAATAATATAAAAAAAAAGGGCAATTGTCATTTACGCTTTTGCAAACTTGTTTTCACCAACTGTTGCTTTCCTTGATTTGACTTTAACTAAAGGATCCGATATAGCCATCCAAATATTGCCGTTTTGAGGTACAGATTTCTGGATTATTATATAATCTGCGAGGCACATAAATTTTGGTGAGACGAAGAAAAAAAGAATCAGGGGACCGTAAAAATGGACCGGTACTGTAGATCCAAAGACTGGATAGACATTATCTTGCACATAAACATACCTCCTAAACGCCTGAATTGTTACACTTACACTCACTCAAAAACTTCCAATATATATAAATTAACAGTAGAGGTTTAAAAAGAAAAGGCTTGAAATATACCAGATTAAATAATGGCGCCACTAGGCTTCTGAGCTCTGTGGTTGACTTAGCTCCGAACTCAACATATGGTGAAGAAGGGCATCGACCCTTTGGCTCCGAGACTTCGAGCTGAATAACGCAATTGAAACCAAATTATTAGGTAACAAATTACTTAACTTGGAGAACAAGAAGTAAGGACTTATCCGCTGTGAAGGAATAGTGGGCCAGAAATATGTACCCGACAGCTTTACGCCGACCTCTTCCCGGTGCCGATCGCTATATTTGGCAAGGTGAAGATATTGTCATCAAGTTAATACTTAGCAACATGGAAAATTGAAAAATTATCTAAAAGCAAAATTATCTCTATGTTTCAAGGGCAAGACAAACCTGGTCCTCTTCACTTATTTCCGGTGATTCCATATCCATTTCAGCAAAGAAAGCCTCCAAGACAAAGGCTATAACCTGTATTATGCCAAAGGAAGAACTTTTGGGTTATTTTTTGCCGGGAGTATGCGATACAAAAGTCACATGTCAAACACATATCAAAACCAAGGCAAATATTGGAGTTGCAAAGAATAGCTCACCAAGTTCAGTAGCAGCATGACTGTTATCACATAAAAACTGACGAAGTAAATAAGACTCCACGAAGTGCCCGTCAAATCTTGGTAACTCTGAAATGATTAAACGAATTAAGCTTCTGAAAATTCAACCGATTTCCAGACAAACAATAAAAATTGAATAAAATATGGCCCGGGAGACAGTATTAAGATTTTGTTATACATGTGATATAATGGTACCACGCAAGTAAATCAAAAATACTAGATCACTTAAAGCAACAACTAAAACACAACTATTCTTATAATCTATGACAGTAAAACCAAAAACAAATTTGAAATCATGAATACATAGTTGCTTGCAAAACCCAAGACAAGAAGACATGGCGATGAATTTCACTATGCCAAAAACAGGTTATACCAAAAACAAATTCGAAATCAAGAACACGTAGATACTTGCAAAACCCAGACATTACGGCAGAGGCGATGAATTTCACTATGCCAAAAACAGGTTATAATTAGTGGATACAAAAATGCCAAAGGGAATGTGACAACTAAGTGCCTCAACCCACAGCTATGTCCCGTGAAAATCAGATTTGTCGCACTGGGGACCAAAACCCTTTCGGGTCATCAAACTCTAACATATACACTACACACCATGTAGAGTAAATATCTGTGTCGAGGAAGTACCTTCATCCACACTTGCCAATTGCCCATGACCAGCAAATTGAAAAGAGTCACCATTCCATTTGGATAATCATTGAAGTTGAAGAGCAAGTAACTACTTCTTGTCAAGGAAATACAATCAAAATTCTAACATTGTGGGGCATCCTGTTGTTGAGTTATAAAAGAAAGATATCTATAAATTTATAATATCCGTAGACTTTAAGTGTTCGAATCACCCCTTCTTTTCCTTTCCTTTTTTTTTTTGTCTATCAGACCCGCATAGAAGTATGGTGAATTATCTAAACTTACTCTTTTAGTTGCAAAATGAAACTGATTACAAATGAATTATCGTAAGTTGACATTAAGGGACGCGTGAAAATAATTGCACAGAAAAAAAAAAAAAAAAAAAAAAAAAGGATACTCATCATCAGAAAGGTCTGTTGCATCCAATTTAGAATTTCCAGTATTCACAATTCCTCCAAAGGCCTACAAAAAAAATGCATGAAGAAAGCTTTGGTTGTAACTGTAAAGAGCCAACGCTTGAGAAAGCTGAAGATATTATACCTGCACTCCAACAGAGCAGTACATACACATCACACAGAAAATTGTCCCCAGGTACGGCATCAGGCTTGGAATGAGGGTTAAAAATGTTGCAATAAAAGCTTTGTACTGCTTGACGTGCATCAGTATCCTTATCAATCGTAGCAGCCTTGCAAGAAGAAGGTACCGAATCCTGAAATAATGACAACAGTAAAAAAGACATTAAAAAAAGGTTTATCGTGTACAATCTTAATTTACATATGAAATCTAATCAAACCAATGCCAAGAGGTTAAACAATTCTAAGCATGGGGAAATCAACAGAGCCGTCACAAAAATAAAACAGAATAAAACAAGAATCAACAGCTTAACAAAGACACGGTGAGGCAGAAGGAAACTGTTCGTACCATTCTCCGTTGGAGAGAAAAGTCAGACCTTGAGGGGCTGCTAAAGTTATAGTTTCTCCAATAACTGCAAACAGATCAATTGCGTGTTATAGGTTAATAATATAATGACAGTGTATGTCTAGAAGGCAATAGCCATTCAAATGAACTTACGAGAGTTTAGATACATGTTTCTTTATTTCACTTCTAAACCCTTGATTGTTAAGAGTAGTTAATTACCAATAATCCATGTGATAAGGAAATCAAAGATATTTTGGCCATCCCTCCAATAATTTTGAAATCCTAATGCATAGATTTTCATAGCCATTTCGAGTACATATATCCATCCTGAGTAATAGAAAACAAACCGTCAATGAGAACACATAAAAAGACAACAAATATTGCAATGTAAAGGAAGTTACAGAGGAAATTAGTAGTGTATTCAATATATTAATTTTAGTTTTAGGGAGGAAAACATCAAGCTCAAGCTCCTGCCAAAGGTATACAGATTTTTTACCAAAGACAAACTCAAGCTCCTGCCATGCCGCCTGATCAGAGCTTTCTGCTATATCTAGCTGCAAAAGAACATTTATTATTTACTTGTCGTGATATTTTATTGAACAAACCGACAATGTTCCAAATCATCTACTGTAGGATTTTGTTATACAGATTAAACACATAATTAATACTAGGCTGACTGTCCGGTCATCTGAAATTATGTCATATGTAAGAGCATAAGCATACCGTTGTCTCAACTATGACAGCAACAAGATTTAAGAGCAAAATGAAGGATACTATATATCCAAATTTTGGGCTCCGTACGAAGGTCTTAAACTTTTCAGATGCAGGCGAATGGTAGAAATTTGGACAACCTTCAAAGATAGATGGCTGCAATAACAAAGGCAGTGTCAAAATGCATTACGAAGGCTAACTCAACTGGCAAAGTTGTACTTTTGGAAATTCCGTACAAAATAAGACAATTTTGCTTACAGTATCCCCTTTCTCGAATTTCAGGGCAATAGCATTACACAGGTCAGCAAACTCAGCCAAGTTTATCTGCACATGGTAAAGGATCCATCAAAAAAATCAGAAGTCCAGTTTCAAACAAAGAGATGACCTGGGGTTCAAAAACTTAAACTGATCATGTATGACTTAAGGTCAGTAGTTTAATATGAAAAAGGGAAGAAAAAGAGGAAAACCTAGTCCCATCAAAAGCATACCTTGAAGTCGTGGCTATCATCTAGCTCGTCAAAAATCAATGCAAATTCTTCATCGCTTATGTTTGGCAAAGTCCTAAATGAAAGAACAAAAGTAAAGAAGTAAGATATCAGAAGTCACCGGATCAAATCATCAACTCGCAGTTAAAAAAGGTTTCCACCTCGAGGAGTGATAATTTAAACAAAACTTTATATTCTTGGAAGAGCCATTACTGTTTCAGAATGCAGAACTGACCTTTCAGGCATTGTTAAGTTCAAGTAGTGCAAGTGTACATGACAATTGATAAACCTATTTGTGAAATTATAGTCTATTCTTTGTAATAACCAGATACCATAAAAGTGATGGTGATTTCTTACCGGTACTTGTTTAATTCCTTGAAGAGGGGAATGCATTCCTCCTTCCTAATATATCCAGAATTCTACAAGTAAACAATGTGAGGACCTATTAATGACATGGAATAGCAAGAACAATAATAGATAAATATGACCTACATTATATTAAGCATAAAAAATAAATGGGGAAACAAAAGATACAACAAAAGAAGCAGGCTATATCACTATGTTGACTAATACGAATTAGGGGCATAAAGAAGACAATTCTAAAAATTACTTACATGCTTATCCAATAACCTAAAGGCTTTCTCTAATGTCCGTGTTCTCATTTGATCCATTTGAGAAACTTGCTTTACGAGCTGTAGAACAAAGGGGATACTGTTAAGTACACATTTGGATTCTTGAGTAGGAAAGACTAAAGCAGTAAAGTAAATAATGGAGCATCATAAATTGTTGCAGTTCACATATAATAGAAGCAAAATATCCTCCATATATCTATACCTGTTCTTTGAAGCTATCATATACAACGGCAAGGATCAAGTTTGTGACAAAATAAACCCCCAACAGCACATATAGCACAAAAAACAAGCTGTACCAACGTGAAACCCTTGAAGAAGAAAAAAAATATCGTTAGACTAGAATTCATTCACCATTTTTTATTTCTTGAATATCAGAATGCAGTATCAAAGAATCTGTTAAGCCCAACGGAAATCTCCAAAGTACTCCAAAAGAAAGCACGATACATGTGAAAAAAAAACAAAAAGAAAAAGAAAACCTTGAATACTTAATCAATCCTCACTATTATATTTCATACAAATTAACACAAGTTAAAATTGGAACATGGTGCATTTGATTGGATCAACAGATGAAGCTTAAAATTTGAATAAACCAAAGTATTCTTAAAAAATTTCAAATTTCTTTTTGTTTATTTTTCTACAGCTTAAAAGAGCGATAAATTTCATATGGTTGCACTCACTTGTAAGCAGGAATCCAGACATCTGGATTGTTGGACGTAGTAAATAAGACAAACATGTGATACAATGTGGTTCCATATGAAGTAAATAGTAGTCTTCCCTGTTCCGTATCCTCGAACATAACATACGCAACCCAACTGGCAAACAGCAGAAAGAGAAGCCACAGTGCCTGCAATTGTAATGCAAAAAGTAATAACTGTAAAAGTAAGGCATCGAAATGCTGTGCAAGCAAACATACACACAAAACAGTGAAAATGGGTCTACGTGATAGTCGAGGTTTCTATTCTTAGGAGCATACATGACAAGAATGATCGCCAATAGAAACAAAAAACGGAAAACAAGAAGCCAGGTAAACTGGAGATGGCTAACTAACCAAGACATTTAAGTATGTGCCGAGCATTCCTGACAAGATGACGATACTTGATCTTAAATCCCTGAGGACAAGACAAACAATCATTGATAAAATAATCTTTCTAAAGTAATCGGTAGCTAACAATCGGAGATAAGAGACATCAAGCATAAAGATATGTTAACTTAACATGAATGAATGAGGGCTCCAATATCATAAAACTAATACCTAATGTGTAAGATGAAAAAGACCACCCGGATATATGGTGAAATCCTGAAGGGTAGTGAATCAAGAGCCACAGATGATACAAAGAGAGCAAATATTACCAAATCAGCAATCAAGATAACCAGGCTCGTGATCTGAAATCGAACAACGAAACACATGAGTTAAGGCAGATATCATCATGGAATAGCACCGATATCAGACAATTGTTACTTCAAAAACCAGTAAAGTGTGTGAAAATTTAATTTCGAACTTCTATGCAACTATCATCTTACTTGATTCTACTAGCAATTAATACTAGTAAATAAAACGCAATGTAAATAACTGAAACCCAAGTACCTTGAGAATGTTAACGGGATGTTTCCAAAAGATCCGACCACCCTCATATGACAGTGGAAAGAAAATATGCACTATGAGTATAAGAAGCGTTATTCCCTGCAAAAGAAAGCAGAAACAAAACAACTATGAAACATACGAAGTAAGATCCGACTTTACAAACATTATTCATTCTCAATTTTCACTTGTATTTGAGAATTAGATCCGAGAGTTATAATACAAAACTCGCAACAGAATATTATCCATACCTCATAAATTAGCGACTCCAAACCCGTCAAATATGGAAGCTGTCCAAGAAAAAAGTAATCCTTGTTGGTGCAAGATACGGTACTAGTGTAACACCACAGAGGTTTCTGCCAAAAGTCAAAAGGGTAAGGAATAAAGCCTGATCAATTCATATATATTTATACATATAGAAACAGCTCAAAACAGAATAACATTATACAAACCTCTATGAAGTTTAAGACTATGAGCGCAAAATAATTGAGAGTCCATATGATATCCAGTCTTGTGAAGAAGAAATAGAGCTTTGCAACTCTTTGAAAGTTAGGTCGATCGAGAATTTCTTCAGGTAAACCAATACCGTCCTCAGCCTGCATTGCACACATAATGTATATTCAAATAAAATTCAAATGCGAGCATAAAATAACACATATCAGTCTCATTAATTATATGAATAAACAGACAGTGATCAAGAACAGGACAATATGAGTTTATAACCATTATAATGTGTATAACTCCAAATTCGGTACAAACTCATCGTAACGGAGAGGAAAAGAATTAGGTTTGAGCTGAGAATTCAGATCACGAACGGTAAAGAGGTGAGAGAAACGAACCAAATCGACGAGAGCCGCGGCTTTCTGGTAGGGCGAGCCGAAAGTGATGGCATCGGAGCGGCGCGTGAAGCTTGCTCTGCTTCGCTCGCCGCCATGTCCGCTGGTTTGTCCGCTCAGCAAAGGCTTTTCCATTTCCTTCTTCAACTCCGAAGAGAAACGAAAAGAAAATATGCTGAAACCCGAAGCGTAGAGAGTAAATATATATTCTCTCCCTCCTCTCTGCTAAGTATGTTTTAATCTCTTTTGTAATTTAATACATAATTCGTTACAGATGTTGGTTTTCTACGGTTAATACGCGGGGTTTCTGTCTGTTATCATTTTCTTATGTATGTATGTAAATTGTCACCAATACCCTTTTCCTTGAATTTGAGATGTCCAATGTTAGAGCTTCATGATGTGGAATTAAAATTAAACTCTACAATAAATTATTGATGTAACTTATATAGTAGTCCCGGAAGAAAAGTCAAAGCGGTCAGAAAGGGTTATCACTTCTTCTTTGACTTTATTGTCAAAAAGTGAAACCCTTCAATTTCAAATGCTAATAAGGTAAGGAGCTTTCTCTCTTTGTTATGTAAATAACAAGTTTTTTTGTTTATATTTTTGGCCTCTACTTTTCCAAAATATTGATACTAATTTAGACGTAAATTTACTGAGATATCGATTTTATTTCAAATGAATTTCAACTGACAGGCTGATAGTTACAACTGGACACTCTAATTTGGAATATTCTGTATTTTGTGTTCTCTTGTTTTTAATTGGTGGGAATAGATTTCTCAAAGGATATATAATGCAATGTCGTGGGTGTTATATTTTTATAGGTAACTGTTAAGATCTTGACGTTTTGGATTTGAGTTGGGACGTGCTATACGATTGTGGGTCCGATCTAACTACGTGCTTACTTTAAATGTAATGTTTAATCTATTAATACCTCAATTGGTATTTGTTTTTAATGACCCTACCTAAGTTTGAACTGGATTGGTATATCCTATTTGGGTGTGTGTGACAAGATCTGGTCAAGATGGAATTGAGGACAAATTATTATGTCGGCAGGGGTTAATTTATAGAGTGCGTGTCCTCTTACAATGAACTCTCACTTCATTTCATTTCTAGCTCCCAAAAATAATGACTCGATGTCTTTACACAAGTTTATATATATTTCAAACTCATATTCATTCTAGCACGCCATTGCTCCAGCTCGGGGTCAATTTAGACTCGTCCTCGGTTCAACGTTCACCTCAACTCACTACGAGGACGTTTACCTCAGCTCATTACGAGGACGAGCTCACCATCTTCGAAACAATATTCTTTGAAACTCATCATGAAACTAGTATTGCATTTATTTCTAATCATAATTCCTTTGTAATTTTTTTTTCATATTCCCTAGGTTTATTTATTACTCAGATGTATTTAGACTAGTTTATGTGTCTAACAATAGTATAGATATATGTAATACAAGATTCATCAATTACACATGAAAAATACTTCTCAAATTTCACTCTTTCTCTCTAGATTTCTTCATGATATCAGAGCAGTAGATCTCTGACCTCAAAGCTTCCTCCAACTCCGCTCGACTGCGATCGTTGTCGGGCGGAACACAAAAATACATATTTCACTCTCAGATAAATATATGAGCTTATTTCTTGGTCGTATACCAAAAGCTTTGTCTTACTCACCTACAATTTATTAAATACTCTAAAGATTAACTCTGAGCTTATTTCTCGGCCTCACGCCAAAAGCTCTTTCACACTTCCATCTCTTCCAAACTCAGAAAAATCAAAGGCGATATTTTTTCAGACGGCCGACCATCTGTGATAGGTGCGTTAATCACGCGTAAAACTCCTATTTTTTGAACCAAAAACCGACGAGTTCTCAAGTATTTTAATGGTTTTTAGTAGGTTTTTGAGTAATTTCAGGTTTAGAGGAACAATACAGCGTCCACAGTCAATTTCGTGGAAAGATGACGAGATTCGGAGACAAAACGGTCAAAATAGAGTAAAAAAAGAGATGAGCAAGAAACTTGGCGATTACGCGCGCCGCGCGTACTCCCTCGCGCGCCGCGGGAAGACAGAATCTGAGACCACGCGCCGCGTGCCTCTAGTCGCGCGCCGCGCATACGGGGACACAAACCGGGAAATCGCACAGAGTCTTATGCGCGGAGCGCGCATAACCGGGAGCTGGGTCCGCGCGCAGCACATCGACTACCGCGCGCCGCACGCCTCCGGATTACTGGAATAGAAAATTAACGTTTTCTGAAGATTTTTGACCCTTTGATTGAATTGGAAGGCTCATATAACTCCGAAAAACACACATTCAGTGCTAAAAACACCTCTTGTAACCTAATTAACTCATTCTAGTTTGGGGAGTTGTTTTCCTACTTTTTTTTTTTGCACTTTTTCTTTGAGAGCTTTTGTTTGGGAGCGAAGTTGAGTCGGCGATCCGACGAACAAGCAACCGTGAACTCCCGTTTTTAATAGTTTTTCCTTCTTTCCCTTATCCTCTATTACTCTAATTTCTCGTTAATTGATAGTTTCATTCTTCCCGTCATGAATCTCATAGTGTTTTTCTTATTTATGGTTATATTGATTCTTGTTTTGATCATTGTGTTGTTAAATATGGATTCCGTTAGAGGCTAGATTTTTAGTGGGGTTGCGATGTAGCCGGATTGAATTGGGTTAGGGGGTTTCGTTAGGGTGAAATTATGCTTTGCATTACTTAATTATTCATGCTTGTGTGGATGTGTTCTTAATGCATTCTTTAGATTGGTCATCTTTAGGATTGTTTTTAGGAGTTTTCTGTCACTCGAGAGAGGGCGAAAACTCATGTTCATAATCCATGCTTCGTTTTGTTCTTAGGTTGCTAGACGGCTTAAGCTTAATGTAATCGTTTGAATTCTCGTGTTTATTGCTCGTAATTGTTTTAATAGGATTAGAGGCCGAGAGGATATATAATCCGTCAATTGCGTAGGTTGCTAGATCACTCGAGAGAGGCTAGTAATATCATAGGGAGAATGAGATTAGCGTGAGTAGAGTAGGTCGAAATGTTAGAACCTGAAACTCCCGAGTCTTAATTTTCCGGTGAAGTCGTAACCCCCATTTTCTCTTATTCAAAGTTTCGTGTTAAATTTCCGTTGCTGTTTTTATTAGTTTAATTGTAGTTAATTATTGCACCACACACTTTAATACCGTGAAATCAATTTGCTTAGGTTGTTTAACGTCGTTATAGTAACTAGTCTCTGTGGGATCGATATCCGTTACTTACGTAACACTATTACTTGTTCGATACGTCCGCTTGCGTGCTAGTTATAAAAATATCGCAACAAGTTTTTGGCGCCGTTGCCGGGGACTTTTTACAATAGCGTCGAAAAATAATCTGCTTTTCCATTTGATTTCGTTACGCGTTTCCTAATTTGCGTGTCATTTTCTCTGTTTTGAAGGTGCATGCGGAGTGAGGGAACATCAAACCTCGTTCCACTAAATCTTGAGATCGAAAAATTCTACAAGACGAACAGAAAGCAATCAAAGGAACGGGCAATGGAAGATAGAGCGAACAACACGGCGAACGAAGAGCCAAAGACCCTATTTCAATATGGGTTACCATCAGCCGACGCCGCGCAATCGGCAATCGCTCTCCCGGCTCTTGCGGGTAACCAGAATTTCGAGATCAAGACCGGCATAATACACATGGTCCAAGTGAATCAATTCTCTGGATCACCTGCCGAAGACCCGCAAGACCATCTGACGAACTTCGTCGAGCTCGCAAACACGTTCAAGCTCTATAACGTGTCCGACGAAGCCATCCGCATCCGCCTCTTCCCGTTCTCACTGCGGGACCGAGCCAAGATGTGGCTCAACTCCCTCCCGCCAGGTTCCATCACCTCATAGGCCAACCTGCGCGTCAAATTCATCTCAAAGTTCTTCCCATTTGAGAAGATGCACAAGAGACGCAACGAGATCCACTCGTTTGCTCAATACGACGGGGAGTCATTATTTGAACCATGGGGTGCTTCAAGGAGTTAGAGAGGAGGTGTCCCAATCATGGCATCCAAGGGTGGATGATGGTGCAGATTTTCTATGGCGGTCTCTCACCATACCCTAGTCAACACGGCCGCTGGAGGGTCGTTCTTTCAGAAGACGGAGGACGAAACTCACACCATTCTCGAGGAGCTAGCTTACAACAACGACCAATGCCCGTCCGAGCGGCGCATCTTGAAGAATATGCCAGTCACTCCCGAGATGGAGCTGATGAAGGCACTGGCGGCATAGGTGGCTTATCTCACAAAGTCATTACAGGGACAGAAGGCCTCCGTGCAAGCTGTGCACACCCTTGAAGTCTGTTTCTGGTGCAACGGGCAGCACAATAGTGACGAGTGCGCTTATGGGGACAACGGCCAACAAGCCAACTTCATCAACAACAGGCCGCCCCAGAACAACTACAATCAAGGCCCAAGGAACAACTACCAGAATGGGGGATGGAGAGGTCCCCAAAACAACATGCCGATGCAGCCCGCGCCTCAAGCCCAGCTTCGTCTACCACAGAATCAGCCCCGACCACCGCCATACCAGGCTCCTCCATTTCTGGCGTACAAGGGCGAGACCAACCTAGAGGAGCTCATCTTCAACTTGGCCACGTCAAAAACCGCCTTCATAAACTCCACCACTGAGTTCATGCACGAAACGAAGACGTCTCTCTCGAACCAATCGGTGCAGATCCAAAATCTTGAGACGCAAATGGGGCAACTGTCGACCGCGGTTAACTCACGACCTCAGGGAACGCTTCCGAGCAACACCGACATCAACGCCAGGTCACAAGTCAATGTCATTACACTCAGAAACGGAAAAGTGATTGACAACTCCGACAAGAAGAAAGAGAAGGTGGAGAAAGACGAGTCCCCCGTATCGATGCACCAAGCCACGCCACCTCCGGCGAGTCCCCCAGCTCCAACAAGCACGCCAAAGCTGCCGTTTCCTCGAGGTATTCAAGCAGCTTCAGATAAATATCATGTTTGCTGACGCTCTTGAGCAAATGCCGACGTATGCCAAGTTCCTGAAGGAAATCCTCTCGAAGAAGAGGAAAATAGAGGACTGCAGCACGATCACCCTCACCGAAGAGTGCTCCGCCATCATTCAGAGGAAGTTGCCGGTGAAGATGAAGGATCCAGGGAGTTTCACCATCCCGTGTGCTATCAGGAACACCTTCTTTGAGCGAGCACTATGCGACCTGGGAGCGAGTATCAACCTGATGCCGTATTCTATCTTCAAGAAGCTCGGCATCGGAGAGGTGAGGCCGACCCGAATCACGCTTCAGATGGCGGACAGGTCCATCATATACCCGAGATGAGTGATCGAGGATCTCTTGGTCAAAGTCGACAAGTTCATCTTCCCCGCCGACTTCGTGGTGCTCGACATGGAGGAAGACCGCGACGTCCCAATCATCCTAGGGCGGCCATTCCTCGCCACAGGATGAGCTCTCATCGACGTCCAGAAAGGAGAACTAAAACTGAGGGTGCAAGACGAAGAGGTGGTGTTCAACGTGTTCAACGCTATAAAATACCCGAGGGCAAGCGACGATGTCTTCCGGATCGACGTATGTAACTCCATCATCGCCGACTTCTCTCACCGATCCGAGGACCCTCTCGAGGTAAGTTTGCTAAACTCTATCGATTTCACTGACGAGTGTGATGAATGTGAAGCTTTAGAGCACGTGGAGTACATTAACGCAGCCATGCCATATCGACGTAACTCGATCGAGAGTTTGGAGGAGAGCCAACCTCGAGTGCCTCCGTCCATTCAACAGCCCCCAAAGCTCGAGCTAAAAGAATTACCAGCACATCTCCGCTACGCCTACTTAGGCGCAGACTCGACCCTTCCGGTGATCATCTCGAATCACCTCACCAAGGGAGAAGAAGAAAAGCTGCTCATGGCGCTATGCAAGCACAAGGGAGCGATCGGGTGGACACTCTCAGACATAAAAGGGATCAGCCCCTCCTATTGCATTCACCGCATACTCTTGGAGGACGGGCATCGTCCCTTGGTGGAGCACCAAAGACGCCTAAATTCGGCGATGAAGGAGGTCGTCAGGAAAGAGATCCTGAAGTGGCTCGACGTCGGGGTCATTTACCCGATCTCCGACAGTGCATGGGTAAGTCCGGTGCAATGCGTTCCGAAGAAAGGCGGAATGACGGTGGTGAGAAACAAAAATAACAAGCTCATTTCTACTCAGACGGTGACCGGGTACAGAATTTGCATGGACTACCGCAAGCTCAACAACGCCACTCGCAAAGACGACTTCCCACTCCCCTTCATCGACCAGATGCTCGACCGTCTCGCAGGGCACAGGTACTATTGTTTTCTTGATGGCTATTCCGGTTATAACCAGATCACGATTGCACCAGAGGATCAGGAGAAGACCACCTTTACATGCCCTTATGGCACTTTCGCCTTCAAGCGAATGCCGTTTGGGCTATGTAACGCACCAGCCACGTTCCAAAGATGTATGATGGCCATTTTCTCCGACATGGTGGAGAAAACAATTGAGGTTTTTATAGACGATTTTTCTGTATTTGGCCCTACATTTGATCCATGTTTGGAGAATTTGTCTCAGGTGCTTAACAGGTGTGAAGAAACTAACCTCGTGCTTAACTGTGAGAAGTGCCATTTCATGGTACAAGAAGGCATTGTGCTGGGCCACAGAGTCTCGAAGGACAGGTTAGAGGTGGACCAGGAAAAAATTTCCACAATAGAGAAGCTACCACCGCCAACTTCGGTCAAGGGAGTGAGAAGTTTCCGGGGGCATGCCGGTTTCTATAGGCGCTTCATCAAGGACTTCTCCAAAATAACGAAGCCAATATGCGTACTACTCGAGAAAGACACCAAGTTCTCCTTCTCCACCGAGTGCTTAGAGGCCTTCAACTCCCTCAAGCAGCGACTCAGCACCGCCCCGATCATCACCGCCCCAGACTGGAGTCTCCCGTTCGAGATCATGAGCGACGCCAGCGACCATGCGGTGGGTGCATTCCTTGGGCAGCGTAAAGACAAGGCTTTCCACGCTATTACTATGCGATCCGGACCCTTAACGAAGCCCAAGTGAACTACACGACGACGGAGAAGGAGCTTCTGGCAGTGGTGTTCGCCTTCGACAAGTTCAGACCCTACATCATTGGCAACAAGGTGATCGTCTACACCGACTACGCAGCCATACAATACCTCATGGAGAAGAAAGACGCCAAACCCCGCCTAATCCGTTGGGTCCTTCTGCTCCAAGAGTTCGACATCGAGGTCAAAGACAAGAAGGGCACAGAGAACCTAGTAGCTGACCATTTATCGAGACTGGAGACGCTCGAGCACGTTCCAGACAAGACGGCACTCATCAATGACGACTTCCCCGACGAAAAGCTTTTGGCCGTCCATCAAGCCGCCCTCCCATGGTATGCCGACATCGTGAATTACCTCGTAGGCAAGGTGGTGCCTACCGACCTCAAGACGTACCAGAAGCGAAAATTTCTTTCGGAGGTCCGGAGGTATTACTGGGAGGAGCCGATTCTCTATCGGCAGTGTGCAGACCTGATTGTGAGGAGGTGTGTTCCTGAGGACGAGATGGAGTCAGTTCTGCGACATTGCCATGGTCTCGAGTGCGGAGGTCACTTCGGTCCGAACCGCACGGCAGCGAAAGTCCTTCAAAGCGGCTTCTATTGGCCAACGCTCTTCAAAGATAGCTGAGACTTCATTATTGCATGTGACCGGTGCCAACGAACGGGTAATATTTCTAACCAAAATGAGATGCCACTCACTAACATTTTGGAAATAGAACCGTTCGACGTCTGGAGAATAGATTTCATGGGCCCATTTTCGTCTTCCTACGGAAACAAGTACATTCTCCTGGCGGTGGATAACATATCCAAGTGGGTCGATGCCAAAGCTACTCCGGCAAGCGATGGGAAGGTGGTCTTGAAGTTCTTAAAGACCATCTTCACCGGATTCGACACACCACGAGCCATCATCAGTGACGGGGGAGCACACTTTTGTAACCGGCAGTTCGACGCACTCCTCGCCAAATACAGCGTCACACACCGAAAGACATTGGCGTACCACCCTCAAGCCAACGTTCAAGCGGAGGTCTCTAATCGGGAAATTAAGCAAATCCTGGAAAAGACGGCGGGAAGTTCTCTGAAAGACTAGGCCGCCAAGCTCGACGACGCACCGTGGGCCTACCGCACAGCCTACAAGACGCCAATTGGTATGTCCCCGTACCACCTCATTTACGGAAAAGCATGCCATTTGCCAGTCGAGCTAGAGCACAGGGCGCTTTGGGCGATGAAGAAGCTAAACTTCGACTACAAAGCTTCGGGCCAACAGAGACTCCTTCAACTGAACGCCCTTGATGAACTCCGACGAGAAGCGTACGAGAATGCCAGAATCTACAAGGAGAAGACCAAAGCGTGGCATGACAAGCACATCGTCAGGAAGGACCTCAAGCCGGGCAAAAAGGTACTCATCTATAATTCCAGGTTGAAGCTGTTCCCTGGGAAGCTAAAGTCGCGATGGTCGGGTCCATTCGAAGTCATGAATGTTTATCCACACGGGTGGGTGGAATTGGCAAACAGGCAAGGAGAACACTTCAAAGTCACCAGTCAAAGGGTGAAGCCATACTTTAGGGGCGTGTTCGAAAGCGAGAAAGTGGTGACCTTCGTCACCACCATATCGTGAACCGAAGACATATCCCGTCAAGCTATTGACGTTAACTAAAGCGCTAATCGGGGAGGCAACCCGACTTTCTTTCGTTGCATTTTCATTTTTTTTTATTTGATTGAACCCAATATTTTATTTGCTTGTTAGTTTTCCGGAAAAATCAAAAAACAAAATAAACGCACATCGCGCGCCGTGGGATACACATTACGCGGCGCGCGGACGGAACTTTCGGCTTTTTCCATTCACAGAGTCATATACGCGGAGCGCGCGGAGGCCAAAAGTTGATCCGCGCGCCGCGAGGCCATCATGTGCGCGGCGCGAGGAAAATATAAGTGCGCGCGCCGCGGGATCTAGTACGCGCGGCGCGCGAAATGAAGATTTTACCGAAAGTCACAGAGTGTTATGCGCGCTCCACACGTATGTCAAGACCCTTGTCCGTGCGGCACGCAGAACAAGGCGTGCGGCGCGCGGACCCGCGTAAGTTGTTTTAAATAAGGCTTTTTTGGCAGTTTTTTTTTTAAAAAAAATTATTTCTTCCCCAATTCCTCTCGAACCCTAACCCCATTCTCATAAAAATCCGACCCTAATCATTATACAAACACGGAATTCGTTCATCACAATTCTTGCATTTGATTCATATACTTCAATTCGTGTGAGTTGATTTTGTGTTTTGGTGTTCTTCATCTCTCCAACCTCTCAATCCCCTACACATCAAGGTATGACTCTCTAACTCGATTTTTTTTTGTGGTATGGTGATGATTTCGTATTGTTAAAGAGTAAATTTGAGAATGTGGCTATAGGAATGGTAAATACTCTTCATGACTCAAGTTTTCATCCAAAATTGGCATGCACTCTAGGTGTTCGATGAAATACTTGAACGAACGTACGAACGAGAAAGTGAAATATTTACGTACGATTACGGGTCAATAAGCACGGGGTCTAGTTGTGAATATGTTTGTGAGGGTAACAAGGGGTAATAGACGTCATCATAATATCGGCAACTCATTTTTGCGTTGTGTTTTGCAGATGCAACGAGCTTCAACATCGAGAGTCAACCCCAAACGTGTCCGTCGATCGGGGGCGGCGTTGCCTCGACCATCAACATTATTGAAGGGTGCCGGTGAGGTTTGGGACGCCATATCAAAGAAGGGACTAATCGCTGAGCGTGTGCTTACACCCAATCAGCTATGCGGGAATATGTTGGCACAAATCCGGGCACTCCATTGGGAGAAACTGTGCAACATAGAGACGCCAGCGTCACCGAAGTTGGTGCGTGAGTTCTACACTAATCTCTCAGTCACAGAGGGGAATCTCGTTAGAGTACGTAATGTGGTGGTCAACATCTCCGCGCCGGCGCTCAACGATTATCTCGGGATCCCAGAACTTGAGAATGACGACTACGCCGACATGTGCCTGTATCCACAATGGGAGGAGTGGATTCGCCTCCTCGCCCACCCCGGAGCCACCTACAAGACGAAAGTGGTGCATGGCCAGGTAGTCTCGAGCCACCTCCCGATATCAAGCCTGAACAGTTACGCAAAGGCGTGGCAACACTTCATCTGCACCACAATCCTTCCTAACCTGCGGGAACACACGGTGGATCTCCAACGTCTGGCTCTATTGGTGTGCATCGACACCGGAAAAGGCGTCAACATCGGAAAAATCTTGAAAGAGAGATTCGTGTTCTGTGCAAATCGCGACACCGATGTCACGCTCGGCAATGGGGGGCTCATCACACAGCTCTACCTCAACGAGGGACTTCAAATCCCGGCCTCCGAGACGCGAGAAAAATTGGGGGACCCAATCGACGACCGGGAGATCATGAGCCTAAAGCAGTGGAAGCACGGAGCCGCACATCCGGACGGGCGCGGGTTCATCGACATTCCCGACAGTACCAAGGCATCCCGGGTGCCCCCATCTTGGACGCCCCCGACGAAGTTCCACCCCCGGTCGCGACCAATGAAGCACCCACCACCGGCTATAATGAAGTGTTGGCCATGATGAACCGGTTCGACCACCACTTGGGTCGAATCGACCAGAACATCGAAACACTGGGCCAGCGCTATAACGCAATTGGGAGCTTCCTCACCGACTTCAACCAACGGCAGCGCGACAGAGACGAGTTCCACCAAAACGTCTACAACACGTGGACGTCGCATCAGAACTTCCCCGCTTCTCATCCCGATGTTCAAGCCGGAACACATCATGACGCCCCAATCTACCCGGCATATCCACATCACCTAATGGCACCATACCCGGCGTATCCTCTGTGGGAGCCAAGCCTCTACGCCCTCCGCGACCCCGACGAGGACGATGACCATGGCCGCGATGAGTAGTTAATTTTCTAGGTTTTCGTGTATTTTAGGATAATTGGTAGAAATTGGTGTTTTTACTGCTTTGATTGACTCGTTAAATGTTTGCCGATGATATGGATAGTCTTGAGCTATAGGTATTTGAAAAGATCTGTGAATTACCAAGTAAAAAAGAATCTGATTAAGTTCTGAGTATTGCCTAAAGCCCGAATAATGTTTGTCTCGATGCTTAGATGACCTTGAGTAGTAGCCTAACTAGTCCTAAGAAGTGATCACCGAACACACTAAGAACCTCTTCGGACCCCTAGTCGAGGCGAAATTGAGCGCATGCTGATCTAGCGAAAGTGATATATGCATTAGGAATAACCCTTCAAGCCAAAAAGCCAACCCGGAAATATGTATCAAGTAGAACCCACTCACAAAAAGCCGAACATTTCATCCTCTCTCGATACTTAGTTAGAAAAAGCCGAGCCAATAAGTTTGAAATCCCACAAAGAACCCAGTTAACTTTAGCGACTCCTGAGTGACATCTTTGAGTGAATTTTTCCAATTGTGTGATATATGCTATGACCCCACTCTCTGTATTTGTTAGTTTTCTTTCTTAGACACCACGCCGGTGATTTACTTGGTTATACTTCGTAAAAAAAAATAAAAGAGAGAGAAAAACAAAAAAAGAGAAAAAAACAAAGAAACGTGCCTAATTGAGTTATTTGTAGTTATGGCGTGGTGGTCAATGTTCTTTTGAAGAGGTGATCGTGGATGAGTCAAAGTTTGGGGGGGAATTTGGGGAAGAAAGGCTAACGAGGTAAGATGTTCTCGAAAGGCATTTTCAAAGCCAAGAACATTGAGAAAAATGAGTGAGTGAAGAAATAGGGTGATGTTTTGGTGAGGATGGAGTCGCTAAGGTTAATGTTAAAACCACTAAAAATTCGTTTTCCCACCCGAACCTAAGTCTGAACATTACAAGCCTTTAAGACCTATTGACAAGCTAGGAATGACGTGTGCGCATTAGTGGAGATCAAGGGGGAAGAGAAGGCGTATGGTGTGTCGAGTCGAAGATTTTGTCAAGACAAAGAAAACGATTATTGTGGTTGTGTCTTAGGATTAGGAAGGTCATGAGACTTGGGAAGCAAAAGTTACTTGAGATAAAAGAACATTGCAAACGGCTAGGGCTAACACGCATTTGTAAGGATTCTTTTAAACTTCGTAATTGACTTGGAGTTTAAAACCACAGATGTCTATGTCGATGTAAGTCTAGAGGTTTGAAGTTAAGGCAAGCATGAGTCGATCAGTGTAGTCAAGGCATCGAAATTTACCAATTTTAGTCTGGATAACTTCTTTTGCGTGATTTTATGTTTCTGTGTTTCTTTTGTTACTTGAGGACAAGTAACGGTTTCAGTTTGGGGGATTTGATAGGTGCGTTAATCACGCGTAAAACTCCTATTTTTCGAACCAAAAACCGACGAGTTCTCAAGTATTTTAATGGTTTTTAGTAGGTTTTTTAGTAATTTCAGGTTTAGAGGAGCAATAGAGCATCCACAGTCAATTTCGTGGAAAGATGACGGGATTCGGAGACAAAACGGTCAAATAGAGTTAAAAAAAGAGATGAGCAAGAAACTTGGCGATTACGCGCGCCGCGGGAAGACAGAATCCGAGACCGTGCGCCGTGTGCCTCTAGTCGCGCGCCACGCATACGGGGACACAAACCGGGAAATCGCACAGAGTCTTATGCGCGGAGCGCGCATAACCGGGAGCTGGGTCCGCGCGCAGCGCATCGACTACCACGCGCCGCACGCCTCCGGATTACTGGAATAGGAAATTTTTGACCCTTGGATTGAATTGGAAGGCTCATATAACTCCGAAAAATACACATTCATGGCTAAAAACACCTCTTGTAACCTAATTAACTCATTCTAGTTTGGGGAGTTGTTTTCCTACTTTTTTCGCACTTTTTCTTTGAGAGCTTTTGTTTGGGAGCGAAGTTGAGTCGGCGATCCGACGAACAAGCAAGCGTGAACTCCCGTTTTTAATAGTTTTTCCTTCTTTCCCTTATTCTCTATTACTCTAATTTCTCGTTAATTGATAGTTTCATTCTTCCCGTCATTAATCTCATAGTGTTTTTCTTATTTATGGTTATGTTGATTCTTGTTTTTATCATTATGTTGTTAAATATGGATTCCGTTAGAGGCTAGATTTTTAGCGGGGTTGCGATGTAGCCGGATTGAATTGGGTTAGGGGGTTTCGTTAGGGTGAAATTATGCTTTGAATTACTTAATTATTCATGCTTGTGTGGATGTGTTCTTAATGCGTTCTTTAGATTGACCATCTTTAGGATTGTTTTTAGGAGTTTTCTGTCACTCGAGAGAGGGCGAAAACTCATGCTCATAATCCATGCTTCGTTTTGTTCTTAGGTTGCTAGACGGCTTAAGCTTAATATAATCGTTTGAATTCTCGTGTTTATTGCTCGTAATTGTTTTAATAGGATTAGAGGCCGAGAGGATATATAATCCGTCAATTGCGTAGGTTGCTAGATCACTCGAGAGAGGCTAGTAATATCATAGGGAGAATGTGATTAGCGTGAGTAGATTAGGTCGAGTTGTTAGAACCTGAAACTCCCGAGTCTTAATTTTTCGGTGAAGTCGTAACCCTCATTTTCTCTTATTCAAAGTTTCGTGTTAAATTTCAGTTGTTGTTTTTGTTAGTTTAATTGTAGTTAATTATTGCACCACACACTTTAATACCGTGAAATCAATTTTCTTAGGTTGTTTAACGTCGTTATAGTAACTAGTCTCTGTGGGATCGATATTCGTTTCTTACGTAACACTATTACTTGTTCGATACGTTCGTTTGCATGCTAGTTATAAAAATATCGCAACAATCTGCAAGTGTGTCTCAAGGCCAACAAACTCCACTCTCACAGCCTAAAAAGTGGCTTCAACTGTGGCCTAGTGGCTGCGTGTTTCGCCGCTGAGTTCCCAAGCTCAGTCTCATATTGAATCGTTTAAAAAAAAAGGTGAATGGAGATAAGAAAACACAATTACCATTTATTCCACCACCATAGATATTCAGCGGCGATCTCAAATAGAAAGAATTAGATTTCAAAAGTAGGTAATTAAATACATTGCGTAACTCTCAAAATTTTATAATTATTGTATTTACATTTTTAATTAAAATATGGACAAAAATATTTTAAGGTTTTTTATCAATAAATCATTGATGAACTACATCAAGCTCTAAAATAACTTGTCTGCCACTGGAGAAGTCTAAATAAGAAGAAAAACTCTTGTTGAACCGAAAATTCGTCTCAAAACAGTCTCGACAATTCATGATAAAAAAAATGGTCGATTTGAATTTATAAATGAGTCTTAAACTTCCGTTAGGAGATCGATTTTCCTTCGTAATATTATTGAAATAAATAAAGGCTGATTATAGAATAAAAGAATGGCTCGGGGCCTTTTTATTAAATATTAAATAAGGACTTTTCAAAGAATTATGAAGAACATAAGAGAAATAAATAGAGAGCTTATAGAAAATGACTGGTGGATTTCTTTCATCTCCATCCATATCTTAAAATGGAAGTCTCTATTTATAGATCTCATGAGAAGTTGGTGAGCTCCGCTGATTTTGGGGTCACGTCGTTGTTGAATAGGTCATCTCCTCTCAGCTCGTGACACGTATGTGGCACGATCCGAAATTGACGAAGCGGTTGAGAGTAGTGGTTGACTGGTAGTCGATGTCCGAGATTCTAGGAGCTCTTTGAAGTAGTCCACCGACAACCTGACGAACGAGCTGAGATGGAAAGCTAAGATTACGAGCTAAACCGAAGAGCTAAGCCGAAAATGGGGTAGCCCACTATGTGTCATGAACTGGGACTCAAGATCAATCTATGGGCTTTGACCAAACTGATAATTTGGGCCTAAACAAATTCGTATTAACGGAGGACGAAGTCCAACATCAACAACCTCAAATAGTTTTTATCGTTGAAAATTTACTATTTTTGAATAAATAATTAAAATAGCGACTATTCTATTTAGAAATGAGACTCTTTTTAAACAATAATCCGAGATTGCAAGACACATGTTGTTAAACTCATGTCAATTTACCAAAATCAACTAAAATTGTGACAGTTCTATTACCAAAATCGGGAGATATAATTATTTTCTTACGAAAAATATTATTGTGACCGTTTTCTTATTTCGTGATCACTGAAACTATCACGAAATTTTAAAATTATTCATGAACTATATAATTTGTGAACAAATTATTACAATCTGTTACGAAATTATGCAAGGTATTTATAGTCTTTGCACAGCTTGTTTAGTAATAAAATTGTCGAATCATAATTTTAGTTGATTTTGATAAAATGACATGAGTTTAATAATATTTGTGTCAAAATCTCAATATTTAGTATTTATGTAATTTTTCCTCTCTTTTATTTTTCTTGCGCACATCGAATACAGTGGTAAGTGTTTTTTTCGTCTATAATTTCAAAATTATGACTATTTACAAACAACAAAAATTTACTAAAATTTATTTACTGCTTCCCATTCGAAAATTATTACCAGTTATGTTTATTTATCTATTTACAAGCTTTTATACCTGCGCGTTGTTGCGGAAAATATATATTTCAATAATAATGTACATAACTTATAAATTTTGTGTAAATGAAATCATGATGTATTTAATATTCTCATAAATTATACAAAATGTTAAACGTGACAAAAAAGAGTATTATAATAAATAGCATACATATATCTCATTATAGTACATAGTAAAAGACGTGTATTAATTATTTATAATTTTTTTACAAAAATTCCATTCCTTCAAATGTAAAATATTTATTAGATAATTAAATTTTTTATCTGATTTAATTTTTAATTTTTTATGTTTCTAAATTAATTAATTATTATAATAATATCAAATGTTTTGCGAATGACACATCATAATTAAATATGCATATATTATCTAAGTTGAATTTCAAAAAAAAAATAGTATAGTGAACATTTGTGAAGATCTAAGTACAGCTATTTATATTATTCTTCAACTTAGATGATGTACTGCAAGTCTACAACCTATCAATATAAAAAATAACATCAAAATAATCACTCTTATATTTCAAATTCCAAATTTATGGAATATATTACTTACTTGTTCCAAAAAAAAAAAAAGCAATTGACTCCTCTCAAGTTAATAGTGCAAAAACAATTAATCAAATATTTTTACAATTATCATTTAATCATATATATGATGACTTTTTAATATATTCATAAATCCAAAAAAAATAGAATAATATATATTTGCAAATATGCAAACGATATGTTATCAATGTATGAGAAAAAAAATATATATAATTTCTAAATTTAAATATCTATAGAATATGACATTAATCTATTATTCAAACAATTACATTTATATTCAACTAAAACATTGCAAACATCATTTTTTTTTCTTTTGTTAGTTGAACTTTAAAAAATTTACAATGAGCAATATAAATAAATTATTTCCTTATTTAAAATAGGCCCAAGGCCTTTAACACTATTCAGAAATCCAAGATTAAAAAACGTCATGAAAAGTTAAAAACAAAAAACGATAATCCTCGTCATTAGCAATCTTCAAATGTGAATCATCAGGTCTTTTACAATTCACTGAAAAGTCTCGTTCATATCACAATCTCTCTCTCTCTCTCTCTCTCTCTCTCTCTCTCTCTCTCTCTCTCTCTCTCTCTCTCTCTCTCTCTCTCTCTCTCTCTCTCTCTATTCTCTTTTAGGTTATTTTTCCTTTTCTTTTTTTCAATCGGTCGGTTTCTCTCTATCTCAATGCAACCCAAAACACAGTGTTATGTTTCGTTCATATCACTATCGCGTCCCATCCCTCATTATCTCTCTATCTATTCTCTCATAGGTTTTTTTCTGTTTTTTTTTCGATCGGTCAATTTTGTTGCTATTCAATTCAGTTTCTCTCTCTCTCTCTCTCTCTCTCTCTCTCTCTCTCTCTATTCATGTTTTACTCATTTGATTTTTTCCAGATTTGGTGGTTTCACACCTCACGGGATGCAGGTTTCTCTCTCTCTCTCTCTGAATCCAAATCATAGACTTGTGATGTTGAGTCAGCTGCCAGCGTGGCACAAGGTTGTTAGAGTTGGTTAGGGTTGGGCTTTGAGCAAGCTAAGTTGAGCTGCGAGCTGAGTCGAGCTGCGAGTTAAGTCGAGCGCGAGCTAAGCGAGCTGCGAGCTAAACGAGCTGCGAGCCAAGTCATCGAGTCTGTAAACGTGCTAGTATAAAGCACCGCTTAATCTAACTAGTTTAGCAATCTGAGAATCTTTTCATTGTTGATCAAGAGTTTACACAGGTATTCACAGAGATTTGGGAGAGTTTTCGAGCGGGTGAGAGATCGGGAAATACGTTCTTCTCCGGGTAGCTTAGAACGTACGTTTCTCTGTGCTTAGGCTCCGTTTGGAACCCGGAAAATAAGAGAGAAAGTGAAAATAATAGAGAAAATGAAATGTAAGAGAAAATAATAGAAAAAGTCAAAATTTTAATTGTGTTTGAAAGTCATAGAAAATATGAAAGAAAATTGACAGGAAAGTAACGATGAGACTAGGGACGGAGCTAACTCAAAGTCCAGGGTGGGCTCTAGCCCCCTCCCCCTCAAATTTTTTTTATTTACATTTTTTGCCCATTTTTAAATTTTTTACCCTAAAATATTTACACATTTGACCATTTTTTTAAAAAAATTTCATTTTTACCATAATTTTTTTTAATTATAGCCCCCTAAATTTTTTATTTACATTTTTTGCCCATTTTTAAAAAGATTTACATTTTTACCCTAAAAAATTTACACTTTTGACCCATTTTTTAAAAAAAATTCATTTTTTCCATTATTTTTTTTAATTAGCCCCCCTAAATTTTTTTATTTACATTTTTTGCCCATTTTTAAAAAGTTTTACATTTTTACCCTAAAAAATTTACACTTTTGACCCATTTTTTAAAAAAAAATTCATTTTTACCATGATTTTTTTAATTAGCCCCCCTTAAATTTTTTTATTTACATTTTTTTCCCATTTTTAAAAAGTTTTACATTTTTAACCTAGACAAATGTGATCCCCTTAAGACGAATGTGGAGAGATTCTCATTTTCCATTTGATTTTCGAAGAAAATGAAATTCTCATTTTAGTTATACAGTTTCCCTCGCATTTTCCATCATATTTTTTTTCTACCATATTTTCCTCAATCCAAACAACCTAAGTAAAATATGAGAGATTTTCATTTTCCTTTCCCTCCTATTTTTCGGGTTCCAAACGGAGCCTTAGGCTCCGTTTGGAACCCGGAAAATAAGAGAGAAAGTAAAAATAATAGAAAATGAAAATGTAAGAGAAAATAATAGAAAAAGTCAAAATTCTAATTGTGTTTGAAAGTCATAGAAAATATGAGAGAAAATTGACGGGAAAGTAACGATGAGACTAGGGACGGAGCTAACTCAAATCCAGGGCGGGCTTTAGCCCCCTCCCCCCTCAAATTTTTTTTATTTACATTTTTTGCCCATTTTAAAAAAAAAATTTACATTTTTTACCCTAAATATTTACACTTTTGACCCATTTTTTTTTTAAAAAATTCATTTTTACCATGAATTTTTTTTAATTATAGCCCCCTAAATTTTTTTATTTACATTTTTTGCCCATTTTTAAAAAGTTTTACATTTTTACCCTAAAAAATTTACACTTTTGACCCATTTTTTAAAAAAAATTCATTTTTACCATGATTTTTTTAATTAGCCCCCCTAAAATTTTTTATTTACATTTTTTGTCCATTTTAAAAAAAAATTTACATTTTTACCCTAAAAAATTTACACTTTTGACCCATTTTTTTAAAAAATTTTCATTTTTAGCATGATTTTTTTAATTTAGCCCCCCTTAAATTTTTTATTTAGATTTTTTGCCCATTTTTAAAAAGTTTTACATTTTTACCATAGACAAATGTGATCCCCTCATAGACAAATGTGGAGAGATTCTCATTTTTCATTTGATTTTCGAAGGAAAATGAAATCCTCATTTTAGTTATACACTTTCCCTCGCATTTTCCATCATATTTTTTTTCTACCATATTTTCCTCAATCCAAACAACCTAAGTAAAATAGGAAGGATTTCCATTTTCCTTTCCCTCCTATTTTCCGGGTTCCAAACGGAGCCTTAGTAATCGAAGAACTCGGATTGTGAGTCTTCGAGGAACCGATAGTGTTCCTAGGTGTGTATTGATCGGAAACAACTTAGTGCAACGAATTCCTGTGGGGAATTCCGAGGAGTAGGCGTATTTGCCGAACCTCGTAAACAATCTCGTGTGTTCTTCGTTTTCGTGGTGTGTGTGTTCGTTGATTTGTCCAAGAGAGTTAAAGGTGAACAACCTAACAGTGGTATCAGAGCCTCGTTGGCAATCTTGCACAAATCATCTGAAGGTTCGTGTCTCTTTCCTTCACCCTGGCGGACGAGGAAGCGAAACCTGGATTTGGTGGAGACGAACCAGAAGTCAAAGATCAAGATTCGTCGTTGATCAACACCAACACCAATCGCGCGATAGTGATTCCTCAAGATTCTTGGTCTTCACCAAACATGAGGATCGATATCAACAAGTTCGATGGGAATGGCGATTTCCGGATCTGGCGTCGAAAGATTCGAGCTCTCTTGGCTCAACAGCGTCTTTTGAAAGCGCTTGACGATCCGATAATCTGGCCAGAAGAAATCTCTGAAGAACAGAAGAACGAAGTCTTGGAAACGGCTACAGGGACGATCATATTCCATTTGACAAACTCGATCATTCGCCTCGTTGACGGCGAAGACACTCCGGCAAAAAATCTGGAGAAAATTGGATACTCTATTCCAGGTAAAATCCCTCACAAACAAGATTTATCTTAAAGAGAGATTGTTTGGATACAGGATGAGCACTTCCAAGTCTCTAGAGGAGAATCTTGATGAGTTTCTCAAGATGACAATCGAGCTGGCGAATTCTGGGGACAAAGAAGCTCTGAGCGATGAAAATCAAGTGATCATCATCCTCAACTCTCTCCCTGAAGCCTATAAGGAAGTCAAGACTGCTATCAAGTATTGACGCACTGAGATCACGTGTGAAGAAGTGGTGTCTGCTCTTAGATCCAAGGATTTCGAGCTCAAGACTGAGCGCAGCAACTCAAGTGGTGAAAGTAACTACGGCAGAGGGAAGAGTCCATCAAAGTCCTCAAACAAGAATCAATCAACAAAGAACAAAGTCAAGAGTCAAGACGGTTCAAACAAAGGAAATGACAAGGAAAAGGAGCTCAGAACTTGCTTCTACTGCAAGAAAACAGGACATCTGAAGAAAGACTGTTTCAAATGGAAGAAAAACCAGAAGGATAAAGCAACCACATCCACCACTGAGAATAAAGATGCTGCAAATTATGGGGTAGTTAAGAGAAACTAGTTGGACGAGTGATGATCCACAGGAGTTCTGGTTGCACGGGCCAGCTAGGCAGCTGAGGTGGAGTTTGTTGAGTCAGCTGCCAGCGTGACAGAAGGTTGTTAGAGTTGGTTAGGGTTGGGCTTTGAGCAAGCTAAGTCGAGCTGCGAGCTGAGTCGAGCTGCGAGTTAAGTCGAGCGCGAGCTGCGAGCCAAGTCATCGAGTCTGTAAACGTGCTAGTATAAAGCACCGCGTAATCTAACTAGTTTAGCAATCTGAGAGTCTTTTCATTGTTGATCAAGAGTTTACACAGGTATTCACAGAGATTTGGGAGAGTGTTCGAGCGGGTGAGAGATCGGGAAATACGTTCTTCTCCGGGTAGCTTAGAACGCACGTTTCTCTGTGCTTAGTAATCGAAGAACTCGGATTGTGAGTCTTCGAGGAACCGATAGTGTTCCTAGGTGTGTATTGATCGGAAACAACTTAGTGCAACGAATTCCTGTGCGAAATTCTGGGGAGTAGGCGTATTTGCCGAACCTCGTAAACAATCTCGTGTGTTCTTCGTTTTCGTGGTGTGTGTGTTCGTTGATTTGTCCAAGAGAGTTAAAGGTGAACAACCTAACATGTGATTTGTTATTTTTGGTGTTTTCCATATTTCTCAGTTCAATGTTTTACTCGTTCGTATTTGTTTTTTCATATTTAATGTTTTTCTTATATGGGGTTTATTCAGAATTGGAATCAAAATTTTCAGACTTATTGGAAAAGGAAGTTTTGTTTCTCTCTCTTGATTGTTCTCGATTGCCCTCTCTCTCTCTCTCTCTGATTAGGCCTTGTATCTATATTGGGTATTAAAAAAATCTATTAATTTTTTTTCTCCATCTGATTAGCTAGGCTTAGGACCCTATCCATCTTCATCACTGTCTCTTTATGATAAGTGTCTGAGTGTGTGATGTTTATGTGTGATGTGTGTGATGTTTATCATCTCTATCTTTTTCCGTTTGATTTAGTTCACTATTGCTTAAAATTTTCTTTATAATTGATTTTGTTTGCTTTATGTCTCGATGCAATAGATTATCAGACTGGCGTGTATACATTTGAGGCTTTTTGTTCATACATTATTTTGTATGTATTATTATTACTTGTGTGTTACAGTTACGTGTATTTCTTTTAGGGATGACATATTCTAGAGAAGAGAGATCTTTGTGTTTTAAGCCAGGAAAAAGGTAACTATGGTGCAGTCCGGCTATTACCTGATGATGAAGATGAAGATGTGCAGGTTTGGAAGAGCATAAGGTTTGGAAAAGCAGAGTGATAGGCGTCATGCCTTATTTTAATTGAGTATAACAGTGAGTGTGTGTATATATATATACATATTACAAAGCTTCTCAAAAATTCGAGCAACTCCAACGATCAGTTCAGCAGAAGACTTCTGGAAAAGTCCAGAGAATCATCCAATGGCAGCACATCACACCACAACACGTCCGTTTTAATTTATTATTTTATACACAAATGCATATCAGTTGAGAAATTTCATTTTCTAGACTCGAAGTTATGAAAATATCTCAGTTAGACTCACTAGTTCATAAATATCTAAAATTAGACTTTTGTACCAATTTCGGACAAAAAAACCATTTCAAGGTAATATAACCATTTTCACTTCATTCTCTACTTCTTTTCATCTCTCATCCTCTCTCATTTCCTCTCGTTTCATCATTTTTTAGTATCCACTTCAATCAATCCCGTCGAAATGGGTTAGTATGCTCATTCATTCATCTTTTATAGTTATGTTGATATAGTTTGTGTAGAAAAAAAAAGTTGGTAGATTTAGGTCAAATAACCGGGAATTTAACGTTATTTCCGATGAAATCCGATAATTTAGGATGAAATTTAAGCTAAAATTCGGACAGGATCCGACCGGATCTGGCTAGATCCGACCAGATCTGGCAAGGTCAGGATCCGACCGGATCTGGCAGGATCCGACCGGATCCGACAAACTGCCAGAATCCGACCGGATCTGACCGGATCCGACCGGATCTGGCCGGATCCGATAGTGTATGAAGAAAAAATAAAAAAATAAAAATTTTATTTAATGTATTTTATGTGATATTTGTTGCAGTTTTGTTGATGGTTAACGGCACATGAGAGAGAAATGGACACTTATACGTGTTCAAAAATGCAAGAACATTTCCGCTTGAAGTTTCGAAAGAGACGACATACACGGGGTTAGTCGACAAGGTGTACAATAGAGTCGATATAGACAGATAAGTATGACTTAAAGTTAGAAGTTCCATATGAAGCGGGTAATATGCCGATTGAGCCTGTTTTGTTGAAGGACGATATTGATGTTAAGTATTATACGAAGTGCAAAAGTCGTAGAAAATATGCACTTTGTGTAACTTTGATATCGAAAGAAATCACAGCGTTCAGTGCAAACAAAGTAGATAAAGGAAAAAATGTTATCAATGAAGAGTTGCCTCGTATTGAACTCAACAAGAGACGAAAGAATTTGATAATCAGCGGTCGAGATGATGAAGTATACGTGCATGATAGAGATAATTATCACAACAACAAGGAAGAAGATGATGAAGAACAAAATAACAAAGTTGACGAAGATAAAAGTGACAAGGGAGAAGATGGACACAACAGTGACAAAGAAACAGAATTCGAAGAGTTTGTAAATCATGAAGAATATAAAGATTTTGTTAAACATTTTGCAGTACCATCAGGACACGGTGAACCATCAAAACAAGGTGAACCGTCACGTGACCCTCGTAAAGATGTTTCACAAACGGATTTCGTGCGTTATTCATGGGAAGCCCCTGACTTCACAACGGCTGATGTTGTCAAAGAAGAACGTAATGAAGGTCCAACTCTATTGTCACATTCTTCCACAGGTAATAAAAACAATGATATCTACTTATAATATGGAAAATGTTATTTTATATATTTTATAACCATTGATTACATGCAATAGGTAGCACAGAAGATATATACCTTGGGAAAGAGTTTGAGTCAAAGAAACAGATGAAGCAACAGATTCATGTTTTTGCTCTAAAAAATAATTTTGAGTTTAGAGTGAAATCGTCTTCGAAAAAGAGATGGTATGTCATATGCAAAAATGAGATGTGCACTTGGAAGCTGAGGGGTGTTGTGCAGTGGTCTAACATGTGGCAGATAACGTCGTATGAGAGTAGACATTCTTGCGCGCGTGTGGTTCGAACAGAAGGTCATAGAGGAGCTGCACCTTGGGTTATTGGGCACGTCTTCAAAGATAAGTACAACATTAGCTCTATGGCTGAATATTCAGTGCACAACGTAAGAGAGGAAGTCAAGACAAGATGGGGTGTTGGCATATCGTACTTGAAAGCTTGGAGAACAAGGGAGAAAGCAATTTCTTACGTAAGGGGTACGCCAGAAGAATCTTATCAAAAGGTACCATCTTGGTTATACATGTTGGAGCAGAAGAATCCAGGGACTCTTACGGCGTTTGTGAAAGATGGCGATAGATTCAAATACGCGTTCTTTTCTATTGGGGCGTGTCGTAGAGGGTTCAAGTCTTGTCGACCCGTCATATCATTAGACGGTGCATTTTTTAAGACAAAATACGGTGGACAGTTGCTATGCGCAATTGCGATGGATGCTAATTCTCAGTTGTATCCACTTGCATTCGGGGTAGTAGATAGCGAGTGTCATGCTTCGTGGATTTGGTTTTTGAGAAAGTTGAGAGAAGCTATCGGTGAAGACGTTGAAGAGTTGGTGTTCATATCCGATCGACATGTTAGCATCATACATGGCGTCGAAGTTGGTATTACGTGGCTCAACCACGTTTTCTCCTTCAGTCGGATAGAGCGATTGACTGAGTTGCGTTTCTAGTTGCTGGAAGAACTCGCGCTCACCGGTCCTTGGTCTCAACATCTGAAGAACACCGAGCTACAAGAGGAAAAAAAAAATTATAAATACTTAACATCTAGATAAGTGTATAAATTATGTATAAAAGATATAAATTATAAATTACCGTTTTTTTAAGGAAAACCTTCTCGACGTCCTTGCGTGTCACCACTCGAACGCTTGACCACGAAAGCATCCTCGGTACTCGAACACCGATATTGTTCCCGAACTGCTGACCAATCTCCGGAATAGCCTCGAACGCCCAATATTGCACGGCGTGCAAATTCCCCGGTAAGGAATACTTTGCCTCCTTCTGAAGAATGTTCTCGTTGGCGGATTTGTCCTTTTGTTTTAGACAGTAGCGTTTCATGTCCACAGAGAAGGCGGAGAACGTCTCTGTCCACGTGATGTTCCCCCATGGCAGAGAATAGAAGAATGGCAAGTCCTCAACCATGTAGAGATACTTGTCGTTAATGACTCGGTTGTGTTCTACTCCGAGGAGATACCCAATGACAAACACGCACAATCCGAGCTTGTACGCGTCCTCCGGATCTTGACATGTCTTGAACGCGTTCGTCAAGACTTCGAACTTGGCGTTTCGCACGCCGTTTAAGTGATCGGTCACGAGCCTATTACTTCTTCGCTCGTTCTGCTCCTCCGCCGTCGGACCGTCTTCCATACTGAATCCGGTGATCAACGCGTATTCGAGTTTACCGAATCTCACGCGTTTATTTCCGATACCGAAGTGAATCTCACCCCTTTTCGTGGACTCCACCTTTCGAAGAAGCAGAGAGTGTAAGAGTACTAAAGAGAAATTTAACGTCGTCGCCTCGAAGAATTGAGCGAACGGAGTCTCTGCAATCCTTTGAAGTAGATCCAGAGCTGTGAATTTTTCTTTCACAAGCTTCAACATTCCCGAACCACTATACGTGATTCGACCCGGAAAATTACTCTCACATAGCAACGTCAAATTCTCCTAAAACACGAGTTATAACAAGTTTAATCACTAATAAATTATAAAAACAAAACAAATATCATTCAAAACACAACTAAAATTAAATATCATTCAAAACACAACTAAAATTAAATATGATTCAAAACACAACAAAAAACACAATTAAATATCATTCAAAACACAACTAACACAACTAAATATCATTCAAAACAATCCAACAAAAAACATAACTAAAATCTGAAAAAAAAAAAAAAAAAAAAAAAAAACAAACACAAATAAATTTAACTAGATTCTCTCAAGATTTAGAAAAAAAAAAAAAAAAAAACATTTCAAACCGAAGGGAATCAACCTCATCGGAGACCGTCTGATCCCATCGGAATCAGTCGGATTCCGACTGATTCCGATGGGATCCGACGGGATCCATCAAAATTTTTAAAAAAAAAACATTTCAAACCTCGGAGACAGTCGAGATTTAAAAAAAAAAATTAACAAGCGACGGGAACCAACGGGAACCAACCTCATCGGAGACGGTCGGATCCCGTCGGATCCCATCGGAATCAGTCGGATCCCGACATCAGAATCAGTCGGATCCCGACTGATTCCGATGGGATCCGACGGGATCCATCAAAATTTTAAAAAAAAAAAATTCCCAACCTCCCGATTCGAGACCTCCATAGCGACAAATTCATCGGATCCCGTCGGATCCCATTGGAATCGGTCGGATCCCGACTGATTCCGATGGGATCCGATGGGATCCATCAAGATTTAAAAAAAAAATCTCAGCGATTTAAAAAAAAAAACCATTAAAAACCATTAAAAACCATGAAAAAAACCCCTCTAATCTTTTTTCTTATCTATGCTACACTAAGCAAGCATGAAAAAACCATTAAAAAACATACATTTTTTGTCATTTTGAGGTTTTGAGAGCTATGGAGGTTGATGGAGGTCGGGGTCGACGTCGGAGTTGGTGGTGGGCGTCGGAGGTGGTGAGGTCGGCGTCGGAGGTGGTGAGGTGGGCGTCGGAGGTGGTGATGTTGGCGTCGGAATAGGTTGGCTCGGATTTTGTTTTGAGAGAAAGTGAGAGAAAGTGAGAGAAGTGAGAGAAGTGAGAAGAGAAAGTGAGAAGATGAAGGAGATATGAGGTTTATTTTGAATGTGAGAGAAAGTGAGAGAAGTGAGAAGAAAGTGAGAAGATGAAGGAGAAAGTGAGAAGAGAAAGTGAGAAGTGAGAATATGAGGTTTATTTTGAATTGAGGGCATTTTTGTCCAAAATTGGTACAAAAGTCCAATTTTGATATTTTTTAATTAACGGGTCTAATGAAGATATTTCCATCACTTTTAGGTCTAGAAAATGAAATTTCTCTATCAGAAAAGGTGAACCGTTACATATCTACATTTTTTTAGGCAGTGAATTGCCATATGGAATATTCTTTGGCACTTGTGTAATTTTGAAAGTTTTAAAAGGGTTTTTTTTTAATTTTTGTTTGTTCACAGTGGCATTTTTATAATTACGATATCATTAAAGGGCATTTTTGTCAGGGCATTTTTTCATAATTTCAGAGGATGACGTAACGAGAATTTGAGTCTCGGTGAACAGTAAATATGCGCTTTCCTTTATTTATATATATATATATATATATATATATATATTTCAATAAACACGTATAGTTTTAGAATTAGAAACAAATAATAAATTTTAGTAAAAAAAAAATGACATGAGGAGGGCCACGACACCAATTCACCACTGCCCTCCCATTATCCATTACATACTCGCATCAAATTTATTATAAACTGAGAGCTGGTTTTGCGTAGAGCAAGACAAAAGTAATTGACCACGACTTTTTTAGAACTATCCTCTGATCCGATCTGATCTATTTTTATGGACTTTTAAGGCAAGTTGGTTTTCCCAAATGGTATATGCTTCATTTCCTCATCTCTACATAAGTTCGTTACATTGTGGCCTATTTATGTAAAAGCAAGGCAAGCATGTGATGTACAAACTCCTACAGATTGCCCATGCGGTCGTTGGAACAAAAGTGTCAAAAATGGCATGTTCTTCTTCTAACAAGTTTCCAACTGAAGATGTGTGGTAAGCAAAATTTTACCTGGATTGGACCTTAAACTACCAAAAGAACAAATAAAACAAATCTACTTTCTGTCTGCTCGTTGAGAGGGACTAGGAATGTGTGAGAGAGAGAATCACAAGAACTGAATATGATTTTATAACTTTAACCAGTTACATTCAGATGCCACATCATATTCATACTTTTTTTTTTTAGGGCACATCATATTCATACTTTAGAAAGACGATTTTTTATTTTTATTTTATTTTATTGCTCACCCTGCCTAGTGCTATATAGCTATGAGTCTTATACTTGTTATATGTCGGACGATGGGAAATTTTACAGCTTCAAGGATATTAATGCCGACAAGAATAAGAGATTTTTTTTTTTTTACAGAAATGGTTTTCTACAGACAAATAGTATATAATCTATAAATATATATATATATATATATATATATATATAATCTGTAAAATGGAAGCTAATCATAAAAATAGAAACAAAAAACAAGAAAGAATAAATATTTGGCAAGTCGATTGAGAAAGAATAAATTTAATCTCAAATAACCGTATACCTAACAAATCACTAGATGTGAATACAAAAATTTTGAACCATCAACAACGCCAGCTAATAAATCATACAAAAGAATTAAGAAAGAAAAAAAAAAGTTAATCCCAAATAACATATAACTAATGGACAGATAGGCAACGGTGATTCTCTCTAAGAAACGTACTATAAAAAATAGAAGAATAAACAAAATTTGGAAGCAGATTAGAGCAAATACAGTAGATATAGTGACAGACACCCACAGAGGGGACCGTACCGTGATTTTCAAGACGTATGAGGAAAGTCAAAGGTCAATCAAATGCTCTTCCTCCCCAACCAACAATTGAAACTGAAAACTCCTGACTCCTAATTCCAGCACAGGCTTAACTAATTACACGTACAGTGACTGAAAAGAAGAGAACCAGCCAATAATAATCGCACTCGGTTGAATCGATTTTGTGGTCTTCATGAGCTCGAACCTGCAAAAAAATTACCCAGTTTCAAAAAAAGGATTCGTCAGAAATCTGAGAGATAATCACATGATTCTATATCTCAACTCTGGAAGCCAAATGACGAGGCGATGTAATAGCGTTCGAATCAAGTATTTTATATATCGATTGTGTTTCGTAAGAATATAGAGAGAAGAATCAAAATAGATAAACGATTTCATACAATAAGTCGTTTATTTCATTGTGATTACCAAACAAAAACAAAAGAAAAATAACAAGTAACAGGAATAGAAATCCTAAACTTTTCTCTCCTTATTATCTTGTATTTAAACTACACTAATCTGTGCTTTGATTCCATCATACAAGCAACCAAGCTTTCCTCCATTAGAAAAAGGAAAAATCATCAGCTAGCTAGACAAACTGATTCCAATGTTTATCATCAAACATACATAACCAGTGTCAATGGACGAAGTCTAGAATAAAATCACTATGCATTGATATCATTCTCCATCATTACTTAGAGATTTCACTCAAATCTGACATAAACTAATAAATAATACCAAGCAGAGAGTAAAACTTAATAAATAAATAAAAATTAAAAAAAATTACCTGAAATCAGGAATCAGTTTTGGATTTTTTCCCGGTGACGATCTGGAAGATGCGGAGTCCGCGGCTGAAGGCTTCGTTGAACAAGATCCTAGTCTGCATAGACTGAAAGCCGGGGAGCCACGAAAGAAGAGCCACGGGGACCATGATTATGATCCCGAACAATATGTCGTACAACCGAGCCACCGAGACCACGGCGTCCCAGAGTATGGTCCGCTGCAAGAACGGCCTGAACACTTGCGCTATCAGAAGCAAACCCCAACCCGTCGGGACAAAAGCAAGCATACTCGTGAAGATGTCTATCATCGAGAAATCAGAGAACTCCAGCAGAGCGATGATCACGAGTACCCCGAGCGAGATCACCAGGAACTGAACCAGCCGATAGTAAATGTGGTCGTTCGCCTCGTACTTGTTCCGAGCGTACGCCACGACCACGTAGATCGCGAAGGCGACGAACACGTAGATCCACGAGAGCAAGTACACGGCGATGCTCGTACTCCCACCGGCGATGTCGAGCTGGTACACGACTCCGTACTGGAAGAAGAAGAACCGGAGATCGAGTATGATCTCGAGCAGCTTTCCCCAGATGCCCGTGGTTCTCAGGTGTTCCTGTTCCTCGTACCACCACTTTTCCCAGCTCTGCTCGGCTTTCGCAAACACACTCCCGCGGAACCAAACCCAGTTCATGAAGTCGTCGAAGTCCTCCACGGTCTTCAGCCAATCGAAGCCGGACGGGTTGAAGACAAAGGGCGTCATGATCCACGAGGCGACGAGGAACCAACTCGAGATGGTCAGCGCTATGTAGACGAACGTGCTCTTGGCCACGGCGCTGTGAGTCGCGTAGACTATGAGGATCAGCCCGAGCTCAACGGCCTTCACGAAGTGGCTCCGGGCATAGAGCCTGTAGTTCTCGGCGAAGCTCTTGTGTTGGACGACGAAGCCGCGCCCGGTGGCTCGGTACTTTGCGCCGCCGTGGAGGATGGTCCGGCCGAAGAAGTGGGTCCGCGTCCCCATCGAGAACGTGTAGAAGACGGAGGAGAGTTGGAGCTGCATCGTCAGGAAGTCCCAGATGGCCTCCATGAAGCCATGCTCGAGGGAGTTCTCGACAATCATCGGGAGGGCGGTGAAGAGACCGAGCTGGATGATGAACTGCTGATTCAAGATCGTACCGAGCGCTTTGTTGCTGTTGCTCGACATTATAGAGCCCTCGATGCCGCTCAGAGCCAGATAAAGCCGGCCCCACAAGAACGCGTACACCGTCAGAATGACCATCATCGTGTTGAAAAAGAAGCCGACGGTTGTGTAGAAGAACGAGAGCATTCGGAAGAAGTCGAGCCTGTGACCGAGCCTGTACACGTCTCTGCTCAGTACTTGTTCCCCGTTGCCACTAGCAACCTTGGCTTCGAACATGGAAACCTGGTTCAGCCCGACATCCCGTCCCTTGCCGACCTGGATGTACTCGTGATGGGTTACGTTGCCTCCGCGTAATGTGCAGTTGAAACCGGCGAAGATGTCTTCACTGATGTTGATCACCCTCGAAGCCTTGCTAAGGCCGCCCCGAGTCATGAACCAAAACCTGTCAAACACATCTGGATGGCCGTAATGCATACGTACCTTCAGAGGATTTGCCAGAACACGCTGTCCCAACGTGACAAAGCTTGTTTCTTGAGCCGACATAAACCAAGCCAGGGACGAAACCGAGCCGGTGAAGATGTGTTCTCTCACCCCAAGGATTGTGGGCTTTCGAGCACCGTAATAGCGTCGAAACTCCTCCAATAGATTCCTTATCTTCAGGGCCTCCTCAAAGTAGTTATCTTGGTTCATGTCGATCGTCTGAACCGCATCACCCCGGGTAAATATGATGGCGTGATTCTGATTCTCGGGCTTCCCTTCTCCGATCTTCAGGGGACCCGGCAGCTTCACACGGTAAATCTCCACCTCTCTATCCAATTTCTGATCATACTTCACAAGAACAGAGTAATAGTCCTTCTCGTCTCTCCCTGTCGATACCTCGTCGACATAGGCAACTCGAAGGGCTTCGTTGGTCTTCATCAGATACAGAATGTCCTCGGCTTGAGGCTTTTTCTCCGCTTTCTGCGCTCCATAGATTTGGCAAGCCACGACATACGTGTATTTCATTAGAGCGGTTCCGTACTCGTGACCTTTGTACAGCATGCTCACGGAACTGTTTGTTCTGCTCAAGGTCTTGGACGAACCAGTCCTCTCCGAGCCCATACGCTCCAAGCCGTCGTCTCGCCTCATCGAACCGAGCTCCCGAGCTCCTTCTCGGATGTCCATCTCCGAAGCGGAATCGAGAAAGGCCAGCATCTTGAGAGCCCGATAGTAATACATCATTCCTCGCACAGTACGCGCGAGGGTTTGACCTCTGTACGAAGCCCAGAGCCTGAGCTCTTTCAGCCTCGTAGTCCATATCTCCTCTTCGTCCACCATCCCTTCTCGCCGCAGCCTCTCCACAAAATTCTTCCACTCATCGTCGTAAATGGTCTGCAGGTAATACAAGGTCGAAATCCCGTCCTCGTTCTTCTTCTTGAGCTGTTCCCTGTTGTACATCACGTCCTCGGTGTAGTACGGCGTGAGAACGCTGAAAGCCATCATCTTCTCCACCTGAGGAGCGTGAGGCATGTTCATGAAGAGCGAGTTGCTGAAGAAGGCGATCCTCCGCCTCGCCTCGAGGTTGATAGGGATGTTCTGCAGGGAGTCCCGAGAGTGGAGGATGGTGTACAACCGCCGGATCTGCCGGTAAAAGGCTTCATCTTCGGGGCTAGGCAACTGAACTGCGTTCTCGAAAAGATGCCCCGTCGTGGAACTTGGGTTCTGAGGAGCCAAACCCTCCTCCTTGAGCTGCTCGGTGCCCTTCTTGTCCCTGAGGAAGTCTCGAATCACAATCTCGTACAGAGCCTGGAGGGTGTTCACCACCTGACCCACATCCTTGTTCGGCTTGTTCAGGAGCTCGACGAGCCTGATGAGCTTCGCGTGGAGCTTGGGAAGCGCGGTCGTCTTGAAAGTCTTTGTGAACCGCTCGATCTGGAGAGCGTGGTCGATCTCCTGGAACATGACCGTCAGAATGGAGTGTTCCTCGGTACTGCGCTTGATGATCGAGAGAACCAGGTACTTGACGCAATCGTAAGCCTCGATGACCGCGCACCTCCGGTACTCGTTCTTGCATATCTTGTGCCACACCCACTTGTCGCTCGCGTCGACCAGCTCTGTGGCCTGACTCAGCGCCAGCAAGAGCTCGTTACAGAGGAGGAAGCACGGCCAGCGGATCACCCTGACGTTCCACGAGTTCTGAGGCAGCTCCAAGAGCTCGAGCTCGCGGTCGGAGATGATGTCCTCTTCCCTGAAGATCATGATGATCTCATTCCATATGAGCGCAAACTTGTTGGCCTCGACCTGGTTCGACTCAAGCTTCTTGTATGGCTGCCCGAGGCCGTACCTGAGCTTCAACCGACTTATGGCATCGTTGAACTTGTTCCTCAGCGTACCTCTCGCGTTTAACAGCTGCTCTTCAGGCATCAGGTTGAACTGGATCGCGCTCGCGAAGAACTGGAACCTCAGCCTCAGCTGCTGGATGTTCCTGATCTCTCCCAAGTGGGCAAACAGCCCGACCGCCGCGCCAACGAAGGAGGAGTAGATCGCGTACCAGATCTGTATGTCCATGAGGTATATCAGAACCACGGGGAGCCAGAGAAGCCCGACCGCGAACCTGTTGCTGCTCTGGAAGAACTCGTGCCACTCGTAGTGGAGCTTCCCGGCCCTCAAGAGGAGCACCGTGGGCTGGACCATGGGCTTGATCTGCATGAAGTAGCTGAACGTGAATTTGGTGGCGAGCACGACCACCCAGAAGAGAGTGTACTTGATGTTGTCGACGAGGCCCTCCCTGAGTCCGCGGCCCACGAAGATCCTGCTCTGGAACCACCACGAGAGCATCCCGAATATCCTCCAGTTGCTCCCCTCGACAAAGTTCCTGATCCACGGGATGATGAAGAGCGCGAGAGCCAGAATCTCGGGGAGGACGAACACCAACGCCACCTCGAGGAAGGTCACTATTTTCCCTTCGGATCCTCGTGACCAGTTCGGGGTCGTATCCTGATTCCTCCGAGCCCAAATCTGCGCGTAGAACACGCCGAACACGACGATCCACGCGGCGGCAACCACGCTCTTCAGCACCATCCTGACCCCGAGAGCCTTGGTCTCCCTTGAAACCAGGCTGTATTGCATACCAACATCGAGGAGGGACTGGAAGAACCGCATTCCGCTCCATGTGATGAACACGGTGAGGACTCGCACCTGAACGTCCCTTTCCTTCAAAGCCTGCCATGGAAACTGCTTCCCTTCCCAGGCCACGATGATCCCGGCCTGGAGAAACAGAGCCAGCATGATCCACAGCCTGTCGAAGCTGCGGAAGAGGTTCCAGAAAGACCGCTGCTCCACGAACCCGGTCTTGCCGACGTGGCGGCTCCGGCTCGATGTCACGAAGAAGTTGCTTCCGATGTCGATGGGCCACTTGAGCTTCTCGAAGCAGCGCTTGCTCCAAAAGTACTCGTTCACGTCATCGTAGTTCCGCCAAACGCTGTGCGGAGCCGTGCCGTTGCGGCTGCTCTCGACCTCGGCTCGGATGGTGTCGTAGACCGGCCTCACCACGCAGTTCAGGAACGCGTTCTCACCGGAGACCGAGGGCGTGACAGGTTGTCCGGTGTTCTCGTCAATGTAATCCTCCAGAATCTTGTTGAGCTCCATGGCCATGTGGTGGAAGATATAGCATATGCACTCGGGAACGAACCTCAGATTCGCGGACTCTCCCCACACGAGGAGGTAGAGCGAGACGTAGAGAAGCTCTCGGCGGCCGTCGGAGGAGGCTTCGCGGCGGTCGGAGATCCAGATGTTGGACTTCTTCCCGAGATAGTAGCACCAGTCGGAGTAGTTTCGGAGGAGCTTCTTGCGGAATCGGCGGAGGACGGTGGAGTCGAGGGAGTCGATGTTGTCCGGCGGCGGAGTGAGACGCATCTGAGCGTTGGCGAGGTGGAGGACGAGGTGTTCGCGCTGGTTCTTCACGTTGTCGGACTGGAAGCCGAAGAATAGGGCGAGCCAGTCCAGGAGGTCCATCGACGCCTCCCACCGCGCGAACGGAGGTCGCCGGAGGTCGCCGACGGACCGGAGGGCGGCTGCGGCGGCGCGGACCTCGGGGTAGCGAAGGGAGGGGTGGTCCGCGAGGAGGTTGTGGACCGGAATTATGTTGTATGTTTCGGAGTCCGGGTCCGGCGGTTGGGAGGCCGCCGGAGCCGGCGGCCTTGCACGGCGGTTGCTCATCCGATGCGAGATTTCAATAGATCGGTGGAAATGGGGGAGAGAGAGAGAAAGAGCGTGTTTGTTTGGGTGTGGAGAGTTTTGAGAGAGAGAGAAATGATAAAAGAGGCGCGTTTCGGACTCTTTCTTCAGATCTGCGCGTTGCTTTTTAGGTGTTCTCTTTCCTTTTTCCTTACTTTCGTTCAAATTTTGGATGATTCAAACGACTTTTGTATATATATTATTAGAAAAAGAAACCGAGATTCCTCAAAAAAAAAAAAAACCGAGGATTGTATGTTGAAATTTTCAACATAAATCCTCAACTTGAAATTATTTATTTCTTTTTTTTAGATTTAGACAAAAATATATTTTCTAAATTTGTTGGACATTTTTATTGTTGCTATATAATATTTAAATTATCATGAAAAATTACAAAATCGTCATAAAATGGTGACTATGTTTCTAAATTAAAATAAAATTTGGTGATATTAGTGTTCAAATATTTCTTATTATTGTTATTGATATTTATGTACAATTTTCTTCGTCGTTATGGAATAGTCATTTCATGATTCAATAGTGGTTAAATGGTCTTTCTCAGAAGAAGAAAAAAACTGTGGTTAACTGATTGTTAAATGATTCAATGAGCGAAATTTAGAAGTTCTTCGGGCTAATTATTGTACATTTATGAACAAGTTTTTAAATGGATTTGATGTCAATATACCAATATTTTTCTTTGCTCAATTGGGAGAGTTTCCGTAATGTATGATTTTTCGAGTTTTTCAAAGTTTGAAAATGGTTGTTTTGTGATTGAAATTGAATAAGCTAGTTGCTTCTTTCTTTTCTCCATCGGCACGCGTTTCGAAGAAACTTGTTCGTTGGATGCTAGTTTACTTTAACCAACTAATTCAATATTAATAATAATACTTATGTATTACGATATTAATCATACTACAGTTGTCATTTGCATGTTCATGTTAAAGTATATCAACTAATGTCTATTCTTGCTTATTACAGTTTTGGAATTGAATTTGTGTTTTTACTTTTTTTTTTTTTTTGCATCAAATTTTGACAAAAATATATTTTTTATTTTTTTCCATTCTCAATACAAGTGATCATCTAATGGTTATTTGTTTTCATACACAGATCTATTTAATGTGTACCTTCGAAGAAAATATTTATTTTCTATACTTTCTTCGATATTCAGTTACTACTGAAATTTTGTGTTATTTCTCCATCATTTCGTTTTTCAATGTTTTTTTTTAAATTATTACACAAATGATTGATAATGAAAGATAGTCTTGTCACTGACCCTTAAAAAAATTACCGATTATAAGTGTCACCGATCTGAAGTTATAGGACAAGTCATCAACGACATTGCTATACGTAAATGACATGGTATCATTCATACATCGTTCGTGGTCGCGCCCAAAACCTGAGTAAAAAAATATAGGGTGAAAACGGTCATAGTCATCAACCGTTGGTATGTATCCAGGCCCATATGAACTTTCACATCCATCACCATCACCATCACCACCACTATAGGAGCCTCCACGTCCATCACCACCGCCACCACTATACAAACATCCACCTCCATCACCACCACCACCATAGGAACCTCGATCATCACCACTACCACCTCCGCTATCTGAATCGGAACTGCCACCAGATCACCGTTGAGGAATGACTTCCTTGGACATCACGTGCTCCGGATCAACTCCAAGCTCTCGGGCCGTCTGAACTATTGTCGGATCCGGATTATGGTTGTTGTCCAAGAAAACCGAGTCAATCCAGCGAAGCAGTTCATCGTCTCCCTCATTATCATGACCTAAATGTTCAAAAGCTATTTCGATGATATCCAAATGATGCACCGGGGCCGTCGAGCTGTCGTGAATCTGGGTTATTTATCTGACTTGCAATTTCATGTTGTATGAGAAAAAGACAAGCTTCTCGAGCCTCTGGTTAGCTAGACGGTTCCTCTTTTTGGTGTGGATCAAGTTGAACGTACTCCAATTTCTATCGCAAGCAGATGATGATGAAGACTGCGACAAATTCGAATGGTCAATCCTTGTAACGTCAGCGTCCGATTTCTACAACATTCCCACCACTCACCAGTAATCATGTGATATAAAGTCATATAATTTCATTTCAGAACACTCCATTACATAGTCTTTATATAACACTTTATGTAACATTTACTTGCACACAACGTTCCTCGTGTCGAGATAGCACTTTTTTGTGCGAAGTCTTCTCTAGCCTCTTGAAATGTGATCAACTGCAATTGATAACTTCTATGTGACTACAAATACATAATAATAAATCTCAATGAACAACATACTTACAAAATTATACCTCTCCTCCAAGTAAAGCCCCATCTACCTCCTGATGCAAGGTATCGAACATCTTCGTGACAGCTGCCTGCCATATGTGTATTATCCATTATAATGTTCGGGTTATATTGAAACTTTGGATTGAGAAAAAAAGCTGCAAAGCAAGTACATGTTAATAAAAGCAAAATGCCAAGTAATGAATTATTTGTGAGAATAAGTTTACCTGCTACGTGTAATGGATGACATGTCTGACTAGTCCATCTACGCTCCATGATTTTGACAACCCATTTTTCACCGTTGAGTGCAGACAACCTCTTCTTCATCTCATGGAACACGTAGTACATAATCCTATCGTAAGATGCACTTCGATGTTCACCAATCGAAGAGTGGTGTACATAGGCTCAAAAATCACACATAACTCATCGACATATTTTCAACTAACGCGCCAAAACGATTCGACTTCGGAATTGTGGTACTTTAGAGATGCGACATGTGGAACACATGCAGAATATTTTCAAATATTCGATTTGCGCCAAATTTACGGACGAACTCAACTCCATTAATCTCTTAGTCTATATTATATTCTCCGAATATTAAATACCCTGGGGGCTGATTATGGGGGTAGAGTTCGGCCCCCCTAAATGTAATTTGACATTGGGCCTTCAAGCCCAGTAATCACCAAATCTCAAATCTCATGAGTTTGTCCATGAATTAAATAAACGATATGTCATTATCATCACATGTCATTTATTGTCGTAAACTCTTTAAAATAACTTATTTGGGCCTGTCCTAAATCCATTTATTACGAGCTTAGAACAATAATCACCGAATATCGTGACGAAGTCAAAGTCAACACAAGAGATGAGATCTCACCTTGCAACCCGGAGAGTTTACGATTTCTACCGAGCTCATTCAAACGAGAAGAGCGGCATGGCAGAAAGAGAGGTAATGAAGGACGAAATCACCAACACGTGTCACCAGGGTTATCGAATTTAATGTGTGCTAGCTATTATACCACACCGAATTTGGTGTGTACCGTAACACATTTGGAAAAAAAATATTTTTAAATATTTATTGTACTTTTAACGTTTATATTCAATTAGAAAACTTCTTTATTGTAATTTCGTTGTTTTTAATAATATAACAATAGAATATAAGCATTAAAAACTATGAGGCAGCTAATAATATTGCAGTTTCATTATACTTTTAATGCGTGTATTCCATCGTGTGCTTATATTCAACTAAAGATATTATTCTCTATTGTTTTTAATAATATAACAATAGAGAATAATATTTTTAGTGTGAAATTTGACAATATCATAAATGAGGCGGCTCATTTAAAATGGAGAATAATATAATTAGTCCTTAGTCAACAAAGCATTCTCAACAAAGAATGAGGCTTCCCTTATTTCCAAAACAATCAAACAAAAAACATTTTTCCATAGAGTTTTCGCCCATTGACTCAAACTATGGACCCCTTTATTACATAAGTTGAACTAGGAACCCACCTAATACTACAATCCAAGAAACTCTCATTTGAATATAAATATATTATACTCGAAAAGAAGGATATATTGCCAATTTGGACACTGACTATTTGAAGAAAGATTGTCCATAATTGCCTTATTATCGCTATCCACATATATGTCTTGATGGTTACAAAATTTTCTCAAACACATAGCCATAAGAACACTCACTAGCTCTGCCTCGATCGCCGAAGTCACCTCCAATTTGCTATGCCACATCCACATTTGAGCTACAACTCTGACCCCCACAATCAAGTCAGAGAATATAAACTTATTCTTCATGGTAATGTTTATGTGATGTCAGCCCTTTCATGTGAAAGATACTTTTTTATACGACAATTGTACTATTCGATACAGTACCAATCTCTAGAAGCATAATCAAAATCTTTCAGTTAATGCTTCAAATCCCCAATTCATTAATGTTGGCATTGGTGCCCAGAAGAAGAGTAGTAGTCATGAATGATGTACATTTGATGTAATAAAGTCTTACGAAGATTCCTGCCTGTAACTGCTGAATAATTAATAAAAGTTGAAACGTTCATTCATTCTTCTTTGTTTGTTTAAAGCTTTATGATAAACTATAGTCTTTAGTCCTTAACAAACCTAACAACAAATGAAGAGTCAAATATAGATTTGCATGAACAAACTCTTCATGGTTTGCTTAAAACTGTATATTCACAATCTAAGGATCAAAGGGCTATTGATCTCAGTCTGATTGTTAGGAAAATCTATGATGTCTGGTTACGAGACATTGAGAGTTTGAGACTCTATAGTTCTTCTTAGGTATCTTCTGAAGGTACAGAATTGACCAGTGCACGTCTAGAGACAGAATAAGAACAAACCATTTAACCTCTTATGTCTCGAAGTCACTATGTATGAATTGCATCGTGCTTACCTCAATCCAAATGAGACATGTCATTTCATAGTTTACGTACTCTAATTTGAGAAAGTCAGAGTTCTAGACTCACTATGTGATATGGACAAGACCTATTGGTAAAGTACTAAGTTATGAAGATGTCATGAGTAACTTTGTGAAGATCTCATAGATATGGAATCCATGTACAAGATTGCTGAAATGCAATGTATATCTCCTCATGCTTTGTTCATTGGAATGTGAATAAATGAATTGGCCAGTGTCCAAATTGAGTCATGACTCTTTTGGATGAATCAATGTGACTTGTTAGCTCCTCATCAATACATTGTTTCTAACTTATTCACAAGTGACAAAGGAGTTGAGGAAATAACAACTAGAAGGGTAAAATGGTAATTTGTAAAATCCCATCTAGTTGATGATATTCATGAAGGGTAAACATAGATAATATTCAATGGATCCACTCATCACAATTAAGTAGAATTTTGAGTAGAAAATATATTCATTTGAACCGAGAGATTTTCAGTGTCAACTCTTTAGTGGAGTCAGTTGACATTAAGCTATAACTTGGAAAAAGTTTGTGAACTTTTGAGTCCAAGTATGCTAGCTCAAGCTTTGTTCATTTGGATCCATGAGGTCACTACCACAAGTTATTAGAGTAGGATTTGTTAAACTAGTAGCTAAGTCAAAACAAGTTCAAGTGTTGAACTAGACGAACTTTACGAAAATTGTCTAAAGGGTAGTTTTGTCCATAAGGACAATAAGATGGTATAAATGTCAAAATAAGATTTTGGACATTGTCATATGATGACAATGTGGATGATCCACACGGCCAACATGGACATTTGGGCCTTGAGGATTGAATCTCATTTTATGGAATTTTATGTGAAAATTCTACATGGGGTTTTCTTATGTTGTCATGAACAAATAAAGAAACATCTAGAAGCTTGTTCTAGACACTAAATTTTGTGGCCCTCCATCAAGAGAAAGGGAATTTATTTTGTGCATTGATGTATGAAGATACTTGCCAACATAGAGAGAAGAGGAAACTATTTCCAACCTTGGTATTTTGATAGGAATGAGAAATAAAGATTATGCTCATGAATATTTGATATTCAATTGAAAAGAGGAAACTACCTCTTTAAGGCAATTCCTCCTCCTATAAATACCCCACCTCATTCACAATGTTGAATACACAAGTTTTAAAAATTGAGAGCTTCTCTCTCTAACCCTTGGCCTCCCACCTTCTCTCTCTCTCTCTCTCTCTCTCTCTCTCTCTCTCTCTCTATCTCTATCTCTTCTTGTCCTTTTTTGTTTTGGCACCTAGGTCCTCATTAGATATAGCGTTTTGTTTTAACTCTTTGGCTCAAAGACGAGTGTTTCAACCTTCCTAAGGCTTCTCAACGTTCAAGCTCCATTCAAGGTTGGTACCGAGTAAAACCTAAATGTAGTTTTAAAATTTTAAATTATATGTTCATGCACTTTGTCTAGGTTGTAAAAACGTTTTACGTGTTTTAAAGAAATTTTTTATATTCCTCCGCTTGCTAGAAGCGATAAAAATTTTCTTAACCCTAGATCTATTCCAACAATTACATCCTGTATATCGGTCATATTTATTTGCTAATAATAAAAGGTTATACGCTTCTTTAGTTTGGGCTTTTGTTGTGGCCCATTTTCTTCTACCATCAAGTATCAACCAACTTCTCTCAACATGTATCACTCCAACAATTTTCCATAGCGATCTTGTTCTCAAGGTCGTTCAAATCAGCAACCTCGTTAGCTGCGTTGAGGTTGACCAACGCGAAGATGTAGACGAGGCGGATGAGAATTAGAACAATGCGGAGAGCCTCGATGCTGGATTTGACGTAGATATCATGGAGATCGGTGATACTCTATTTTGGATTGGTGCGGTTTGCAAAGATCCTCTTATATATTATGATCGTATTCGTCGTCGACAATTGTTCAAACACACGAACCGGCTCTCCGATCACTATCTTTGGTTTCCAAATTTTCCTCTTCTTTATCGCCTCTATTATTGTTGCGTCTCCTTCGCCTCCCCTCCCTTGATCTATCTCTCCATCGGTTTGAGATGTACCTTTCTTCACCAATAACATAAAAAAGGCGATGCGCTCGAAAATGAACTGCCGTCAAATCAGAGTATGCCATTAATATGCATCGTGTGTGGGATCGGGACCGAGTTTTGATCAACCTCTGGTGGGTGTGGCGGATGCCCGTCACCGTCGATGTAGATATTTTCTGCTGATTGAGCTCAAGGTGTTGGAAGGTAGATATTGAATGCTAGTAAGTCCTTCTGAAACACCATATGACCCCCAGAGCAACGATTATACCGTGAAGTTCTTGTCTATGTCTCGTCATCGTCAATAGGCTTTGCCTCCGGCAATTCACTGTGGCGCTTCCGACTCCTCGAATTTCAAGGCATTCACATGAAGAGTCTGAGATATTACACCCAAATTCATTTCACGATGGCCGTCAATTTGCTGCAGCTCTTTCATCTCTAATGATTCTTGTGTTTTTTGGTCATTAATGGAAACTCTATTTGAGATCCAAGATTTACATTCGATTTCCGATGAATCATACAATGAATATGTTGATGACGCGTTACTAATCTAAAATTATTTTCAAATCACGATAGAAATGGAGCCACGTTCAGATCTACATTGGAATTTTTGTGTTATAGAGTCTGAGAAGTAGCGTGGTCGGTGCTCTGTTTAGAAACAACCTCCAAATATATTGTGCATGAAACGGTCTTCGCCTTCGATTCAGAATGAAAAGTCGTCAGAGGAGTGATGAGCGATGAGATCTTCTCGACAGTGGAGCTGTAAAGCTCATCGATTGTTGTCATGAAACGAGTTGCAAGAACCTCAGTTTGCTCAAAGAATCAAGATTCCATGGGTGTGAGCATGGCGGCGATGCCCTCGAGCTCATCTCTCGATGAAAGCACCAGTGATACGATAGTTGTACGATTTGAGACAATGCCAATTTTCAGAAACACAATCAAAATTCTTCAAATCATGCTTCAAATCCTCAGTTCACTACATCATGTATATATGCTTTCTTTACCAGCTAAGTAATTAAAGGCTTCTTTAGTTTGGGCTTTTGTTGTGACCTATTTTCTTCTGCCATCAAGTATCAGTCCGCTTCTCCCAACACGTATCACTATCGTAGTTGTGGCTAGACATTAAATGTTTTTGCAAGTTTGAATATTGTACATATGTTCAATTTTAATATTTTTTATAATGCATACCACTTTACAACTCAATAGCAATTAGATCATTTGCAATAGTATGTAAAACACATAATCAGTCAAAAATTCAAAAAATATAGCATAGAAAATTTTACAAGGTTTGTGTACTAGCTAGCGTATATAAAATTTTATTTTTGTTAAATTGAAAAATATCACGGGTTATCCACATCTGTTGTGGGAGAGCTGCCTTTCACCGCCTTGACCTCGAGCAACAATCACTTTCAACAAAATCTACATCGAATCTGCTAGTTTTAGCGAATACGACCTTCTCTTATGTGATACATTCAGCCACAAAATACTACATTGAGTTGTTGAAATCGCTCAAAGCTCTGCTTATTTTATCACTTCGAACTATAGTGTCCATATTAAGTTTGAATTCTCTATCTTTTTCGGTTATGCGCCACTTGCTCTTCTTCGTATGTTGAGCTTTAAACTCACGACTTGTCAATTTATAGAGCCGTTTTTCAATCTAACTTTTTGGTCTTTTTCACATCTAAAATTGAGAAAATAATATTTTTAAATGTATATTTGACACATTCTCATTTTGATAAATATATATATATATATATATATATATGTATATTGTGTATTTTAATAATCAACCATTTTGTGTGGGTTATTATTTATTCATATTTAGACAAAAATAATATTTCCCTTTGCCCGTTGACCTAGTCACCTTTATTACGCGTGTCATGCACGTTCCATTTAATTCAAAACGGAAACTTCGGAGGGTAGCGTGGGAGTGCCACATCACTGGGGGCCCCGCCTGAATTTAGGAGATGTCAATCTTTGTGGTCCCTTTCGACTTACAATTTCAAAATAAATCTTAGGTAAAATACCCTTTTTAAAATATAATATTTTAGATTATTGAATTAAGAAATGATTATAATATCATTCATGCATGCATGGCTGCTATGGGAATGTAGTATTATTAGTAGTTGAAGGGTGCAATGGGAAAAATAACAGAGTAACACTGCAAAGCATTTGTTTTCGCATTTTATTGATTACTAGTTGGTTTAAGAGACGCCCATGCGCGTCCTAAGTTGTTTGGTTGAAGTTTGAACATGACATGTTTTAAACCTTAGATATCTATCGCATAAAAAATATTGTATGTACTATGCATATATACATATATATTGATAATTTATATTTATTAATTAAATAAAACTTACAAAATATATTTAACTTGATCTAAATCCTGGAGTGATCATGGACACTGGATCATGTTACCACGCTCTTTGACACATTCGCTAAAAGGCGATCATAGCTTATGTCTTGGGAGTTTCAGAGCATGATTCGAGTGGAAAATGGTTGACAGATACGGAATCCAGTCTTCCTGAAAGAAGGTCAATGTTCACTCACCTAAGAGTTCTTGACTCTTTTGGATGAAACAATGTGACTTGTTAGCTCCTCGTCAATACATTGTTTCTAACTTATTCACAAGCGACAAAGGAGTTGAGGAAATAACAGTTAGAAGGGTAAAATGGTAATTTCGTAAATCCCGACTAGCTGATGATATTCATGAAGGGTAAACATAGATAATATTCAGTGGATCCACTCATAATAATTTACTTGAATTCTTGAGTAGAAAATAAATTCATTTGAACCGAGAGATTTTCAGTGTCAACTCTTTAGTGGAGTCAGTTGACATTAAGCTAAACTTGGAAAAAGTTTGTGAACTTTTGAGTCCAAGTGTTTAGCTCAAGCTTTGTTCATTTGCATCCATGAGGTCATTGTCACGAATCACATCGAGTAGGAATAGTCAAACTAGAAGCTAAGTCAAAACAAAACGAGACAAGTTTTTTCGAAAATTGTCAAAAGGGTATTATTGTCTTTTGAGACATAGGATGAAATGAATGTCAATAAATTTTTTGACAAGGTCATTTAATGACATGTATCACTCGGCCAATGTTAGTCTTATTGGACCTTGTGGATTAATTTCATTTCATAAGAATTTTATTGAAAATTCTTAATGGGCTTTTTTCATGTTGTCATGAACAAATGGAAAAGGGTTCTAGAAAGCCTTTCTAGAGTTGTTTTAGGCGCCCAACATACCCAAAGAAAGAGAGAATATTTTGTGCATGAATGTATGAAGATACTTGCCAAAAGAAAAAGAGGAAACAAATTTCCCCTAAGAGGAAATCAATGTGGGCGCCCAAATGGGTCAAGGGAGAAGCAAATAAAAGAGGAAACAAATCCAATGATGCACTTGGATCCTCTTGGCCGTGTGCCTCATGAAAGAAAATGGGAAATTGGCTCATGAATATGTGATATTCTATAGAAGAGGAAACTACCTTATTGAAGGTGAGACCTCTCCTATAAATAGGAGCCTCATTCCACACATTTCATTCATCCCAAGTTTTAGAGATTGATAGCTTCTCTCTCTAGCTTGGCCGCCCCTCTCCTCTCTCTCTCTCTATTCAATTTCGATTTTTGTTTTTGGCACCTAGGTCCTCATTTGACCTAGTGTTTAGCTCTTCAACTTCAAGACTCGTTCTTAAGTCGTAGTGTTTAAAATGCCCACACACTAATTCCTTTTTATCTTGAGTGATTTAGTGATAGAAACTTTCGTGGTTGCTCGAGTTGCCGAGGAAAGAAAGAGTGACGTGCTGCGAGGGAGACGAACGTTTTCAACCTTCCGAAGGCTCATCAACGTTCAAGCTTCTAAAATGTTAGTAATCTTTTATGCTCATAATAGTTTTTATTTACATGTGCTTGCTCTTTGTCTAGGTTAGTAAAATGGTTTTACTTGTTAAAAGAAATTTTTTAAAATTCCGCCGCTTACCGAAGCGTTAAATTTTTTCTTAAACCCTAGATCAATTCCAACATATATTTGTCCTAGTGAAAGTGATCAACGTTCACTTGTGTTCCACATATATGATTTTAGATACAGCTATATATCCAGGTATGTATCAATCATCGACCATGTTTTAGCTCACCACCCGAACTCATATGTTCAGCATGTGATTCAGTTTAATGCGACGGCTATGGAAGATAGTTGTTATTGATTCTGATTCAGAAAACAACCCACTAATCATACGATACTGATAAAGTAAACTTCTTATCCAATTTAGTAATCATTCATGTTTATTTATTATCTTCAGTGGATAATGTTCCTAACAAGTTCGGCCATTGTTTGCTACTTTCTCCTGACGAGGGACCTGAGTAATTTCCCATTTGAAGCCCCTCGAGGGATAGCTGCAATGGCGTCTCTGTCCTCGAACTGGTCTATCTTGTTAGACTCTTATGTGAATTTAACCAAGTATCCGCAGATAGATTCTCCTTTTGTTTGCTCGAGGGATATCATATGAGCTTTCTCAAACATTCTTTCGCAGGAGCCGCTGAAGCGAGTGAGGAATGATCGTTGTATCTCTTCGAATGAGTTAATTGACTCAGGCCCCAAGTTTCCGATCACTTGAAGGCGAATCCGCCTAGTGTGAGATTGGATGAATAGCACAAAATTATCGACGAATGTCTCTTACGATCATCAACATACGATATTGTTGGAAATTCAAGTAATATAATACTCAACTTTTATGGAAAGCAATGCATCTTATTAAAATATAATCGGTGTTTGCTTCACATTACTAGCTCAAAATCTGTCGGTTCATTTCGATTGAAAATTCCTCAACTCTCTCTGAGTAAACTTAATATATCTATATATATGTTATTGTGGTGGGGTTAAGATGCTTAAATAATTCAAATAATTAGAGGCTCAACTTTACCGAGGGCTAAAACTCAATAATAAAAAAGCACCAAGTTGGTGAAAATGAAATAAAATATTAATAACATAAGAATAGTTTGTGTGGAGGATCATCATCATGATAATAAATAAAATAAAAATATTATCCACCCCCAAAAAAGAAAGAGATTCTGGCTATAATACAGAATCGGATTTGCTCTGAGAAGAGCCCATTTCAGACCCAAGACGTGGACCTTTCTCACCCTCACGCCTCTCTCACCGTGGGCCCACAGAACCAAAAAGAAACCAAAACACTCGGCGACGATGGCTGAGACGGAGGAGGCTTCCTTCGGCGGCGGAGATGATGCGCCGGAGAAGGAGGCGCTGACGGTGACGGCGACGGAGATGGAAAGAGACTTTCTGTGTCCGATTTGCATGCAGACGATGAAGGACGCGTTTCTGACGGCGTGCGGTCACAGCTTCTGTTACATGTGCATCACCACTCACCTCGGCCACAAGTCCGATTGCCCTTCCTGCTCCCATTTCCTCACTACCAAGCTCCTCTTCCCCAATTTCTTGCTCGACAAGGTATTTGCTAGCCCTAATTCCTTAGGCGAGAGACTAAAATCGGAGAGTCCGTGTGTTTGGATTGCGGATCAATTTGTTCTTCGTTGATTTCGCAGTTGCTGAAGAAGACTTGCGCGCGTCAAATGTCGAAGACCGCGTCTCCGGTGGAGAATTTCCGTCAATCGTTACAACAGGTTTTCGCTCTCGATATCCTCTGATCTTTTTTGCTTTTTTGTTTTTGTGTGTGTGTGTGTATGTGACAGCTTTGATTGTTTATGCATAGACAGGGCTGCCAAGTTTCGATCAAGGAGCTTGATATACTGTTGGTGCTTCTCGCCGATAAAAAGAGGAAGATGGAACAAGAAGAAGCCGAGCGAAACATGCAGATACTTCTCGATTTCTTGAATTGTTTGAGGACGCAAAAAGTTTCTGAGCTCCAAGAGGTGTTTTTCTTTCTCTATCTTTCGTTTCATTTCCTTCCATTGCCGTATACATTGTCTGAACCGTGTTGTTTGTTAATCTATTTTTAGTCGATTTTGTGCATTTTTGATGATCTAGGTTTTGTAATGGTTTTAGGTTCAAACTGATCTTCAGTTCATTAAAGAGGACATAAATTCTGTGGAGAGACACAGGATGGATCTGTGCCGTACAAGGGATCGGTACTCGCTGAAGATGCGCTCAGCCGGAGATGATTCCATTGTAAGGAAACCGTGGTTTTCTCTGATTGATAAGAACAGTAATAATAGCTCCGGCGGTGGAGCTGTCTCAAGTCCTCTGAGTATGAGCGGAGGAGTTTCTTCGGCGAACCAGAAAATCAAAAAGATGGATGGATGGGGTCTCCAGAGAAAGGATTCGGTGAGTGGATTGGATTCTCAGCGCGCCAATCAATCAGGCCGAGCTGTGGTGAGAAAAAAACGAGTTCACGTCCAGGTCAGTGACTTATTCTTATTTATGGCTATTATAATTATGGGTTTCTGAATTTTTTATTTTTATTTTGTGCTTGTTTTGTGTGAGTTGTGAGTTCGGCATAACCTTGGTGGTTGGCTTGTGAAGAGTGTAAAAAAATATGTATGAACAAGAACTCACAAAGTCCCCGTGATTGGAAATAATGTAATAGAGTGAATATAGGGTAAAGCTTTTGTCGATTATAACTTGTAAGTAGAAAAAGGTGAACAATGGAAATAAAGCGTAAATCAAACCTAAGATGGAGGATGGATTAAGATGGAAGGATGGATTAAGATGGAGGGATTTTACTATGGAAATAAATCCATTGTGTTGTTTGGTAGAGAGGAGGATGGAAATAAAGCGTAAATCAAACCTAAGATGGAGGATGGATTAAGATGGAAGGATGGATTAAGATGGAGGGATTTTACTATGGAAATAAATCCATTGTGTTGTTTGGTAGAGAGGAGGGAAAACAAATGAAGCGATTGAGAGGGATTAACTTTCCGTGAGACCCACCAAAAACTATCCTTCCCAATTTGGAGGGATTGAAAAGGATGGAAACAAACAATAAAAGTAAATTACATATATACCATTTAATACTATAATTATTATGCAAAAATAATGGGAATTTAGTAATTTTATTAGACGAAACATCAGTCATTCCTCTCTATTTTAATTTATACCATACAAACAAATGGATGGATTCTAATCTTTCCTCACATTATACCAATCAACTTTTTAAAAATTTACAATCCCCCACTTTCCTTTCCTCTCTCCCCTCCTCGTTAGTCCACCCATCCAATTTTCTCTCCTTCATACCAAACAAAGCCTAGAGTTTTTGGACGTCACTACCAAAAGTTAGCTAGAGAGATTTCCTCAACATTTCATCAATACCTTAACATGCAGCTCTCAACCTTTATATAGCTGCCGAAACACGTTACTCACTCCCTGATATTTCTTGAACTTCCCTTCATTGTGACCTGTGGGCTGAACAGAACAAAGAGTAACCACTATAACAAACCAAAGTGCATGGTTTGATCACGAAATGGCCAGTTTGATTCATTTCTTGATACTCTTTCTTGCTTTGATCACTGATTGCAGTTTGATGACCTCCAAGAATGTTACCTGCAAAAGCGGCGTCAATTAGCAAATCAAACATATGATCCGCTGGAAACCGATACAGATGTCATACGGAGAGATGGGTACAATGCAGGTCTTGTAAAATTTCAATCTGTGCTCAGCACGTTCACACGTTATAGGTATGGATTCAAAAATGGATTTTCTTTCGGTAGTAGTTTACTTAATCAGGATTATTACAGTGCTCCAACACTTTTGCTCATCTGCATTTTTCTTTTGTTTTCAAACAGTCGATTGAGGGTCATTGCGGAGCTTAGACATGGGGAGCACTTTCACTCAGCGAATATAGTATCAAGGTTTTTTTTTTTTTTTATTATATATATTTTGATTTTATAAAAATTTGCAAAGTTAATATTTCAGGAAATAGACATGAACTTGCGTTGCTGTAGCAGATGAGTGTACAGATTATCATATTTTTTCTGCTATGCACGTAGATGTTTATTAATTCCTTTTTGTGTTTATTTTGACCGAGACTACAAAATTAAGTAGTTATTTTGAAAAAAAATTATTTTTCTCCATCCGGAAGTCTATTTATATGTTTAATAATCTTTCGCGATCTGCTGAACCTGTACAATCTTCCATTCAACTGCAGCATAGAATTCGATCGTGATGACGAGTTATTTGCTACTGCTGGTGTGTCCCGGCGCATAAAAGTTTTTGATTTTTCATCGGTATGAACTTAGTTTGCTTTTGTTCACTATTTTACTGATTTTGATCAATTTATCATTAGTATCATGCAAAAGATTGGATTAGTGATGCACATTATGTTGCCACTACATTACTTGCATCAAGTTGATAATACTCTGTCAAGTTTAAACACTGGATTAACCTCGCTCATTTTTGTATTGTTGCTAGCATTTCAGTTAAGCGTATCGCGTGTTTTTGTTCTAAAAAGAACTGAAAGTCTCATCGAAAAAGAAAACTGGGAAGAGATCTTTTATCTTCTGACTACTGTGAAAACTTGGAAGAGTTCTTTTTTCTTTGACTGGAAAAAAGAGAAAGATGCAAATAATCAATTTAAGAATAATTTTTTTTGGGATAATTTTGCTAATGACTGATTATGTCATTCCCAGGTTGTGAATGACCCTGCTGATCTGCACTGTCCTGTTGTTGAGATGTCTACGAGATCAAAGCTTAGTTGCCTGAGTTGGAACAAGTTTATCAAGAACCAGATTGCTAGCAGCGATTACGAGGGCATAGTAACTGTTTGGGATGTAAATACTCGCCAGGTATGACTAGTGACATCAGAATCAGCTTTTGATAATCCATTCGGTTGTTTCCCGATGATCTAAGTTGATTCGTGAACGAGTGTTTTTACAGAGTTTAATGGAATATGAAGAGCATGAAAAACGTGCATGGAGCGTTGATTATTCACGTACAGAGCCTAAAATGCTGGTATCTGGTAGTGATGATTGCAAGGTAAATTTATTTGCTTATCTGGTCAGGTGATCTGTGATGACTTATTGTGCACTCTTTGGCACATGATAATAAATGTTGGTATATGATTTATGGATGACAAGAGCACTACAAGAATGAATAATTTATGTTGCATTATGAGTAGTGCATGAAATTATGATGCGAAGCTAAAGAAAGTCGGATTGGATGAACCCAATTAATCTGTGAATAATGAGTGCCAAGCAAAATAACTTTGGTTATATGTCTTGTGTTACTCCCAGATAGCAGATTGTTTCACCTTTTATTCGCATTGAGCCGCGATACTGACTAATCTAAATTTGACGAACAGGTAAAGGTTTGGTGCACGAATCAGGAGGCCAGTGTTCTCAACATTGACATGAAAGCAAACATATGTTGCGTTAAGTATAATCCCGGGTCTGGCAATCACATTGTGGTATGCTTTTTAGTTCTTTATTAAATAAATATGTAGGAGATCTATGCTCCCCATTGTTTTCAAGTTGCGTTGCCAATTTTCCATGATTTGTCAATTTCGTCCGTACTAGTTATTCTCTCGAGTCTAGTGTTCCAGAAGATAAGGCTAAAGCTTTAGGGCTTTATCAACATCTTCAAATGCCTGGTCTGAAATTTACTTTCTTGAATTGTTGATCACTAGAATTGGGTCTTTGTTTCAACTCTTTTATGATGCTGTTAGAATCAAGCACTTGGTTATAGACCAAATACCACTATGAGTCTCATAATAAAGTGTGGGCTTATTCATTACCTAAGCATTTACTGCTTAAAAACAACAAAGATGGGTTTGTAACTCATGCCATTATTCCAACCAGGTTGGCTCAGCAGATCATCATATCCACTACTACGATTTGAGAAACGTGAGCCAACCGTTGCATGTGTTCAGCGGCCACAAAAAAGCTGTGTCGTACGTCAAGTTTTTATCTGACAACGAGCTCGCTTCTGCATCCACGGACAGTACGTTGCGGCTATGGGATGTGAAAGAAAACACGCCCGTAAGTCATATTTTGGCAAAGACAGACTACCTATGTTTTTCAGTGAATAAAAACTCTCGCTCTATGCTCCAATACCTTCCTCAGGTTCGCACGTTCAAAGGTCACACGAACGAGAAAAACTTTGTGGGTCTCACAGTAAATAGCGATTACATTGCGTGCGGTAGTGAAACAAACGAAGTGTTCGTCTACCACAAGGTAACCCACCCCAACCCATACATGCTTCGAACCGAACAACACACACACAGACACACACATACACATCTCTCTCTATGTTTGTATGTATGGGAACCGAGTGAAAAGTTCGAGTCACTTTTGCAGGAAATCCAGAGGCCTGTGACGTGGCACCGATTCGGTTTGCCAGAAATGGAGGACGCGGAAGATGAAGCGGCGTCTCATTTCATAAGCGCAGTGTGTTGGAAGAGCGATAGCCCCACAATGCTCACCGCAAACAGCCAAGGAACGATCAAAGTGTTGGTTCTCGCCGCCTAATGCCCGAGAGCGAGAGAGAGAAAAAAAAAGAGATTCGTTATTCGAAGTTCATATATTCTTTCTCGAACCATTTTTGTTTATTTGTTTTTTGGCTGCTGATTAGCAATAAGTAGTTGTCTTGTTGTATTGTCTCCTTAACCACAGATTGTAAATATTACAGAAGCATGTAAAATGGGTAGAAACGGCTTAGGAAGAGATTGTATTTTTTATTTATTTATTTTATTACATTTAGGCAAACTAAAAAGCTTGTACTTTCTGTTATTTGATTTTTTTTTTTAATATATATATATATATTTACATTTGTACTGAGAGGGAATGCGTGACATGCAAATTGCGTTACATGGAACTGACTCCTTTTGGATTTGTATTTTTTTCTGTTTTTTGTTTTAATTTACTATAGGTAATAAAAGTAAGGTAAGATGTGCCATGTCCAAGGTTCTATGGTGTAGTGGTTAGCACTCTGGACTTTGAATCCAGCGACCTGGGTTCGACTCCCGGTAGGACCTTTTTGCCATATTTTATATTAATTTTCATTTTATAAAAGATATAGTATGATTATCACATGGTACGTATTACCCTTGGAGTTTTAATGAGTGTTTTAACTCCCTGTTTGTTTATGCAATAATACAATTAATACACGATCTGACTCATTCAAGGTTAGAAATGGAGACAGATTTTTGTAATACAAGTTGCAGTATATGATGATTTTTTGTAGAAATAATTTACAAAGCTTTTAACCCCACACACATATAAAGAACAGAAGAAGGGTACATACAGAGGACAGTGTTTAAATCATTAAAATAAAACACACTTATACAACTCATGTAGAAGCGGAATACAGCCAAAGTCGTCACATAACACATACAAATTGTGGCAATCAAAATATTTCAGCTCAGGAGGGATAAAAAGGGGTAAAGAACCACCACGGCCGTGCAAAACTATTCTTGCGCGTTGGATTTGTCGAGATTGGACTGAGTAATCGTAACCTCGTCCCTTTAAACATAGGACTTGCAAGGTCAAGAAAACTCAAACGACCGCCGTAGAGTTCAAAAAAAAAAAAAAAAACGTAAGCGTAATAAGCTCAGGAGAGATATCGCCGAAACAAACCCTACCACAGAATCCTCATATAATGATTCTCATCTTCTTCCTCGTCTATGGTTCTCATCTTCTTCCTCGTCTTCTTCAGTAGTGTAAACCCTTGTAATAAAGTCTGCTTTCGCTTCGGCATCAACTCCATGCAGAGACATTGCTGAGTTGAAACACAGAAATTGGAATAAGATAAAAAGACTTCTTTTTTTTCTTCTTTTTCTTTTTCTTGTAGATTTATATTATTCATATGCTTGCTATGGCTTAGAATGAATGGCTTCATGAAAGATATGGTATATATACACAGATTTTTGACCTCAGAGGATGCTCAATAAATGGCCGTTTTCGCTGGAAATTAAGTTGATGTGTCGTTTTCACAGCAAGGAGAGCAAGACGGATTAAAATAAAACAAAAGGAATAATAAATAAATAGTTGGAGAGTTTAATTTCTGGGGATTCTGAAACCAGCAAACTATTTAATTTTGCCACAGAGCGAGTTAATGTCGTTTCGTTCTTTTCTTTTGTTCTGTTACGCTTGCAGGTAATCATTTGTTTTTAGTTTTGGTTTCTTTCGAGTTTTCAACTCTCTTTTTACTGTGTATTTGTTATTTATCTGTGCTAATTTATTTAATCCTTATCGATATTGGTGAGATGGCCTTTGTACAAGTTCACAACTCACTAGTCAAACTATTTTTCCTCATACATTAACGATTAATACGTAACCCTTATTAAGTTTTAACACTACTACAAATGTTGGCCCTGAAGTACAAGTTCACAACTCGCTAGTCAAACTATTTATAAAGCCGTGTTTTAGGTCTCACTGTGTTGTTTACGTCGTTACTTTGGCCCTGAAGTACATAGGTTAATTTCTTCATCGAGTAACTAATATATATATATACAAGTAATAGGCTCCGGCGTTGTCCGGAGAGGCTTGATAAATTTTAAATTAGATACTAATGTGAACGGTTTGCAATTGTTGGTTAGTTAGCATTTTTTTTACCACTTTTTAATATATAACCATTTTAATTAAATAATAACTCAGATATATAAAAAAAAAAATAGTAAGTTGTAATAATAACTGTTATCGTTTTAAAGTTAGTTTAGAGAATTTTCATTTTTAGAGTTATTTATGGAATTTTCGTTTTTTGGAGTTGTTTCTGTCGTTTTTTAAAGTTGTTTCTGGAATTTTGTTATACGGTTACTTATGTAATTTTAAAACTTAAATAGGTATTTTTGGAAAGTTTTTTAAAAAATTGAGTGTTACTGTAGTATGAACAGTAAAATGGGGGTTTTGCTTTATATATATATATATATATATATATATATATATAATAATATATATATGTGTGTGTGTGTGTTGATGTAATATAAGCGTACAATAGGATTTCATTTTACGGAGGCTAATTTGTAAAAAAAAAATTCAGGAGGCTAATTTGTAAATTTTAAGGGGTAAAAAATTGTAAAAATAAAATAAAAAGTGGGTAAAAAGTGCAAATTTTTTTTTTTGAGGGGAGTTATAACCCACCCTCAGTTACACTTGGCTTCGTGCCTGACGTCTGTAAGTTAATATATTTTTCAAGAATATTAGTGAAATAAAAAACATTAAAACTACACGCAATTTTAATGGAAAGTTAATAAACGAATCTTCAGAATAAAATAAATTAGAAAGAACGAAACATAGACAAGAATAATATATATATATATATATATATATATATATATATATATTAAATAAAACAAACAATTTTTTTTTTTGAAATAATAATAAAACAGACAATATGTCAATATCATTATAGAGAAGTTATATATTATAAACATGCAGATAAATTTTCTTAAAAAAAAAAAAAAAAAAAAATTGCAGATGGTAGCTGACGCTTTGACCGTTGACCTCATAGATATGCTCTTTTACTATTCTATTAATTGATTCCTGAGTACGTAATTGGTAAATCCCTTAGTGAACATGTGATTTTAAATAAAAAACAAAAAACACACCTAATAAAACCCTAGGAAGTTTATTAGCTCAAAGACATTAGTTATTTCCTTGACTGTTCCTTCTGTCGCTCTCTGAATCTCCCAAATTCACACAAAATACCAAAACTCATAATAATGCATATTCCTAATTCCCATGTCATATATGTAAATGTAATTATTATCATTGTTGTATGTTCATAAATATATTGACAGTAGTAGTACCATCAGATTCAGATTATTGGGCTATATATCATGACCTGCCTTGTTAAGTCAGCCTCTTCATTTAATGCCTCTGAAAATCGCTTAGCTATATACCCTCTTCTTTCGTAGAATCATAGCTAATAAAGGTGTTTTGTTAATAATTATTTTGTATTTTGTGTTTATTTTGAAGAAGGATTGACCGGTTTTGAATTTTAATAAAGGAAAGTTGAATATACACTTACAAATTTGGTCTGACTCTGACCAAGTGTATATATAGCACATACGGTTTAATTAATACGTATATAGTATATACTCAATATTCCTGAATATCCACTGCATGTGGTTTTTCAAAGTCAGCGGTCGCGATCAAATGGCCATTTTTATAGTGGTTTGTGTATTGAAGTTTCAATATTTATTTGGGTAATTTCATGGGCAAACTGACTGGTAGCGTAACTATTATGAAACATGGTTTTTGTTTTCTAGTTCATGTTTGGTTAATTTTACAATCTAGCTATTTACTATAATAAACGAACATAAAATACCTGATTTACCCATATTATAAAAGACGTTTATAAAACACTAACCTACGTTTGACTATTTAAATTAAGTAATTTTATTTCAGAATTGTTAATTAGGTGATTGTAAATATAAAAGGAAGGGGATTGAATTAGTCAACGTAACTAATTGAAGGAACAAATATTCAGTATTGATTTTTAAAAGGAAAAAAATTGTTTCCAAAATAATATTAAAAGTTGTTGAGTAATTAATGGGTACGTGTGTCATTAAATGCATACGTATTAGTCTCTCTCTTCTTTATTCGAATCTAATTTGAATTGGTTTATTTCTATAAATTATCTCAGTTGCGGTTTATTTATGTTAATTTGCAGATTAGTCCAAAATAAACAAAAATTAACGAGTACGTAACAAATTGATATCGTGATTAAATGAGCGATATATTTCAAAATTTAACATTAAAACATAATAAAATATAATCCCTAAATACTGGGAATTCGAATTTCATATTGTAGAGCCTAAAAAATATCACGAGCAATATTGTTTGGGGAATTGCCATAACTACCACCAAGTCAATAACTATTTCCAATAATCCATCAAACAATAATTTTGGCCAAATATACCACTTGCCTCTATGTGTAAAACCCTAAATACCCTTAAAAAAATTATTCTTTACATTTTATCATTTAATTCCTTCTGTCTCTCCCTAAGTTCTGATACCTCTCCAAAATCTCGTCATTCAAACTCACCCAAAATCAAAACCCTTCTTCTTCTTTGAACCACGATCAAAATCCTTGTCCAAACATTTCAGCGAACGAAACCCTTTTTTTTTCTCCATGAATCCCTTCTCCTTTTCCACGAATCTCTTCTCCTTTCCCGGATTCTACTTGGTTAGTTTCAGAGAATCTCTTTGCCAAAGACTCTACTTGGTTAGTTTTAATTTTTTTTCTTACCATTTATTTCGTTTTTGTGTATGTTTATTCTGGGTATGTTTAAATTTGGGTCAAAAATAAGGTTTTCGTGATTCTGGGTAATTTTTGAAGTTGTTCAGCGAAGTTCGTAAGTTTCGTCAGATGTCAACAGTTGACATCAATTGTTGACATCTTATGTCAACAGTTGATGTCATCTGTTGACATATATTGTTGATGTATAATGTCAACAGTTGACATCAACTGTTGACATTTGATGTCAACAATTACTAATTTTGGATTTCTTCTTGATTTGTATAGTGATGGCGGAAATTTATTTATTATTCAAGTAAATTGGTACTTGGGTTGAACCTGGTCGGTATCATGAGAAAGGATCTTTCAGAATTATGGTGCCGTCTGAAGTGAACTTCGCTAGCTTTGTTCAAACCTTTATGCCATCGAATCCCCTTATGCCATCAATACTCGAGGATGGGTGTGATTCAGTCCCAACTCATGAATCGGCAATTCGTTCTACATTAGGATGGGATGACTACTTTTTTATACTTTGTTCATACTACTTTTTTTTTAATTTATTATGCTTTGTTCATACTACTTTTGTTTAAGAGTCTATATGTTTAATTCATTATGTTTTTTGTTCAAACTACTTTTGTTAAAGAGAATCTTTTTTGTGCAGACTACTTGTTGACCTCAACTGTTGACGTTGATGTCAACAATTGACGTCAACTGTTGACATCAATGTCAACAGCATCACTGTCAACAATTTACGTCAACTGTTGATATCAATGTCAACAATTTACATCAATGTCAACATCATCAATGTCAACAATGGACGTCAACTGTTGATATCAATGTCAATAAACAGAGAGCTCATAAATCCCAGATGTCAACAATTGACGTCAACTATTGACATTGATGTCAACAATTGACGTCAAAACCATTAAAAAACAACTACAGATTGATAATTGATATATTGTTGATATTCATTAAACATGCTATCAAAAGCATACCAAAAGATTAAGATATGAGTAGTACGTGAACAACATTGCTATCAAAAGCATACCAAAGGATTAAGATACAAGTAGTACGTGAAACACATTGCTATCTATTGTTTACATTGTTTCCGAATTGTCATAAATCTCCATGTCCGATCCAACATGGGTCACTAACTTCACTACCCCGTGCCGGTATAAGTCGATCGTGAACTTTTGCCGGTGCATGTACATCTCCTATTGTTTCACATCTTGCAGATCTAAGCCGTGAGACATAAACTCCATGGCCTTAATGACAAACATGCCACAATCATCACTGTTTTTTTTTTAAATTGGGATTAGACATCTTCTTTAGTATATAAATACGGTAATATTAAATAATAGCTATATACGTACCCTTTGCTCTGTTGTGGCATGGTGAGAGATTAATATCAACAAACAGAGAGCTCAAAGATCACAGATGTCAACAATTGACGTCAATACCAACAATTGACATCAATGTCAACAATTGACATCAATGTCAACAATTGACATCAATGTCAACAGTTGACGTCAACAATTGACGTCAACTGTTGACATCAATGTCATCAATTGATGTCAAAACCATTAAAAAAACAAGAGTAGAATTGACTGTTGTACCTGCTCGCCAAGCCATTCTTCTTCGGTCCAGAGTTCATAGTAAAATGTCTTCAATTTGATTTCAACTTCTATGAAATTCCATCCATATGGAAATTTATCTTATAGTGGCTTGTACCAAAACCTTTCCTCATCTTTTTTCTTCAACAATCCAAACTTCAGCACATCTCCATTACAGTGACGTCCTCAATAAATTTCGGCCATCACTACGTACAAATCAAGAAGAAATCTAAAGTTAGTAATTGTTGACATCATATGTCAACAGTTGACGTCAACAATGGATGTCAACTGTTGACATTATACATCAATAATATATGTCAACAGATGACATCAATTGTTGACATAAGACGTCAACTGTTGACATCTGACGAAACTTACGAACTTTGCTGAACAACTTCAAAAGTTATCCAGAATCACGAAAACCTTATCTTTGTCCCAAATTTAAACATACTCAGAATAAACATACACAAAACGAAATAAATGGTAAGAAAAAACATTAAAACTAACCCAGTAGAGTCTTTGGCAAAGAGATTCGCTGAAACTAACCAAGTAGAATCCGGACAACGAGAAGAGATTCGTGGAGAAGGAGAAGAGATTCGTGGAGAAGAAAAAGGGTTTCGTTCGCTGAAATGTTTGGGCAAGGATTTCGATCGTGGTTCAAAGAAAAAGAATGGTTTTGATTTTGGGTGAGTTTGAGTGACGAGATTTTTGAGAGGTATCAGACGTTAGGGAGAGAGAGAAGGAATTAAATGATGAAATGTAAAGAATAATTTGTTTAAGGGTATTTAAGGTTTTACACATAGAGGCAAGTGATATATTTGGCCAAAATTATTGTTTGGTGGATTATTGAAAATTGTTATTGAGTTGGTAGTAGTTATGACAATTCTTCATATTGTTTTTCTTCCCATTAAACTAGCCCGCAAAATAGGAAAGTCAACTAACTAGATTTAAATATGTGCATTAATTAATTTTAAAAAACTACAAATTAAAATTTCCGGAAATCAATTAAAATTTCCAAAATAACGTGACAAAAAAAAAAATATGCCGATATTTTTTCAAAACGTGGGCTAATGTTTTTTCACAAAATCAAGTCAAGGTTATATTGGTAACTACGATTTCCTATAATTTTGACACGTCATCTTTTTGGGTTAGATTTGAAACCAGTGCGAAACGTGGGTCAGATCACAATTGCAACGTGGCTTAGTTTGACTAATTTTTCTAATTTCATTAGACGTAAACATTATTTTTGTGCTAGAAATAGTCGATGTAAATATTAAATAGCCACTCTTAACTCTTAAGGCGTCACCTGCTAGAACATAAAAAATAAAAAATTATTTACTGTCAAGCAGTCTCAAGTTGTTGCGGTAAGAGAAAGACCCTTCATAATATCGGTACAAGTACCCCGTGTCTTGAGGAGTAATTGCCACCGATCCGAATTTGGTCAACAAATCATCAACGTCATTGCTAGACGTAAATGACATGACATTGTTCATTCCTCCACCGTGACCGCCCCCATAACTTAGTGTAAAAAAAGTCGGGTGAAAACGGTTATAGTCTTCATCACTTGGTATGTATCCACCGCCACTACCACCACTACTGTAGGAACCTCCACGTCTGTCCCCATTACCACCAGCACGACTAAAGGAGCCTCCGCCATAGTCACCACCACTGTAGGTACCTTGATCGTCTCCACCCCCTCCGCCTCCATCATCTCCTCCACCTCTACCTCCTCCATCACCGCCATCGGAATCAGAACAGTGGCTAGATTCGCGTTGAGGAAGAACTTCTTCCTCTATCACGCGCTCCGGATCAAATCCAAGCTCTCGGACCATCTGAGCTACCATTGGATCCGAGTTCTGGTTGACGTCATCCAGTGAAAGCGAGTCAATCCACCGAAGCATTTCATTGTCTCCATCATTACCATGACCCGAACGCTCAAAAGCTCTTTCGATGATATCTAAAGGATCCATCGGGGTTGTCGAGTTGTCGTGGATCCGGGTCAGTTCTTTGATTTGCTGCTTCATGCTGTACGAGCAAAAGACAAGCTTCTCTAGCCTCTTGTATGCTAGGCGGTTCCTTTGTTTGGTGTGGATCAAGGCGAAAGTGCTTCAATTTCTCTCGCAAGCAGATGATGATGTCGTCTGAGACAAAATTCGAATGATCGGCGCTTGCAACATCGGCGCCCAGTTTCCATAACATTCCCACCATTCACCTGTAATCATGTAACAATAAGTCAATTCATATAATTTCATCTCATTAGAATTCAAGGCTTCATCTTCATATAACAGTATACGTAACACTTACTTGCACACAATGTCCCTCGTGCCGAGATACCACTGCTTTGTGAGAAGTCCCCTCTAGCTTCTCGAAATGCGATAAAATGTAATATATGATCAAGATTATACCTCATTGAATAATATAGGATCAAGATTATACCTCTCTATCCAATAAAACACAATCTAACTTTGGATGCAGCTTATCAAACACCTTTGTGACAGCCGCCATATGTGTGTTATCCATTACTAGGGCGGCGCAAAAAAACCGTAAAAACCGTAAACCAGAACGGGCCGGTTATTTTTAGACCGCCGGTCCGGTTTAAAACGGTTTTTTGTTTTCCCGGTCCGGTCCGGTCCGGTTTACTCAATGCAAACGGTCCGGTCCGGTTTTTTTTTTTAAAAAACCGTTAAACCGGACCGGACCGGTTTATTTATAAAAAAAATAAAAATAAATAAATTAATGTCCAATTAGCCAAATTAGACATTTGTGCATGTATTTAACTCCTATATATGACTATATGTTTGTGTTTTGGTGGAAAATTAATGGTTTTTTTTTTTTAATTATGTAAAACGGTTCAAAACGGTCCAACGGTCCAAAACGGTCCGGTCCGGTCCGGTCTAAACGGTTCAAAAAGGTCCAAACGGTTCAAAACGGTCCGGTCCGGTCTAGATGATTTAAAACGGTCCGGTCCGGTCCGGTTTTTACAGTTTTTTTGGTCCGGTCCGGTTTGAGTTTTTTTAACCGTTTTGAACGGTCCGGTCCGGTTTTTTGGCCGGTTTTGGACAGGACCGGACCGTGCACAGGCCTATCCATTACTACCTCCGGGTTATATTGCAACTTTGGATTAAAAAAGAAAACTGCAAAACAAGAGTTCGGATTAATAAAAGCAAAATGTGAATGAATTATATTTTTGCGAGCTCTAGTTCATCGGCAACATGTAATGGATGACACATCTGACTAGTCCATCTACGCTCCATGATGTCGAGAACCCATTTCTTACCGTTGAGCGCCGACAACTTCTTCTTCATCTCGTGGAACACGTAGTAGAGTAGACACATCGTCAGATGCACTTCGGTATCAACCAATCGAAGAGTGGTGTACATAGGCTCAAAAATTGAACACAACTCATCGAGGACTTGCCGAAACCGTGGGTTCAAAACGGTCTCGGTGATGGATTTCCCGGCAGGTGTTGGGCTCAATCTGTCGTCATCCCACCACTGACTAGTGAACAACGACCTCAACGCGGCTCTTTTCTCCCGAAGACTTCTGAGGGCGAGGTAGTTCATCGCAAATCGTGTTGCCCCTGGATGGAGGATTTCACCTGGGGCCACTTCTCATAACTTGGCCAACACCGCGCCATGGTTGTAGATAAACTTCGTCATGTCTCTCGCAGCTTTGATTGTCCCTTTCACGAAGTCTCTCTTTCCGATGTCTTCAAACATCAGATCCAAGCAATGTGTGGCACAAGGCGTCCAGTACACATTCTGACGCCGCATCAATTTCTGCCCAGCACTCTTGTAGTTGGCTCCGTTGTTGGTGACTACTTGGACGATATTTTGTCTCCCGACCTCTTTTAGCACATCCCTCAGTATTGAGAAGATGTAGTCTGAACTCTTGACATTTTTTTATGCGTCTATGGACTTCAAGAACACAGTCGCACCAGTGCAATAGACCATTATGTTGATGATACTCAATTTGGTCGGTCCCGTCCAACCGTCAACCAGTATCGTGCATCTATACATCTTCCAGCACTTCCTCTGCTCTTCCATAAAGTTCTCGGTATCTACGACCTCCATCTCGAGGTACTTGTTGTAAACTTCGTACGCCGATGGAAGATGAACCTTAGACTTGCAATACAGATGAACATCACATTCCAAACATAAATATTTTAATACAAGTACAACAAGTTATGAGAATTACCGAGATCTTGAGCCGTCACAATGATGTTTTTGAATTTATGATTGTTGACCTTGCTCGCGGACACGTGTTGGTGAACGATGAATTTGGTAATAACTCTTTCGAGCCACGACTTCTTCTTTGGGTCCACCATCTCGTCCACTCTAGGTTGCCTCACACTGACTTATATAACGACGGAGCGGCGGTGTAGATTTTGCAGTCGAGCCCCCCGGGAATTGATTGGAACCGAGCTTCCCACTCTAACCGAGCTGCATCCTAACGCGACCTCTTCATCGCTTCTCAGAGTTCTACTTCGTATTCAGGACCTTCTTCATCAGCGTCAATGTGAAATGGTTTGTTGAAGATCCTTCGAAGGGTTTCGTCAATGTAATTTTGTGCTTCTTCTTCTCAACATTACCAAGGATTAAACCTCGCATCTCCTCCATCATCTCAGGAGGAACATTCTCCCACATTTTAACGTTCTTTTGAGAGTCCAAATGTGCGAAATTATTTTTCACTCTCGTGATCCCCCCTCCCATTATATGACTGCAAAAATTGCACAAGTTCACACTTGCTTTTCCCTGAACGGGCGTGCAATACTTCCTTGCTGGGTCGGGTGGCGCCATTCTTCAAGTCTACTCTACAAACAAGTCACAAACATAAATATTTGTGGGGGTTAAAAATCAATTTCCCAAAATTAAAATCATTCAAGTTGGGCTTCGGTTCGACAAAAGCCCAACAGCAGACGCAGTCCGGTTTTTAAAGAATTATCTAGGCCCAGCTTGACTCCTGGAGGTCGGCCCAAGCCCATTGAGATGCCCAGCTCGCCAAAGGAATGACGAATTACCCATGTGAACCCAATCAGGGGAATTCGTCTCGGTCAGATAGAAGACATCGCCGCAAAGACCGGAGCTGAGATAACTTCGACCAGCAACGTGGCAGAGCCGAACTGATGAACACGTGTCTTCTTCAACGAATCCTTTCCTGCTATAAATAGAAGCCGATATGTCATTTTCGCATACGCAAGCATACGCATTTTATATTCGATTTCTCATGTATCTATTTCTCTGAGTTCGCCCTTTTTGAGTTCGCCACTTCGCTCCTGATTGTAATACTTCCAATTATTAATAAAAGCATCAAGTATTTATATTCATTTTCATTCATTCATCTCAAATTTCCTTTTGCTTCTTATACGACGTCTTCTGAAACCCATATTTAAATAAATCAAATATTTATCATATTATAATTTGAGATTGTTGAAATCAACATCAACAATATTCAATAGATTTAAAATAATCCATAAAATCTTTATACACATATTCTAAATTTAATTTCAACAATTCATATCACATATTCAAAATTCATATTGAATTTCAAAAACCCATATCTAATTTCAAGAATATTATATCACATATTCAAAATTTAATTCCAATAATTCATGCCACATATTCAAAATTCATATTAAATTTCAAAAACCCAGATCAAATTTCAACAACATCATATACACATCTTCAAAATTGGGCGCGCTAGGTATCTAGCGCAAACAACCTCTCTATTTTAAAATCATAGCCCAAGTATTAACATATTTAGGAAAGTAGCCAATTTGTTATAATAACATTCCAATATTTCAATAATACCCTTAAGAGTTGTTATTATTAACTGTCAGAGTAAATAATATTAACGGTAACAAGTAAAATAGTAAATCTCATTACCCGTAACAAGAACAACAGTAAATCTTATTAACTGTAACAAGAACAACAATAAATCTTATTAACTTTCATCTCCTCCGTCTCCGGCGCCGGATTCCTAGTTGTCATCAAAGTTTCAAACGGCGAAATCTCAACCCTACCTTCAAATGATCGGATCTGTGCAGCCGCATGACTCGCTGATGTTCGAGATCATTTTCAGAGGAGGATCGTCACGGTTAATCGAATTAACCTTCATAGTAAATATGATTAACTATCACAGTTAATATGAAGAACTAAACTTGCAACCTTCGAACGGCCGAATCGGCGCAACCGCGAGACTCGTCGATGTTCGAAATCGTTTTCGGAAGAAGTTCGTCACAGTTAATCAGATTAACTGTGACAATTAATAAGATTAACTGTGACAGACATTTAATCGGATTAACTGTGACAGTTAATCGGATTAAATGTCGAATGAAAAACCTTAGAATCTAAAATCGCACCTCCACCTCCTCGTGCGCCGCCTCCGTTGCCTTCGCCCGGTTCCTCCTCCACCGGCACGACTTTACCAACGCCTCCAGTCCATCGGCGCGAGATTCGGCTGAGCTCTTTGCGAAGAGCTCGGAGGCGCTTGTTGATGAGACTCAAGACCAGTCCGTCGGAGAATTCCGACGCAGCTGTGGACGTTGCTGCTATTTTTTCTGGCGAGGTTGTGGCTGTCTAGGGTTTCGGCGTCTGGGCGGTGATGGAGGATTTTTGGTGGAGAGAAAAAGAGACGAGTGAGTGTTTGGAAATGTGAAAGGAAATGGGTTAGAGTTAAGGGTATTTTAGGCTCATTAAAAATTCTTTGGCTAATTACTTAATATAACTCAAACCTTGGCTATTATTTTAAAAGACCTCCAATTAAGTGGATACTTGTTAACAAATCTCGAAAATTTAATTCCAATAATCCACATCACCTATTCAAAATTCATATTAAATTTCAAAAACCTATATCAAATTTCAACAACATCATATACACATCTTCAAAATTTAATTCCAATAATCCATATCACCTACTCAAAATTTAATTCCAAAAATCCATATCACCTACTCAAAATTTAATTCCAATAATCCATATCACCTACTCAAAATTTAATTCCAATAATCCATATCACATATTCAAAATTTAATTCCAATAATCCATTCCATATCACATATTCTAAATTTAATTCCAATAATCCATACCACATATTCAAAATTTATATTAAATTTCAAAAACCCATATCACATAAACATAGTAACATACACATACACATATTCAAAGTTCGAATTATAATAACATTAGCTCATAATCATGTTCAAAATAAATAAATTAAGTATAACCATGACAATATACAAAATTTCAACAAAAATCAACCTATCACATTCAAAACCCGAATTTCGGATTAAAAATACCTAATTGGGATTAAAAATATAAGGATTTCGAAATCAAAATCAAATTGATGTAACTAAACAGTGTGGAAGTTAAATAAATATGTAACTCCATTAGGGAACTTAAAATTATTAACTAAACTAACGAATTATTAAAAAAATTTCAAAAAAACTCATATTTCAACATACATAGACGTGCACTGGAATTTGACGGGGAACCAAGAACTTCTCGGGAATCTCGCCGGGAAGTAGGGAAGAAACAACGTCTGGCTGCCTGGATATGACGAAACTCGGCGAGAAGGACTGGTTCAGCGTGAAGAATCTCTTGCGTGGTGACGAGGCGAGGAGGACCTAAAATTCGGCGTGAATGAATATTTCAAGTCTGGGATTCCATTTTAGAGCCCGGTTTTTAGTAAAATTTTAACTAAACTGGACCAACTTTACTGAACCGGGACGAAGGCCGGAACTCGTCCGGTTCCCAGCGATTCCCAGGAAACCACACGGTTTTATACTGAACCTTGCCGGGATGTACACCAAACCCGGTTCTCGGACGGGAACCGTCCAGTTCCCTCGAGATTTTAATCCTTGGTCTCAACTTTCTTATATGTATGGTACAACAATATTTATATTCATCAGTATTATAGTATTCGACATAAAATCTCTTAACCAGAAATTATAACTTCCACGTGATTTTAAGTTAGTAATTTATCAGTTAGACCATCTCCAATCCAAAAACTCAAAATTGCAGTTTCTATCACATCAAATAGTGTTTCATCTCAAACCCCATACTCCATTTTTAACACAAAAAATCATATTCTTCATAGCTTTATTATTTTAATAATTTAAACGTCTTTCTATATATTACACTATAACCAATATTTATTTATTAACTTGTATATTTTGCATATAATAATGTTATATTTTAAAAAATAAAATAAACACACATATTATATATAACATGTATGTGATGCCATGTTATTTATTTTCTAGTTTGTTTTCAATGAATGTAATTTTTTTTATCACATATCAAAAATAGTTATTTATATCAAATTAGAATAAACTAAAATAATTATATCCGTAATTATGTGATAAATTAATACAATTACACAAAAATTATGATTATAATTGGTATTTTGGTTAATTTGTAAACAAATAAATAATTATTATATTAATAAAATACCACTTCAAAATGGAGTGACATTAATAGTGAAATTTCATATTTGGAGTTTCACTGTTCTGTCACTTCATAATGGAGTAGAAAATGAAGTTGTATTGGAGCAAATGCAATTCCATTTTGTCAAATTGGAGATGCTTTTAGGACAAAGTAAAAAAATAACATATGATATCTGAAAACATAACATATTAACATGTATAACAATATATAAGGACGTATTTGTGGATTTTATTTTTCAAAATATGAACAATTTATATCACATTTCAGACGTTTTAATTAATTTTTTTATTTATATAATTAATAATAAAAGTACATATATATTTCAAAACCAAGGATCGAAATACCGTTATCGTCCCGGGACTTAGATTTTGCTAGTATCCGGTGGTAAGACAATGATATACCGTGGAATACAGAATAGAAAAGGGTTAACTATGCCGTTGAAGTTACCATTACCGTCAAATAATATTGTCAAATACCGTACTTACCGAGAAGAATGTAGTGAATAAATATTTTTAAAAAGTTCATTCATAACATACGATAAAAATGGAAAAAAGTCTACAATAATAGTTCAACAAATACCCAACACAAACTTAATGACATAGTTCAATACAAAATACAAAATCAAAACAATGATAATATCCATGTTAAAAATCAAATAATTATACATAAACATTCATATTCTAAAACTAATTAAAAAAAAAAAACTCAAAAAGACATTAAAATCTAAACCCTATTTTCGGATGTAACAAAAAAATTGAAAAAAGTTGGATACGAACTTCGATTAAACACAATAATAAAGTTTGAAACTAAGAATTTGAACTAAATCATCAAAAACTAACAAAAAATTTCATGAAAACACTAAATATCATCAGGTTTTAATAATTGACAGGATTAGACCACTTACAGCTAAGTTTTCGTCGGAATGCAGTGATAATTTGTCTAAAGACAGCCGAAAAGTGGAAGAATTCTCGGAAAGTGTAAGGATTCCTGTCCGAATTTCCTCGGAATCCAAGGAAAATTCAGATTTTATACATACCGGATTCAGATCTGATTTTCGTTCGAAATTCTTGGAATTTCAATCATTGCTTCAAACACGGGTATACGGGCTATGGAACAAATTATAAACTAATAAAAAATACTGAGCTACGAGGAGTAGAATGATTGACCTCAATTGTATAGGCGCCTGGTGGGGTTGAATATTTATATATATCCGCCATATACACCGACAACATGGAAGTCACTGTGTATATGATATATATAACGTTTGATTAATGAGATAAAGTGGTTTTTTGGTTACACAGATTGAGTGCTCAAGCTAATGCAAACAAAGGGCTAATCCAACAATATTAATGTTGAGGCCATCATGAAGCTCTTACCTCAATTCTCAATTATTTTTTATTTTGAGAAAAAGCTTGTAAAATTTCATTAAAAGTTGGGTACAATAACGCTGATATAAAGATAGAACCACTTGAAACAAAGCTCAACAACGATCGAGATCTAATAAGATCAGACACTAAATACAAATAATAGCCCATACCGTGCACACTTCCGTATATAGGAAGACCAAGAGGGGCACTAATATTCGAACGTAATTCAAGCTCTTCTGAAAAAACTCGTAGTGGACGGTGGAAAGATCCAACCAACTTCGTTCATGCGACCATGGTGAAGAAAGTTCTTCAGGATGTATAGACATAAGTCTAACAGAATTCTGGACAACGATTATTCCGTCTCCAATCCAAAAAATGATTTAGCATCAATAATTATACTTGCTTATTTGTTATATGTACATTAAATTATAGAGAAAATTGCGGCATTAATAGCTAATATTTACAGGTTGTATCACTTATATACTTATTGTTCAAAAGTTGCGGGATAAATACTCAATATCGATTTTTAATTTTCATAAATTACAAAATAAATAAATAATTTTTATTATTCATAGATATTAAAAAAATAATCTCTCTCTCTCTCTCTCTCTCTCTCTCTCTCTCTCTCTCTCTCTCTCTCGACATCCAAAGTTAATAAGCTAGTAGTGACGGAGAGACATTTCGACATTGTGTATATCTCGCAAAAATTTGCTCCAACGTTGATATAATTATCGTACTTGAAATATAATCATTTGAAAAATCTAAATGTTTTTGCTAGTTTCATTTATCGGACTAGAGACTGACCTCCACATATTATAGGTAACAGTTGCAAGAATGACGTACGGTGCCATCTCTCTCTATATATCTATATATATCTATTTTATACTTAGAAATCAAAATGATGGTTTACTGTTCATAACAGAACCAATTATAATTTTACACGTATATAAATTTTATCCTTACCACGTTCTCAATTGCTTCCTCAATTTCTTCTTCTCCATTCTTCCTCACCGCCTATCTCCCTCACCTCACCTCACCGCTCTCTTTCTCCTCCGCCGAGTCCGCCTCTGCCAAGCCGCTTCTGCCCCGTCGCCGACCTCTGCTCTTTCTTCGTTGGTAACGACGCTTCCGAAGAATCTCGGTCGCCCGATTCCGCTCTCTTCGTCGTCGGCCTCCAGAGTTTTAGGTTTGTAAATTAGGGTTTTTTTAATTGTTATTTCTAGGGTTTGGAATTGGCATCTGATTTGGGGATTCCGAAATCGTGCTTGTTTCGATTGATTTCGTTGGTGATTCATGGTTTTTGGCTGATTGAGATTTTGGGCTGACTTATTGATTGAATTTAAATTGAAGCTTGTAAGTCTGATTTGGTGAGGATTGTTAGTGGTCATTCAATTGCCTTTGTCTATTGTTGCTTTAACTTAAAATAAATTCCCACAGATTGATTTAACAAATGGTTAATGCTTCTGGTATCCAGTTGTGTTTTAGCAGTTCTAGATTTCTTTAATGATTATGCCAGGTCTGAGTCTGTGGCTTCGTGTGTAGCTCTGTGACGTTTCGTTTGTGCTTTTGTTCAGGACTATCAGAGAAGGCGTTTACGCACTTTTGGACCACAGATTCATGCCCTGTTACGGTCAAGGAATTGGCTAACAGAGCTCCGTTCGAAGTTCTGAGCCTCGCGGGATCGATCGCCGAAGCGCTACAGACTTGAAATGCCAGGTCTGTAAGATAGCCAAGCAGGTGAGATAAAAAATATATTTTGATGAGAACCCGAGTTGTATCAAGTGCTGTTGTTTGTAATGTGATTTTAATATTTTAACAAGGGTCGATTTTAGTTCTCTGTTTAAAGCATTAGTTTTACATATGATAGGGAGTGAATCCATGTGACAATTGTTTAACAAGGGAGTGAAACCAGATTGCACATCTATACAAAAAAAAAAACCTCAATTACAAGAAATCGTCAGGATGCAAAGTTGACTTAGTAACAACAAATCAAGTCAAATCACCTCTATAGGAAAGTAGGTTGGCCTTTTGGGCTTCCCAACATTGATGCAAGGACAATTGTCAGAATATTGCAGACTTGTATCTCGAACATTTCTATAATAATCAGTTACTGTCACTTCCTTAGGTTCAGCATCGCTGTCTTCGTTTTTCTGCTTCAGCAAAAAACTGATAACAAGCATACACAAGAGTTGGCCCAATCAATTAGAAGAAAAAAAAATTAAACAAACACAATAAGAGGGAAACTAAAAGAAGTTTTCTGATTGAAGAAAAACTAAAAGAAAATATGTTTGTTGTTGCAGGGTAAGTCACTCAGCCCTGTTATCTTGTACTCCAAATTGGAAGGGTTAACTTTAACCCTCAGGTTCTTGAGAGATCTCTTGGCCTGTTAATTAAAAGAGGCATGTCAAGAGAAAATCTAATTAACTCGGCCGTAGGATTACATACAAACTCCGATTACCTTTGCCCAGTCAATGTTGTAGGGATCTTGCACCCCTTGGTTAGCGATCAAGAAGTCGACCACGGGTCCAGGTTGGACAATCATCGTTGTGGATACATCTGAAGGACAAAAATTATATACAAACTAAATTTTAGCAATTTACCAAAACTAATTGAATGAATCAAAGTAAATATTGTTACCAATGTTCAGAGACAACCCTTCTTGGGCCACTCTAAAGCTCGAGTGGAATCCTCTGCAGCCTAACACGCCGCCTCCAACATCCGCAAATTGACTCGGGTCATCGTGAAAAAAAGACTGGCGAACAAGTAGGCATCTCCTGAAAAAAAAAAACATTTTTACAGGTAAATATTCCTTTTCATTATAATTACTTTGACATTGGTTTGTTATTCAAAAGTTTTTGTTAATTTTTTTTTTTTAGAAAATTAATAAGTTACTTCAGTTGACAACTATGTTTTGAGTTTTTCCGGTACTAGATTTCATTAGAAAGTTTAGAAGTTATATCAAAATGACTAATGCACCTCTAATTGCAGTGACTGTTATCTCTATTGTTCATTATGCTAATAAACAAGCTTTAAGATATTATGATAATATCTCTATTTGTTCTAGATGTGTGAAGACATTAGGCTGCTTTTGGGAGAAGTTTGTACGGAAGATGTTCACGTTAATATTATTTTCTTGTTCATTTTAGTCTAAATCTTATGTCTCAAGTCCTGCTACTTTTTTGTTGTCTTAAAGGTTGGGTGTTTATATTATATATCAAGTTTTTTTTAGCTATTTTTGAAGTTTGAACTTCAAAACAAAATCCACTTTTTTTTTTTATTTTTTTTTTTATATTGTTATCATTTCATCAGGATTAGAACCCAAGATTATGTGTGCGTGTGAATTTTGTTATTAAATTGTGGAAGCTGTCATACTTTGTTTGGCTTTAATATGAATCGTAACCACTTACCATCTTGCTAATCAATTGTTTTATTCTGGTAGATATTGTGGACGTGAAGGTAAATTCGTTAGCTTTGATCGAAGCAATGGGTGATTGGAGTTGTCAAAACAATCGCAGTCAATATAAAGAACCTCAAAATCTCGAGACGAGTCAAAGGAGATCGTTGGTAAGCTTAACCTATTAGTGAATGTTCACTGGTTCATTTTGTTTGCTTATTCGATTACGACGTTTCCTATTGCTATCTCGTACGCTGCTCCACTTTCAACGTTCCGCCTTCTACCTCGATGACGAGCTCTTAAGCATGGCCTTAGGTTCATGTACAATGTCTCTCTGTTGCTAGGACTAATTGTAGATCACTCCTTGAGAATTACTCTGCCAAATCATGTTTTATTAATTTCATTTATAATTTTCTCTATTTTGGATTTTGGATGTTAATTTCAAATGGATCAGTTGATGTTTTGTTCTTGAATTTGGGTTTGTTTAAGATTTTCCAAGTATACACCTATATAACCCATTTGTAATTATAGTACGTTTTCTGTATAATGACGAAGTGGTTAATCTCATTCAAGTGTAAAGCAATGGTGCAAATTATTGAAAGTTCATAATTATTTAGAAGGTCATGGTACTAATGCTTCTTCCACATTGCAATGATGCTTGTAGATTCGCTATGAAATAAGTAGCTCTTGCACCATATTTGGCGTCAAGCTCATTGTGTATGACTTTGCGGAAGAGGAAGTTGATCAAGATTGAAAATTCTAGCGATGAAGAATCAAAATCTATTATCTCTTACTTAATTTGAATTTATTTTACTCCCACGGTTTATTATGGAATATTATCTCTTACAATTTCATATTATTTTTCAATTGTATTTTACTTTGAATATGGGTAAAACTCTTTAACAAAGATGTATTAAAAAGCCATAACATTATTTTAAAATAAATTTACCAATTAATATCTATAATCACCACGTGCGAAGCACGTTTTACATCCTAGTATATATATATTTATATAAATATATGCATATTAATGCTAACGCAACAACAATTTTTTAATAATCACTCTTGATATTATTTAGTTCTATCACTTAACATTAACGCGACATTACTATCAAGTATATAATCTAGCCAAATATATCTTATAATTAATGAAGTCTATGAAATTAGTAGTAGCAATATGATGCGAAATAAATTATTAATTAGGATATTAAAGTCATCTCTACTCATGCTAACAAAATGAGGGTTGATCACTCTCTGCCACAAATTTAAGAAAAGACAATTTAAGCACTTTAACATGGTTTAGGCCCGACCCATGTTTTAGGCCAACTAGGCAATGACTTAGTGCCTCAGAATTTAAAAAAGAAAATTAAGGCCTCATTTAAAGCCCAATTTTTTTTTTTTTTTTTTTTTTGGGATAAGTTCTTAAACAGGAGAGCAAATAGCCCACATGTATTCCGTATGTAAACTTAAACAAAGGCCCACCATGATTTTAAAAACTGTAATCTGACAAAAATCTTTCTAAGCAGAGTTAGTGTTCTTCTTTTTACATACTTGTGTTCATAATTGGGTCTTTGTTAAATTTAATTCCTTTCATATTTTTCACCCTTTTTTTAGCTTTGCCTGATTTCTTTGTAAACGGAAATGGTCCATCCCTTATTTTAGAAGAGTTTGTGGACAAATATGTGTAAATATGGAATTGTGTTTTTATTTGATTATTTTTATTAATTTTGGGAACGAAAAGACAAACACAGGACATTTATTTGGTAGGCAAACAAGTTCTCTAGATGAAATAGTTTCATTTTATATTTGGAGAGTATGGTTTTCTACATATTAGGTTTATTATAGATGAAAAAAGAAAAATAGAGTTTGAAGAATACAAAATGCGACACTATGAAATTATTTGTAGTTTTTTTTTTCCTATTTGTTTTGTTATTATTTTTTTCTTATAAAGGGAATTGTAATATTTTGATTAATTTTTTTTATAATAATAACGGTTGAAGATTATATACATATATATATATATATATATATATATATATATATATATATATATATATATATATATATATATATTAGAGGTCTTTTAGTCTTCGCGTTATATTATGTATTTGACTATTTAGTATTTACTTTGTATCTTTTCATGAATATTTTGCAGGATGAAACCCTAGTTTTTCTCACTCTCTCCCAAATTTCTCTTCTTTCTTCTTTTTTCAATTTTCACATGGTAACAGAGCGCAAATCTCATCACCTCAAATTGGTTGTTGGAGATTTGGTTTGCTTATCTCGATTCTAGATTTGGAGATTTAGTTGTTGGACTTCGCTTTACTTCTTCGATATGGCTGGTGTTAAAGATGATTCACTTCAGTCCATCACTGTGCAATTAAATGGGCGAGTTATTCGTATTTGAGTTCCGTTATGTGAAATTTCTTGAAAGGGAAGCGTAATGCGGGGTTATGTTTCTGGAACCTACATGAAACCGACGAACGAGAAGGATGGGGGCTTTGCAGAACAGTTGGATATTTGGGATGCTTTTATTCTAAAATTATCACTTGGGTCAACAACTCGGTTCAACAATCGATCGCTGTTCTGTTGGCAAAATACGAAATGACCAATGAGGTTTGAGGCCATTTGGAAAGGTTGAACACATAATCTAACTTTGCAAAACAATATCTGTCGGAAATTTACATCCGTACTCTTAAAAAAAAACATGCGTGTTCATGAGTTTTACTCTGCTGTGTCTAACTTTTGGGACCTGCTTGCTTTGACTGAATCGATAAAATTACGAGCATTTCCAACATATATTGTTCAACAGGATGAGTACCGTCTTGCTCAGTTTATGATGGCTCTTCGAGATGAGTTTGAAGGCCTTCGTGGAACAATTCTGCATCGCAATCCTCTTCCTTCAGTTGATTCTACAGTTAATGAATTATTGGCCGAAGAGATGCGCTTGAAGTATCGTGTTAACAGGGGAGGCATTAACAAAAGGATTTTTCCTACTTCTGATCCCTCTGTTTTGCAGTCCCTCATCGACCCAACAATTAATGCAAGACTCAAGCCAAGCCTGGCTACGACAAATGTAGCTTCCCCAAGCAAAAAGGCCTAAGATGTTGAACAAGATGCAAGCATCTTCACACTGTAAATGTGGAAATCAAGCTCCGCCACCTCCTCATGTTATGTCTCCAAACATGGCAGCTGCCATTCGATTCCCAAATTCATAGAGCTCTCTTGGTACCTTGATTGCTACACTCGCAGAGCAGTTTCAAAAGTTTCTTGCCTCGGAGTAACATGCTATATCAGCCCCCTCTCCCACATAGGTTGCCCTCTAGTAGCACATAAGCTACATCTTCCTCCATATGAGTTCTTGACTCGGGAGTCTCAAATCATATGTCATGTGATTCTAAATCTTTTTCGTCCACTAAACATGCTCCTTTTTAAGTATGTCATGACTGCTGATAGTACTCTTATGCCATTGGTAGGGATTGAATCTATCTGTATCCCTAAAATGTCCTTATTTGATGTTTACCATATTCCAAGAAGCTGATCGGGATATGCCGCAAGGGGAGCTTTATATCTTAGATGAGCAGAGAGTTCTTGACGTTGCAGCTTCTAGTGTTGATTTGTCTTCTTTTAGTCTAAGTCTTTCATGTTCTAGTTTTTATTTATGGCATTCTCGTCTTGGACATGTTTTTTTGTTTTTGTTTAAAGGACTTAGCATCCACAGGAGCATTATGAAATTTGCAGACTCGTGATATTTTGGATTATTATGATTGCGAATTAGCAAAATTCTCGACTTTACATTTTCCTAAAAGTGTATCTGTTTCTCTTGCATTTTGATTTAATACATTCTAATGTGTTGGAACTTTCACCAATTCATACAAAGGGTGGGTCTAAGTACTATGTCTCTTTTATTGATGATTTTACTCATTTTTGTTGGGTTTATCTTATGAAACATCGTTATGATTTTCTTGGCACTTACAATATGTTTCGTGCTTTTGTTAAAACTCAACATAATCTTGTCATTAAATGTTTTCTTTGTGATTTGGGGGTGAATATACATCTACTCATTTCTCTAATTTGCTTGCTTCCGATGGTGCTTCCATCAAACTTCTTATACCAACACATCGCAATAAAATTGTGTAGTTGATGGAAAACATAAACATATCGTTGAAATAGCCCGTTCTCTCATCTTGTCTGCTCATATTCCTAGTGAGTTTTTGCGGGAAGCCGTTCTGACTGTCGTTCACTCCATAAAAAAAATTTCATTCTCCATCACTTCAAGTTTGTCTCCCTTCGAAAATTTTTATGGTCATGCTCCTAATTTTACTTTCCTAAGAATCTTTGGTTCCGCTTGTTTTGTTCTCCGACCTCATGTTGAATGTAGTAAGCTCACATCTCGTCATGCTCTGTGTCTTTCTTGATTACGTTGAAGGTCAAAAGGGATATCGGTGTTATGATCTAGTTAGTCAAAAACTCTATGTCTCTCGTCATGTTGTGATTCTTGAACATTTCTCATTTTACTCCATTCCCTCGAATACTCCCAATTTGCATAAGTCTAATCTCAATCGCATTGATCCTTTAGAGTCTTGTAAGGTGATACTTCTAATCATGCAGATCATCAACCTCAGCTTATCGATACTTCCCCTACCCCTACTGTCTCCCAAGATTAAGCTTCAACGGGTTTGAATTCATCACCTCATCCTCCTTCTTCTCCACCTTGTTACCCTCAATGAACCCGTAAGTCCACTTAGTTACCTGATTATGTTTACTCCACCTCTTTGTTTTCCTTTTTGACTTCTATACACCTACTTTCTAGGCCCTCTTCCAATAAAGAAACTATTCTTTACCTCTTTGGCAGTAGGCAATGGCCGAAGAACTCTCTGCTTTATACAAGATATGTACTTGGGAAATTGTTCCTCGTTCTGAGGGAAAACTATTAGTTCTCGTTGGGTCTATAAGATCAAAATTAAGTGCGATGAGACCATTGAGGGATACAAAACTCGTTTGGTTGCTAAAGGATTTGCTCAGCAATATGGCATGGACTATGAGGAAACATTTTATCCTGTTTCCAAGCATGTCACTATTCGTATAGTGACATATGTTCAGTCGTGGGACATCTTTCAAATGGATGTTAAGAATGCATTTTTTGAATAGGGATCTTCACGAAGAAGTTTACATGATTCCTCCTCCAAGTGTTCTTCACAAATCTGGTGAAGTTTGTAGACTGAAGAAAGCTCTCTATTGGCTTAAACAAGCTCCCTGAGCCTTGTTTGAAATGTTATTGTGACGACCCGACTTTTCGGACCGTCTTACTTATCTTACTTTTTTAAAACTTAAGAAAATTTGAGGTAAATTTTTTTTTTTTAAAACATAACTTAAAATATAAGTTTGGAAACTCATAACCTAAAAATAAATTTTCATTTAAAACTTGATGAACGAAAACAACCAAAAAGTCGAAGTTGCATAATCGGAAATTAAAACCCAAAAATACTATTGTGAAATAAATACCATAAATAAAGTCGTAACCTTTAACGAAATTGAAAAAAAACATAACTTTAACCATGAAAAATAAAACCTTGGGTTTGGATTATTGAAAACTGAAAGCAAAGCGGAAGTCTTTTTATTTTCGAAAACGGCAACCATAACCCAACCCTCTCGCTATCGCCGCCGCTGATCCACCCTCCTCACTTGCTCATATGTTGTTTACCTACAACACGGACGTATAAACATAGAGTGAGCTAACGCTCAGCGAGAATAACTATAACTCACAAAAAATAAGTAATAAAATAAAATGCATGAACCGGTTATTAGTATTTTAAATTTAACCGTGACATGCGATACCCTATTTAAACGTCTATCGTATTTTAGTTCGGGGGTCCCCTAGAGTAGCCGTACCGATTTCAGTGTACACTTTGGTAACGAACCATGGGGCTGCGACCTCCCATAGAACGCCCCGTCACATACATAAACATATGAGGAACTCTCTATGTGAGTCCGTAGTTCGGCTCGAGAAATTCCTCTAGTTACCTCCGTAGTTCGAGGCGGTACGACTCTCTTGTTTACTTAACTTATTAACCGTGTTTATTACGTTAAAAGCATGAGCGACATAAGATAAAAAAAAACATACATGATAACATAGCTAGCAAGATAAGATGTGTTATAGATATTCTAATACACACAGCATAAGATAACATAACTCACATATCGTCATGCCAAAACATACCAAGCACATTCCGAACAAACACACACACAAAAAATTCACACAATACATAAATACTTCATATCACATAATACTTAGTATATTTTGAACTAATCCGTGTTGCAGTGAGATTATTCTCACCTGGATATCGGAATTACGATCGAAGACCGTCGAAGGAAAATGATGCTCTTAATGACTCGGAACCTAAACGGAAAAGGTTGACTATTACTTATCAGGTAAGAAAAGGATTTAATACATGACTTAGTTTCTGGAAATTTCAAAATTTCGGCTGAAGGTGTAAATTACGAAAATACCCTTGGGGTCGATAAAATATTTTTTGAAAAAATAAATCTATAAAAATTACTGTGAGAGCTAAAATAATATTTGGAAAACTTCATACTTCAGAGGCATGTACAAAAAATGCTCAGATTATTTAAAAAAAAATAAAAAGTATAAGAAAGCAATATTTAGTCTTTTTAAAAACAAAAACTGTTTTGGAACGATTCTGCGCACCGTTTGGATTTTATCCCAAATATATTCTGTGGGCATCCAAAAATTCTAAAATTTGGAGTAGATATCATAAACATATAGAACTAGACCGTGTATAAAAATTAGCTCAAAAAGAATTTTGTAGATATATAAACAAGACGTTTTGTTGTAAAAAGATCAGGGTAAAAACTAGTCTGCGCACTGATCGCAATTAATTCATAAAATAATAATGAGAACTCGAAAAATTCTGAAATTTAAACCACAATTAAATAACAGGTGAAAGTATAATCTGTAAAAAAATTAGATTTAAAAACCGTTTTTTGCTATTTTAAAACGTGCGATTTTGACACTGCTTAAAACTGATTTCTTAACACGAAATATTAAACCTAATTTTTCTTATGAAAAACGAAATAAAAGCATAAAAAAATATAAAGGGATAGTATGAACTGAGCACGAAGAAAAAAAAAATACCTTACAAGAGATTTGAAAAACTCACTAACACTTCTTGAATCAAAACCTAGAGATTAAGGTGGCTATTTGGTGATTAGGGTTTTTATTTTTATTTTGGAAAAGGAGGGATAGAGATAGAGAGAGCAGTAGAGAGAAGAAGAGGGAGAGAGGCTGGGGCGTAAACCCTTTCTAATCCTAACCTTACCTATTTATAAGGCTGAAAACTCACTAACACGTTTCTAGATGAGTGAAAAAAAATCCCACTACACCCTAAAAATTAACTTCCACGCTAACAAACCTCCTGAATATATTATATGGTAATATATATTATTTACTTAAATAGATAATAACAAGGAAACGGCTTCTAACTATTAACACAATATTATATATGTATACTGTACAATAAAAAGAAAAGCATAAACGTAAAGCAATTCATTTACGTACTGTTATTAAATTATTTGACAAAAAGAAACAATTAGCAACTAATATGTATACTCTAGTTCATCTTATACATATATATTAAAAAAAAAATAAAACTTACTTAATTCATAAAACCTTATAAACTACAATAAACTAGATTTTTTTTTTTTTTTTTTTTTTTTTTTTTTTGGTTTCACAATCTCCCTCACTTATTAGAATTTTCGTCCCGAAAATTAACAAAGGTCGAGAAAAACATAAGAATTCTTACTTGGATACACTAGAATTCTTTGAAAAGTTCGGGATATCGTGTTTTTATGCCTTCTTCCCGTTCCCAAGTAGCTTCTTCTATCTTGTGATTCCGTCATAGCACTTTTACCAAAGGAATCACCTTGTTCCTCAAAACTTTCTCTTCGCGATCGAGAATTTGGACAGGTTTCTCTTCATACGTCAAGTCTTCGTGAACTTCGATGGGCTCTTGGATTAATTCGTGTGTTGGGTCAGGTAGGTACTTCTTGAGCATCGAGACATGAAACACATTGTGCACTAATGCTAACTCAGGGTTCAGGGCTAGACGGTAGGCTACCTTTCCGATTTTTTCTATAATCTCGAAAGGACCAATGTACCTCGGGCTCAATTTTCCCTTCTTGCCGAACCTCATCACACCCTTGAGAGGTGCTACCTTCAAGAACACAAAATCTCTGACTTGAAATTCCAGTGGCCGCCTTCTCTTATCGGCGTAGCTTTTCTGTCGACTTTGGGCAGTCCCCATTCGATCACGAATTTTCTTGATAGCCTCTGTTGTGTCTCGGATAAAATCTGTTTTCTCGAGGTTATTTTCTCCAGCTTCAAACCAGTGAATTGGAGATCGGCACTTTCTCCCATAGAGAGCTTCGTATGGTGCAACGCCGATTGAGGCTTGGTAGCTGTTGTTGTACGAGAATTCAATAAGTGGCAGCCTCTTACTCCAACTCCCACCAAAATCCATGACACATGCCCTTAGCATATCCTCTAAGGTCTGAATCGTCCTCTCGGATTGGCCATCCGTTTGGGGGTGAAAAGCGGTGCTAAACTTTAGTTGCGATCCCAGCGACTTTTGCACGCACCTCCAGAAGTTAGAAGTGAAACGACCATCGCGATCAGAGATGATGGATAGAGGAACGCCGTGCAGTCTCACCACGTTATTCACGTATAACTCAGCCAACTTCTCCACGGAGTACGTGACCTTCATCGGGATGAACCTAGCAGACTTGGTCAAACGGTCCACCACTACCCAGATAGCATCATAACCCTCAACCGTCTTAGGTAATCCAACCACAAAATCCATTGTGATTTGTTCCCACTTCCATTCAGGAACTTCGATTGGCTGTAATTCTCCAGCTGGTCGTTGATGTTCGGCTTTCACTTTCTGGCAGGTAAGACATTTACTGACAAACTTTGCAACGTCACCCTTCATTCCGGTCCACCAAAAGTGTTCTCGGAGGTCTTGATACATCTTCGTGGAATCTGGATGAACTGAATACGGTGTCTCATGTGCTTCGGTAAGAATTTGCCTTCGTAACTCATCTTCGTTGGGTACACAAATCCTTCCATCGAAAAAGAGTACATCATTCTCCGAAATAGAAAATTTCGACTCTTGGCTTTCCAACGCATCGTCCTTCAACTTTGACATCTCCGGATCACGCATTTGCGCTTCCTTGATCCTCTAAAAAAGATCTGACTGTAAGGTCATATTGGCTAATCCTTGTGTGATAATTTCAACTCCCAATTTGTTGATTTCATCAGTGAGTTGAGGTGAAAATGCTCGCATCATCGATAGCCTAGCCTCATTCTTCCTACTTAAGGCATCTGCTACCACGTTTGCCTTTCCGGGGTGATAATGGATACCACAGTCGTAGTCCTTAACCAATTCTAGCCACCTTCTTTGCCTCATGTTCAACTCCCTTTGAGTGAAAATATACTTTAAGCTCTTATGATCGGTAAATATCTCACACCGAACACCATACAGGTAGTGTCTCCAAATCTTGAGGGCAAAAACCACTGCGGCTAACTCCAAATCATGAGTAGGATAATTCCTCTCGTGATTTTTGAGTTGTCGTGATGCGTAGGCCACTACTTTTCCATTTTGCATTAACACAGCACCAAGACCTGTCTTTGACGCGTCGCTGTAAATAGACAAAGGTTCTCCACTTTCAGGGACTATAAGTATTGGCGCGCTGGTGAGTCTTCTCTTCAACTCGCGAAAACTCTCTTCACACTTCTCGGTCCACTCATACTTCTTATCTTTCTTCGTGAGGGCGGTGAGTGGAGCAGCTAATGTAGAAAACCCTTCAACAAATCTTCTATAGTAGCCTGCTAAACCGAGAAAACTCCTGATCTCTGTCACACTTCGAGGCGGTTTCCAATCATTGACGGATTCTATCTTGGAAGGATCAACAGAGATCCCATCCTTAGAAACCACATGACCAAGGAAATGCACCTTATCTAGCCAAAATTCACACTTCGAGAACTTGGCATATAGTTGATGTTGTCTCAACGTCTGTAGTGCAACTTGCAGGTGCTCTTCGTGATCTTCGGCACTCTTAGAGTAAATCAGAATGTCATCAATGAAGACAATTACAAATTTATCCAAGACGTTGCTAAAGATCCTATTCATCATGTCCATGAATGCCGCAGGTGCATTAGTAAGTCCAAACGGCATAACCGTGAATTCGTAATGACCATAGCGGGTGCGAAAAGCAGTCTTTGGAATGTCGTCCTCTTTGACTCGTAGTTGATGATAGCCGGATCGCAAGTCAATCTTTGAGAATACCTTCGCTCCCTTGAGTTGGTCAAACAAGTCATCAATCCTAGGAAGCGGATACTTGTTCTTGACGGTGACCTTGTTAAGCTCTCTGTAGTCGATGCACATACGGAAAGATCCATCCTTCTTCTTCACGAACAAAACCGGTGCTCCCCATGGTGAATGACTTGGGCGGATGAATCCTTTATCCAACAACTCTTGAAGTTGTGTTTGTAGCTCCTTGAGTTCAGCTGGCGCCATTCGATATGGTGACTTAGAGATCGGTCCCGTACCAGGTAGTAATTCAATCCCAAAAGAAATCTCACGCTCTGGAGCTAAGCCTGGTAATTCTTCGGGAAAAACATCAACAAAATCTCCCACCACGGGCACGTCATTTGGAGTTGCTTCTACATCCTTAGTCTTGTCCACCACCGATGCTAGGAATCCATAACACCCTTTACTCATCAATCTTCTAGCTTGTAATGCTGACACCAACATCTTTGATTTCTTGAGTGGTCTTCCTTCAAAGGTGAACCCTCTTCCCGTTACCGGTTTGAAGATTACTCTTTTACGGCGACAATCGATCATTGCATTATTCTCGCCTAAGAAGTCCATACCCAAGATGGCATCAAAGTCTTTCATTTCTAAGACAATGAAATCACTCTTTAATTCTTGTCCACCTATAGTTATCGATACTCCTTCCAGACAGTACTCCGATAACAACTCATCACCAGATGGTAATGCTGTCCTGAAAACCTTCCTAGTTTTCACTACACTATCGCCTAATTTCCTAGCCAGTTCTAACGAAATAAAACAATGTGTAGCACCAGAGTCAAACAATACTAAAGCGTCAAAATGAGCTATAGGAAGCTGACCTGCTACCACATTCGAAGAGCTGGCTAGAGCATCAGCGTTGGTGTAGGCGTAGATGCGGGCTTGTTGTGGTGGTGGAACTTGGGTGGTTGGAGGTGCTTCTAAACGACCTTGGGAAATATGTGGCCCTTCGATGGCAGCTTGCATGAAGTTAAGTCGTCCATTCGGGTTGTGCTGCGGATATTGTCCATTCTGAGAGGAATTTGATTTCGGACAATCCTTGAGAAAGTGACCAGGCTGACCACACTTGAAACAGGTCATGGTTCCCTTCCGGCACTCTCCAGGATGCATCTTCCCACAAGTCTTGCATACTGGAAAGGTCGTTCCCTCTACCTTGACCTTGTTGTTGGCGTTGCCACCATTTCCAGGATGACTTCTCTTCTTTCCATTCCCATTCCATTGGGGTTGTGCCTTGAAGCCTTGACGGTTATGGTTAGGCAGGGGATTTCCTGATTGGTTTGGCTTCCTGATGTCGGGTCCTCTGCTTTGACCTTTCTCCTCTTTTCGAGCCTTGTAAAACTGAGCTCTTTCTTCCTTTACTTGGATCAAGTGGTATTCAGCTCGCATGGCACGTTCTAGGCAGTCGGCGACGGTGGTAGGTGGCTGACTTCCACTATCAATGGCTAAGGCCAATTCCGGTCGGAACATTCCCATCATCCTCCTAACTCTTTCTGTCTCTGTTGGAACCAAGTGAGGACACAGTCTGGCCAATTGATTGAACTTACTAACAGCTTCAGTCACAGTCATCGTCCCTTGCTTCAGCTCCGCAAACTCCTTCTGCTGAGTGTTCATCGCTCGCATGTTGAAATACTTACTGTTGAACTCCTCAATGAAGTCTTCCCAAGACATAGCGCGTGTGTCTCTTCTAGCAGCAACGGTCTCCCACCAGTATCGTGCATCCTTCTTCAGAACAAAAGACGCGCATATGACCTTCTCAATTTCCGAGATATTCATGAAGTTGAAGATCTTCTTCATCTCTGACATCCACTCGCCAGCCACTAAAGGATCGGTGGAACCTTCAAAATCTGGAGCTCTCATCCTCCTGAACCTTTCGAAAAGATCATCAGCCACGACAACTTGGCCCATCTGAGGTACACCCTGAGGAGGTACTGGTGGTGCTTGTTGATCCTCTCCCATATTTCCATTCACTTGGGGGAGGTGGTTCCTCAACTCTTGTATCTCCACTTCTTGGGCTTCGATACGTTGTAGCAATGCAGTAACGAGTACCGCAAGCTCTGGCTGGGCCGCTGGCTGAGGTGCGGGGGCTTGACCGTCGGGATTCATTGCTGCTCCTTGTTGTGCGGGAAACGGAGCGGCATGATGAGCATCTTGCATTGGGACATCAGCGGCAACTCTGCCTCTTCCCCTACCTCGGCCTCGTGGCCTACCTCTGCCTTGTCCACGAGCAGCTTGAACGTTTTCCATCTAAGATTTCGAAGACATTTTCGCGATTAGGGTTTTTGGCTTCTAAAACTATTAGGATCGATTATATAAAAGACTTAACATGCAAAACACCCTCGTACAAAGAACTTTACGAAACTATTAAGATAATAGTAACTTAAACATATAATCCATATTCAAAAGTGATACTCAAAACCAAAAAAACAAAACTAAAACCTCACCAAAAAAAAAAAAAAGGTATTTCAAACTTTAAGGAAAGACAAATAAAACCAAAAATCCTAGAATAGCAAGAAGAATTTAATCCTCGACTGGATCATCCTCAGAAGGATCTTCCTCCGATCCTTCCTCTACCAGGTCCATATTGGAATCGCCCTCTGGAGGTAGGTCATCGTCGACGAGCTCCATATAATGCTTAATGTATCTATTAAACTCTTCGAAAGTTATTCCAGGCGCGGGTTCATAGGTGCAATACTTCCCTTCCTGTTTTTCAAAATCAGAAAGCCCATTCCAGTACACATTAATCGCGTCTTCATCATCCAAAAGAAAAGGAACGTGGGATAGCATGTCAGAGGTTCGATTATGGTACTCCTTTGCAGTCTCCCCATCTTTCATCTTCCATGACCTCAAAACATGACGATAACGCCTTCTTTCCATTTTCGCACGCCAGCCCTTATTGGTGAAATTTCGTATAACCCCATCCTTCATGTACTCCCATCCAGCTCCGGGGTGATCCCTTAGCTTTTCTTGCCAATACTCCAATACCTTCCAGTGGACCTTTAGTTGTGCAAAGGAAACTTGCAATCTCTCTGGAACTTGCAACACCTTAAAACGGATGTCTATGTTATTGCACCATTCTCGTGTGCCGATGATATCTGTCATCGCGCTGCTAAGAACTGGAGGATTTGTCTCTAAGAATTTGATCATGAGGTCACCATCAGCAATGCGGCTCTGGCTTTCCGCGATCACGTGTTTTGTTACTTCAACGTCCATCTAACAAAGAAGAAAGAGAAAAGCTAAACATAAAACATAATAAAACAAAATTAACTTACTTGAGTAGGGGGAAGCCGTGCGATCGATAGCGAAGAGAGGTCGTAGGTTCGTTGCTCTGATACCAACTGTGACGACCCGACTTTTCGGACCGTCTTACTTATCTTACTTTTTTAAAACTTAAGAAAATTTGAGGTAAATTTTTTACTGTGACGACCCGACTTTTCGGACCGTCTTACTTATCTTACTTTTTTAAAACTTAAGAAAATTTGAGGTAAATTTTTTTTTTTTAAAACATAACTTAAAATATAAGTTTGGAAACTCATAACCTAAAAATAAATTTTCATTTAAAACTTGATGAACGAAAACAACCAAAAAGTCGAAGTTGCATAATCGGAAATTAAAACCCAAAAATACTATTGTGAAATAAATACCATAAATAAAGTCGTAACCTTTAACGAAATTGAAAAAAACATAACTTTAACCATGAAAAATAAAACCTTGGGTTTGGATTATTGAAAACTGAAAGCAAAGCGGAAGTCTTTTTATTTTCGAAAACGGCAACCATAACCCAACCCTCTCGCTATCGCCGCCGCTGATCCACCCTCCTCACTTGCTCATATGTTGTTTACCTACAACACGGACGTATAAACATAGAGTGAGCTAACGCTCAGCGAGAATAACTATAACTCACAAAACATAAGTAATAAAATAAAATGCATGAACCGGTTATTAGTATTTTAAATTTAACCGTGACATGCGATACCCTATTTAAACGTCTATCGTATTTTAGTTCGGGGGTCCCCTAGAGTAGCCGTACCGATTTCAGTGTACACTTTGGTAACGAACCATGGGGCTGCGACCTCCCATAGAACGCCCCGTCACATACATAAACATATGAGGAACTCTCTATGTGAGTCCGTAGTTCGGCTCGAGAAATTCCTCTAGTTACCTCCGTAGTTCGAGGCGGTACGACTCTCTTGTTTACTTAACTTATTAACCGTGTTTATTACGTTAAAAGCATGAGCGACATAAGATAAAAAAAACATACATGATAACATAGCTAGCAAGATAAGATGTGTTATAGATATTCTAATACACACAGCATAAGATAACATAACTCACATATCGTCATGCCAAAACATACCAAGCACATTCCGAACAAACACACACACAAAAAATTCACACAATACATAAATACTTCATATCACATAATACTTAGTATATTTTGAACTAATCCGTGTTGCAGTGAGATTATTCTCACCTGGATATCGGAATTACGATCGAAGACCGTCGAAGGAAAATGATGCTCTTAATGACTCGGAACCTAAACGGAAAAGGTTGACTATTACTTATCAGGTAAGAAAAGGATTTAATACATGACTTAGTTTCTGGAAATTTCAAAATTTCGGCTGAAGGTGTAAATTACGAAAATACCCTTGGGGTCGATAAAATATTTTTTGAAAAAATAAATCTATAAAAATTACTGTGAGAGCTAAAATAATATTTGGAAAACTTCATACTTCAGAGGCATGTACAAAAAATGCTCAGATTATTTAAAAAAAAATAAAAAGTATAAGAAAGCAATATTTAGTCTTTTTAAAAACAAAAACTGTTTTGGAACGATTCTGCGCACCGTTTGGATTTTATCCCAAATATATTCTGTGGGCATCCAAAAATTCTAAAATTTGGAGTAGATATCATAAACATATAGAACTAGACCGTGTATAAAAATTAGCTCAAAAAGAATTTTGTAGATATATAAACAAGACGTTTTGTTGTAAAAAGATCAGGGTAAAAACTAGTCTGCGCACTGATCGCAATTAATTCATAAAATAATAATGAGAACTCGAAAAATTCTGAAATTTAAACCACAATTAAATAACAGGTGAAAGTATAATCTGTAAAAAAATTAGATTTAAAAACCGTTTTTTGCTATTTTAAAACGTGCGATTTTGACACTGCTTAAAACTGATTTCTTAACACGAAATATTAAACCTAATTTTTCTTATGAAAAACGAAATAAAAGCATAAAAAAATATAAAGGGATAGTATGAACTGAGCACGAAGAAAAAAAAAATACCTTACAAGAGATTTGAAAAACTCACTAACACTTCTTGAATCAAAACCTAGAGATTAAGGTGGCTATTTGGTGATTAGGGTTTTTATTTTTATTTTGGAAAAGGAGGGATAGAGATAGAGAGAGCAGTAGAGAGAAGAAGAGGGAGAGAGGCTGGGGCGTAAACCCTTTCTAATCCTAACCTTACCTATTTATAAGGCTGAAAACTCACTAACACGTTTCTAGATGAGTGAAAAAAAATCCCACTACACCCTAAAAATTAACTTCCACGCTAACAAACCTCCTGAATATATTATATGGTAATATATATTATTTACTTAAATAGATAATAACAAGGAAACGGCTTCTAACTATTAACACAATATTATATATGTATACTGTACAATAAAAAGAAAAGCATAAACGTAAAGCAATTCATTTACGTACTGTTATTAAATTATTTGACAAAAAGAAACAATTAGCAACTAATATGTATACTCTAGTTCATCTTATACATATATATTAAAAAAAAATAAAACTTACTTAATTCATAAAACCTTATAAACTACAATAAACTAGATTTTTTTTTTTTTTTTTTTTTTTTTTTTTTTTTTGGTTTCACAGTTATATATTGTGATATCATCTCTTGGGTTTCATCATAGTCCACGTGATTCGACCCTCTTTGTCAGGTGTACACCTTTCAGTTGCACGTTACTCTCATCGTATATTGATGATATGATTATCACACCATGAGTTTGAGATGAAGGATTTGGGGTCTCTACGGTACTTTTTGGGAATAGAGATAACCTACTCTCCTCGTGGCTATCTTCTTTTTCTATCTAAGTACATTGCTGATATTCTCGATTAGGCTTGCCTCTCACACTCTCGCATTGTTGATACCTCTCTTGAGCTTAATGCTCGGTTTTTTTTTCCTCGGATGGTGTTGCTCTTTCAGATCCCATTTTGTATCGCACTTTGATTGATTGCTTAGTTTATCTGACTATCACCAGACCAAACATTGCTTATGCTATCCATGTTGTTAGTCAGTTTGTTACTTCTTCGACTACAATTCACTGGGCAACTGTGCTTTATATTCAACGGCGTTGAGATTAAGATTTTTGATCCTCTAATTATTTGGAGCTTTAGTTTCATCCTTGAAGTGGTAATATGTTTTGAAATTTTAATATTTGTAGTTTTAGTATTAGAGAAGATGGAAATTTAAAGAAAATGTGACGTATAGAGAAATAATAAAGAAAATTATTGAAAATAAATCCAATGCGAATGTGAGAATGGAATGTTGAGCACATGTTGAATTTCATAACGTCTGGGCGTCTTCTCCTCCTGCAAGGCCAAAACTAGATTTTGACCCATGATCGGTAAACAATAAATACACACACACACACACACACACACATATATATATATATATATATATATATATATATATATATATATATATATATATATAGTTGAATATACGCGCTTGCGTGCGTTGAAAAGAGAGTGAAGACAAAAGAGAGAGAGAGAGAGAGAGAGAGAGAGAGAGAGAGAGAGAGAGAGAGAGAAAATGGAGTGAGAAAAAGAGTGCAAAAAGCGTGGAGAGAGGGAGAAAAAGGAAGGAAAAAAAACTAAAAGCCGCTACGTGTCGCCACCTGGGAAACCACGTGGCGGCCTTTGTATGAAAGTGGGAGAAAGGTTCTCTTTATTATCTATGTTATAGAAATTTGGATAAATTACTCTAAAAATTTGAATAAATTGCCAAATATAAATACAAATAGAGGAAATAAGGCCCATTCAGTTTCTTAGGGCTATGCGTGCATTTAACATTGAAATCGTTAAGAATTTGGTTTTATAAAGTTAAAATTTGTAATGGTAAAATATTGAGATATCAACGGTTTTCTATAATGTTAATATAGTATTTTGTTCTCCTATATATACCTTCTTAATATAATTGAATTTACAATATTCAAAATCCACAGAAAAAATGGTCTCCTATTTATATCTTTATAATATAATTGATTTTACAATATTCGAAGTTATAAAAAAATGATTAAAAGTTCAAGATATGCGTCTTCAACGAACAATTTCCTGGTTTATCTTTCTTTTAATTATTACTTTTATTAATTTTTATTTTCCATTTGTTTTAAAATTTTACTTTATAAAAATTGTTCGTCCAAATTTGTTTTCTTAATTTTTGTGAACATGTTAATATTTAGTAAAAAGTTATAATTAATCGAAGAAAATACTCATATAGGAATATGAAAAATAAAAAAAGATAAAAAAAAAAAACAAAAAAATTATGTTAAAACACTATAAAAGAGAAATTAAAAAACTTATTTTTCTAATGATAATTTTATTACTAATTTGATATTATTTTGAGAAAAAAAATTAAAGCACTAATTTGATATTATTCTGAAAAAAATTAATTATTCTGAAAAAAAATATTCTGAAAAAATAAAGCCGCCAAGTGTCGCCGATTGGCGAAACCATGTGCTGATCTCAGGATGAAAGTGGGAGAAACGTTCTCTCTCTCTCTCTCTCTATATATATATATATATATATATATATATATATATATATATATATATGAGTCAAATATATATGGGAGTTTGAGTAGACTACTCAATCAAAAACATAAAATTGTCAAAATAGTCAATGTTTTGTTTATTTTTCGAAATAGCCAATAAACCATATTAACGCACTTAATCAGACAAAAATACTCTTCACTAAAATGAAGAGTTACGAAATATAAATCAAATAACATAAAAAAATAAATAAATAGAAAACAATACAATAAATAACTCTTCCATTAATAGATTAAAAAATTCTCCAAAAATATTACGAGATCTTCACCGCCGAGTCAACTTGCCATTCGTCTCGAGCCGCCAATTCTCCGATCGGAGAGTCGCTAATTCTCCCACAAATAAACCAAAATTAATGCGAATAAATCGAAATAAACAAAAATAAATCAAATTACACACACACACACACACACACACACACACACACACACACACACACACATATATATATATATATATGTATATAATGATATTAACACAAATAAACCCGATTTAAAAAAAACACAAATATACCGATCCACAGTAGAGATGGTATTCGTGCCTCGTGAAACCCACAACCAAAAGGACTGCTAGAGCGACGAGGATGAGGAACGAGGCGAGGAGGACGGAGAACGCACCTTAGAGCTTGAATCTCCATGCGCTCGTGTATATCCAGTCCATCTTCGAGAACATATGACGGCCAAGCCGATCCCGCCGACGAGGAATTTGGGCCTCCCACGAGGCTTACCACGGAACGGTGGTGAATAGTCTAAGCGATCCGGCTCAACACACAGAGGCTTATTGTTGTTTTTGTTGTTGTTGTTGGGTTCTCAGTGCCTGAGACGGATGATAGGTGCGTTTATCACGCGGAAAACTCCTATTTCCCGAACTATTATTTCTCTCTGCTAAACATCGATACCAAAAAAAAGTCAAAGTAAAGCCACTAAGAAGTATAATTCGACTCTTGTGGGAGGTCACTTAAGCAGCAATCATATTATAAATTTGTTAGCAGTTATTATTTGGAGCATTTGAAGGTCCAAAAGTATGAAGAATCCTACAAGTTTTTGCGACAAAATAAATAGAAGTTACTTGGAACCCATTAATTTTTCTGCTTCAAATTGGTTGCGAGTCCATTGACGCCACTGGAAAAACGACGTAACCGGAACCTAAACGAAACAGATACTGTTATTCAAAGTTTATTCAAAGTCCATTGACATTTCAAAATCATTAATTCAAAGTTTCACAATCTTAGACTATTATACACTTGCTTTCCAAACATTTAAACGAAACAGAGAAACGAAGTGAGGAAATAAATTGAATTCCAATCAAATGAGAGAGAGAGAGAGCGAGAGAGAGACCTTGGCAAAGAGAGGGAGAGAATGGACACGCATGATGCAGAGCAAGGATAGAGGTAAGTCGGTGGCGACGGAAATTGATGTTGTCGCCGTTGCAGCGGAAATCACGATGTGCTCACTACCTACTAGGGACAATGCGTCGCTCCTTGTCAGCCTCTCCGTGTTGACGTGCGGTGGGTCTGAAAGCCCTTCCGTGAGTCCCGGCGCCGCCCTCCAGCTCCAAGTCCACCACCGCGTCCTCTTTCTACGCCGCTTTCTTCAGATCCACATTGCTCGTGAACGATTTTGTCAACAGGTAGTTCATCTTTGTAGAGCACCTTCTCTTCATTTTTATGGCCCCTGTTCTTGTTGGAGAGAAGGTGAGAGGGAGACCGAAGAAAAATTGGAGAGAGAAATGGTCATGGGTTTGAGAAAAAAGAATCAAGACAAAGCAAGAAAATGGTGTAAAATAAAATAAAATAAATGGCAAAACGTAATTGCACATTAAGCCTACTACTAGAAGTGTCCAAAATTATGCTTTAGTTTATTTTGGTCAAAAGTATTGAATTTACTACTAGTTGAGGCCATTTCCCCCAGCCTAAAGGGAGGAGAAAAAAAATATGTTTAGGGTTAAGGGTTTTTTTTTTTTTTTTTTTTTTTTTCGTGAAGGAGACAGGTTTGGAGTTAGAAAATATGAGGAGAGATCAAAGGAGCAGCACCATGCGAGGCTTTGATCAGCGCGGCTTGGTTCTTCGATCACGTTCGCAGGCCCGGCCCAAGGGAGGGGCGAGAGGGGCAACGGCCCAAGGCCCCCTCCCAAAGAAGGTCCAATTTTAGATTTGATGTTATGCTGTTATTAGTTTATATATTAAATAAATGAAAAAAAACGTAAGTCTGGATTGATAAGGAAATTCATGTTAATTGAAAGTTTTCAGCAACAGCCCATTAACAAGAAAAAAACCCAAAATATCTCTCAACCAAGAAAAGTCAGCAATAAAGCGTTATTTATTTTTTTTTTGAGAAAAGCAATAAAGCGTTATTATTGGGCTGATTTTAAAGTTTTTTTTTAAGTCAGCAACAGCCCATTAATAATAAAGCGTTCTCTAGCCAAAGGAGGGCTGATTTTAAAGCTAATAATAACTTTTTAAACGTTAAAAAAATGCATTGGTATTAGTTGTGTTTGGTAGTTAACTCAAACTGTTTTTTGTTTTCTGTTTTTAAATTTTTGTAGTTGTATTGAAAAACTGTTTTGTAGTTGTTTTCAAAAAGCTGTTTGGTAGAGTTTTCATTTTTGTTTTTGAGAAAGTGAAAAAACTTAAAAAAGTGTTTGGTATAGTTTTCATTTTTGTTTTTGAAAGAATGAAAAGAGAAGATGAGGAGAAAGAGGAGAGAAGAGAAGAAATTTTTTTTTCAAAAACACCTTTTATTTGTTTTCAGTTTTCTTTACTTTTTTCCAAAACAACTTCAAAAATTTTTGAAATTTTTTTCCGAAAACACCTTACCAAACACATTTTCCAGTTTTGTTTCCTATTTTCACTTCTTGAAAACTCAAAAACAATTTTTGAGTTGATAACCAAACGCTCCCCACAAACGTTTTCTTTACAACATTAAAGTGGTATTTTGTTCTCCTAATTATACAGTTTTGATTCAAAATATTTTATAATACCAAATAGAAAAAAAAAAATAGAAAAGGGACATTTCCTTAACTAGGACTAAATTAAGGCAAAATTCCATTTTCCTATTTTTTTCAAAAATTTACCAAACTAGGACTAATAAAAAAAAATTCGTTTTTTCGATGGGATGAGCGGGAAAATAGAAAGAAAGAGAAAAAATAAGAGATTTTATTGGGGAAGATTGTAGGTTGGTAATTAGTATGATGGTATAATAGGTAGATTTTTGTGTATCTCTTATTTGACTTTTGTTTGACCGGTCCTAGTTTGGTAAATTTTTTTAAAAAAAATAGGAAAATGGAATTTTGCCTTAATTTAGTCATACTTTTGGCAATTTTCCAATAGAAAAACATTGATCAAAAGTTCAAGAGAAGAAAGAGGTCAAAAAAGAGATAAAATAAAAAAAAGATATTATCTTCTATTCACAACTTTTATCATTCTTTACCACTAATTATTACTAGTTTATTTCTTTACTTTCTATGTGTATTGTTATTTTTATGCTAGTTTTTGTTTGTGTGTCTATTTTTATTTATTTTTGTCAACATATTAGTCATTAGTGCTATATTTTTAAGTAAATTTTGTGTAATTTTGTTGCTTTTTATTTTGTAATATGACTTGTTTTTGTAATTAAATTGATCAATGTTTTGTTTAATGGTAAAATTTATAATATATATATATATATATATATATATATTTATATTAATTTAAATACAATTATAAAAGGCCTTTTTTTGCCTCTTGCCCAAGGCCCCGAAATTCGTTGAGCCGGCTCTGCACGTTCGTAGGACGGGCTTGCTAAGGCCGGGGGGGGGGGGGGGGGGGGGGGGGGGAGACAAAAGCTGAAATAGTCAGAGTTTGAGATTTCGAGCCACTCTTTGAGTGTGATTTGTATCCCGGAAGTAGGCACACGATAGACTTGCCGTGGTCGTGGTTGCGTGCCTAAGTGATCTGGAAAGGAAAATATGAGGGAAAATAGGAGAAAAAATGTATAGCTAAAGGACAGATTCCATTTTCTCGGAAAATTGGATGAAAAATGAGAATCTCTTCAAATTTGTCTATGTGGGAACCACGTTTATATATATATATATATATCTTACTTATTTTCTCCTTAATTTTCTCTCATATTTTCATGACTTCCAAATACGATATAAAATTCTTATTCTCATTATTGTTTTTCTTCATATTTTCATTTTCCCTTCTATATTTACTTTCCCTCCTATTTTTCGGATTCGAAACGGACATTAATATATTTTTAGGTTAAATGTGATCGTGCGACTCCGGTGGTCTAAATGTGATCGTGCGACTCCGGTGGTGGAGTGCACTAATCGAGTTTGTTGTAGTCCTCTTTTTGGATTTCTTCTACCTTGTAGTTGTGTGCCTGATGAATATACGTATTGTCTTGGTTGTTTTTATCGTTTGATTACATCTATGGTAATGGAATATCTATCTTGCAAGTTCCTTTGTAGAGTTCTTGATAGATTTTAGGTGTATATATTGTGGTCCTCGAGGTCTCTTGATTTTAGTTGATCAAGTTCACTCGCAACTGTAGATGTTTTTGTGAAACAATCGGTGTTGTTCTCGATATTTACTGTACAATATGAGCATTCCACTATCAAAATGCGACACACATGTTTGAATTTCATGTTCACTTTCATCCAATTTGATCGCAATCGATCCGGGATTGACTTGAAGCCGAGTCTATCTGTATTAAGACTTTCAAGTCTGAATTAATTGGTAGTTGTATATCTTCTTTATCCAAAATAAATAATTTTTTGGTTTTTAACAAAATATTATTACTTATAAATTATAGTATATATAAATTACTTATATATATATATATATATATATATATATATATATATATTAAGAGATATATAGATACCCCAAAACTTTGTCAAGCTGAGAAATTTTTTACAGGTTCAAACTTTTGGAAACATATTTCTTTGATTCATAAATAGACGGTTTTTTTCAAACAAGTAATCTGCAAAAGGTGAATGTTGAAATTTCTGCTAGCGTTACGTGTTACATAAAAAGATGCCCAACAATTGTATGATCTATTTTTCATTTTTTTAATGGGCTTTGAATTTTTCTTTTCAAGCATTCATCGTAATTTAAGTTGTTTAGACTTTTACTAATATATTCTGTTGAGGAAAAAAAAAAGTCATTGTACGAATATAAATGGTGTACGAATATTTCCCGGCGTCAACCTTTTTATTTCCAAATAATTTACATCATGGAAAATGGGAGGTTGACAATTTGAGATCAACAATATATATAAACACCCTCACGTCACATTTTATTTGGCTTATGTCCTACGTTAATGGTTTATCTAATCTACAAGCAAAGAACTCTTTCCCAAGCAATATTAAGGATTACATAGTTTTTTCAAAAATCAAATACTAGGATTTTTAACACACAAAAGTAAAAAATTGACGGTTTTGTGATAGAGTATCAAAAATAGTAGTGGATTGTGTCATTAAGTCAAAATCTCAAAGGTGTAAGGTACGGTGCTAAACATATGATAATATTACGTTGCTTGGTCAAAATTGTGGGGTGTTTTTTTTTGTGATCCTTCCCCTAAGTTACTAGATGAATGTATTCAACTGCGTTCATTTTTTTTTTTTGAACTATATAACATGAAAAAAACGAAATTTTTTGAAATAAAACAACAACAAAAATCATAACTAGAAATACAAATATTAATATATAACAGTCTATAGTCGTGTGAAAATTATTATGATTTAACTATAAAATTAAAAAAAATTTGTTCTCTGTATTGGCTAAAGTGGAATGCAATTAAACATTGGGTGATGGCCTAACAAGTTTGATTGAGTTGATGGATATATATTTATTTAATTTTTTTTGGTAAACAACGTAAATAAATAGATCTTATTTCGGAAATTATACATTCGTGACAAAGTATAAATTTGCATAAATTTCCAATACTAGGTATAAATTTAATTATAGGTAAGTGAGGGTATTACTTTACATAAAAATAAATATTAAGGTTTATTTTAATTATTAATTTGTAAGAAGGTATATTATTTTACCAAAAACAAAGCCATATAGATGTATGTTGCGACCTAATTATTTGAGCCCTAATTAGGTCATGCTTCGCAATAACATAAAAAAAAAAAAAAATAGTTAACTGAATTTGTTGTGGCTGTGGGGGTGCACAAGATTGACACACTACTGGACTTTTGATTTCGAACACACTTAATAAAGGGGAAGCTATTGAAAACTAATCCTCTGACCTTTCATTACATAAAGTTGCACAAGTAATCTGGCACTGAGAATCAGAACATCGATTTTATTGGAGGGACTGCTATAAATTACAATGTCTAGATATACCATGCGTTCCTCTAATTAATAATGAATTATTCGTCAAAGTTAGTGTGTGGGGCTCAGGACTTATTGGCCAAAATTAGTGGATGGTTTTGAAAGAATAACATGGAGTTCTCTCTCCTTCTTCCTTTTTTTTTTTTTAATTTTTTTATTTTTTTAATTAATAACTATAGATTCGGTATTGAATCAAAGAATGACAGTGTGACATTTTATAAAAAGAGAATGTGAGTGTGGCATTTTATATAAATCACATATTAAAAAAGGCAAAGCAGCTATTGGATAGTTAATTTAGGAACAAAAATGAAGCTGATGAGAGATAAACGCCCTAGGTACAAAAGTTAGTAAAGTAATAATAAAAATGACCAAGGAAGAAAAAGGCAAAAAGAACGGCAAGGAACATGTGGAGGCTGAGTTATGAGACTGAACGTAAAATTGGTTTGGTTTTGGCATATGCCTTTTTTTCTTTTCGTTTCACTTTAGGTTAAAATAATGCCTACAATGCTGTTAACGTAATGAATAACACTACCTTTAATACAAGCAACTATATACACACTCGTCGATCAAGTATGTGGATGTAATTTATCTACTCAAACCGCGTATCATAGTTTTTTTTTTTTTTTTTTTTTTTTTTTTTTTTTTTTTTTTTTTTTTTTTTCTTTCTGGTTAGCAAATTCTATAACAATAAGGGTCCAGTGGCTATCTAGCCATATGAAATGTTAGAAATTTTGAAATAGCCAACGTTTCGTTAATTTTTTGTAAATAACCACGTAAATCTATTTACGCTATCAAAATAATAAAAAACGCAAGAGTAAATTTTAGTAAATATGACTATTTACGAAATATTTACAAATAGTTTTTGGCTATTTACGAAATATTTACAAATAGTTTTTGGCTATTTACGAAAAATTTACAAAACGTTAGCTAAAACGCAAACGCTTATGTTTATGTGGCTTATATCGCTAAATTTTTGTAACAATAATCGTGTTAGTATATCATGATCAGTGACCACCACTACGATGGATAAAATTCTCTCAATACGTTTATTTTAGAGATTTGTTAGTAACTAGCTTAAAGGGGAGATTAAGATAATAATTATACTATCAACTTATGAGGAAAATAGCTTAACATTAGTTAGAGTTTCCAAAAATACTTTTTTTTTTCCTTCTCAAATTTACCTCTCTTCCACGATTAATACATTGTCAATAGCCAACTTCTTTCTTTTATTGTCAACCTTTATTTATTTATTTTTTTTAAATGTTTTTAGATTAGTAGAACTTGTGAGAATTACCACAAAAAAATTATAATATATATAGATTCTACACAACACTTTTAATCAATCAACAAAGTGTGAATTGGATTTTATTATCGTCGAATGTCTGACAAATGTCTTTGTTATGTTACATTTAGGAAGTTGTCATAAGATTGGTTAATATGTATCTTTTAAAGAGCCAATTATAATTAGAACAAGAGAGGAATTGCATTATACAATTCTTTGTGCATTTGGCCAACACTTTCATGATTTCTTTATTCTGACATGTTTTTACCAATCTCGTTTTGGTATATTTGGATCTAAATTGATGCAGCGTAGTTGCAGGGTGTTAAATATAACAATAATAAAAAAAAAAAAAACATTTTCTACTCCAGTAAATTTCTTATCCAAGCAGGTTAGGTATCTTTTAAAGGTTTAAGCCTAAAAACAAAGGTGTGTTTCCAGAGTTTTTGTTTTGATTTCTGGGATTGACTGATGCGCTGAATATGTTATATTTTCATGACTTCTTCTTATTGTGATTAATTTTTTTTTTAATGTCAAGTGGTTGTATACTACTAATGCCCATTTTGTTGTTGTATGTCATCAGATATGTTCGTATGCTTTGGGGGTACAAATTATTAGAGAACTTGGAAGTTTGGTTAGCATCTTTTTAGTTAAGAGAAGTCAGATTTCGAGGAATAATTTCTATTGTACTTTTTAATATAATAAATACAAAAATCATTTGATGTGAATGGAAGTATATATATCAAAGTGGTATGTTATATAATTATAGCTAAATTATTGCTAAACCATATTGTCGTATAAAATACATTATAATTGTATACTTTTGTTGGTCGTTCTAAAATACCCAAAACATCAACACTACTACACAACGGGTCATTTATGGCGCTCAAAAAGTGATGCTATAGGAGATTTGCGTCACTTTTTGTGTGCCGTTATATCGGCCGACGCTCTTGCTCTACAGCATCACTTATTTAGAAGCGACGCTCCACGTGGATCTACGTTGGATTTGGCGCTGGATTGGGTGATGCGTCGCTTGTTGAAAAGTGATGGTATAGAGCTCTGCGTCACTTGATTTTAAAGTGATGTTATAGAGTTTTATGTGATGTTATAGATCTATGCGTCACTTGATTTTAAAGTCATGTTATAGAGTTGGCCGTCACTTGTTCTTTATGTGATGTTATAGAGTTGCATTTAATTTTTTTTTCGGCATCACTTGTTTATCGAGTGATGCCCAATCTTTTTTTTTTTTTTTTTATAAATAATTTCGATTTGCAAATAAAAAACCTGTAGCAATTGATTCCGAATATGCACAAAAAAAACAGTAGCAATGCTGCAGGTTTCAAGCCAAAATAAAAGAAAAAAAACAGCTTTAGATTCACACCGCACTGTGTGATTGTGCCTTCGGAGCTTGGATAAGGCGAAAATAGCAGCAATGAGTCTCGTACCCTCTCCTTTCTCTTCTCTGTCTTCTTCACTTTTTTTTGCAGCCTGAAACCACACTTTTCAACTCAATACGAACTTTTTAAGTGATCTCCCATATAATAAAAAGCAATTTTATTTTGTCCTTGAACAATTTAATTTCTAGCATGTGCAATCATTTAAAAAATTTATATCCATACAATTATTTTTGAAAAACATAACATACATAAAATTAACTTCTCACAAATCTTAAATCATTAAGCACTTTGACCAAAACTAAAAATATGACACATTAATTTTTTCCCACTATAACTATATAAAGGTATGCAAAATATAAATTATATCCATTCAACATCACAAGTTATTGGCAGTGACAGTTTTGAGATATAAATTATATAAAATATGCATGACAATGGCAGTTTTGAGATATAAGATTTGCAAAATAACCGATCATCTTGGCTTGATCTAATTATCACCATGGCAAATTATATATCAATTCAACATCACAAGTTATTGCTTGTAGTTGCACTACTAATCGCAAGCACAGGAATAACATGTCATTTTCAAGTTCTAGCTACACATACCTTTGACAATAATCTGACAATACTCGTCTTGAAGCTCTTCCATATCTGCTTCATTATATGACAATGAGGGTAACTGAAATTGTAATATCGTACATCATTTCTAATTAGTATTATTTGATTATATATTTCTAACTTGAGATACACATCAATAGCTAATTATATACTTACTTCTTTAAGAGCGTGTTTATATGTTCGGGCCCGAAAAAATGTCTTTATCATTAGTAGCACATAATACCCACATTCCCAATACGAAAGTTGAATTGGTACCTATAACAAAATAATTAATATATATATAGCTCATACATATTACATAAAGACTATAAAATGTACCTTGATGATATGCCACTTGGTTGGTAAAGATGCTTCATAAGCATCATATGCCCTACATATTTACGTTTCTAAATACTTAGTTGGATAAATAAAACGTTTTAATCAACTAGACAAATTTAAATCATCTTGTAAAATTTAGAAATTACTTACTTCGCACAAACTTTTTTTAAATCCGATGGTATGGATTTTTTACCGAGCGGATCTAGATAATAGCAATTACCATCACGGTCCAACACGATAAGTGTCCAATGCTTTCTAAACAAATACAAAATTTAATGAATTAGTGATTAAAAAAAAAAGATGAATAACTTTTTTATATAAACTATAATTATTGTTAAAAAACTTACGTATAATTCCAAGGCATTAGTAGAACGCGAGTGTCTCTCAATGTGCATAACCGCGATGTAATGTGAGTTGCTCGCTCTTCGACGCTACCGCGACGATCTATTGCGACCTCATGCGGACAAATGAAATCATATCGGTACGATACCTCTTTAACGAACAAGTCCCTAATAAAATAATGAAATTAGTAACAATAAATTTAAAATAATTTAGTATTACTATTTAATCATACCTCATATAAATCATAATTGGATAGACTCCAATTTCTTCTTGCTCCAAAAATTGTTGGATATCCTCTTTTAACACCATGAGCATCGTAGGAATGCCAAAAATATGTGGTTCGGCCTCTATGGTGTTTAACAGATCGTCTTTGGCATTGCCCATGATGTCTAAAATCTGAGAGATCGCACTAGGATTTTCTTGAGGGAGCGAGGTGATTGGAGGAGCCAAAGGGGGAGATCTTTGTTGCATTTTCGGCACCGTCGGAGTCGATTTACGTGTCTTTTTTCGATCTTTGTGCATTTTCCTATAATTATTGATTTCAATATAACATATTAATTAACATTCAAAATTAAAATTTACTTACTTCTTCATCTTGAAGTAGGACGAGGTTTTGTGGCCATGCTACGATAGCCTTTATCGCATCGGAGAGAATCAACAATTCATCTCCATCCGGAATCGGCAAATAGTCATTCATATGTTCTTCTTCTACGAACAACAAAGAAACTCGATAGTAGTCCGGTCCAAGGGACCTCCCGTGAATGAGAGGATTTGGGGTATCATCGGCAATCACAATTCCTGATGCAACGATATTCTCGACGTTCCCAATCGCAAGTACGCATGTATTTCCCTATAAAATTTATACAAAATTAATAATTACATTGAATAAGTAATTTTATCACTAAGAGATGACATATTTGCTTACCGACAATGATTGTGTATGGCTTGGGGTTTCATGAACCGGAGATGGCACGTATGGTTCAGGTACATGTGGCGGTACATGCTTGCTTGGCCTCCTCGCCTTCGGCTTCTGCGGTGGGGGGTGCGGGGATATGCTTTTTGCATGTCTTATACAAAGTTCAAGTTCCTACATAAAAACATGATTATTAGGTATATACATAATGTGAATTTATGTATATTTATTTGTTATTACCATACCTCATCAGTGAAATTTGGCAAACGCTGAGGTGTGCGAGGCGACTTTCGATCTTTACCTTCATGAGGTTGGCTCTTCTTTTTTTTCTTATTTTGACGCGACACATGAGCTTCAACGTCTTCCACATATGGCTCCTACTTCAACAAAAGAAGTTCGAATTAACATTTTACTATATTATCAAATTGTAGCATACTTAGGATTTTTTTACCTTAGAAGATTGTGGCATAGACGATGTTTGTGATTCGAGCGGAGGCATACGAGGAGGGGGATAAGGTGGGCATTGCGATTGAGACATATGCGGAGTTTGTGACTCGAGTGAAGGCGTACAAGGAGGTTGATGAGGTGGGCATTGAGGTTGAAGCATATTCGGTGTTTGCCCACCGAAATATGGAAATGTAGTGCCAAAATCCGTTTGAAATGAAGGGGTCTTTAGCCATTGCTGAAATGGAGAACTGTACTCTACTTGGTCGGGAAGATAAGATGGGCCTTCATTCCCACCTCTTCCCCTATCTCGCTCTACCCTCCTTAGTCTTTCTTCAAATGATTTTCTTTCTTCAGCATAGATTTTAACCTGTTCACTAAGCAGTCTATTTTGCTCCAAGAGCATTGCACGGTCTTTTTGGCTTTGGAGTTCGGCTTCTCTCCGGCTTTGTGTTGATTTTCCCCAATATTGACTTGGTGTAATGGATCCCCCAACGCCTCGCACACGTCCAGTACACTCTGGAGTATCCGTAGCCATCGAAAAAATATCGGCGCTTCCGACCTCCTGTAAACCGCCTGCGTCTCGTAATGGATCGGGTCACGAAAAAGCCCATCAAAGCTCAAAAAAAGCCAAGGCTTACTAAAAAACAGCTCAAAGCCCAAGCGAGCGATCATCCACGAAGCAGAGCACGCTCGCGCACCGCGCAGAAGAGCGCACGGCTCGCAAGGGCTTGGCGCGCCATGTCAATGCACCGAGGATCGCTCCTTGCTCCTACAAAATCACACTACGCGCAAAACAATCGGTGCACCGCGCCAGCGCCCTGTCGCGCGCGTGGATCCTATCGCGCCCGCGCTATCCAAATTACGCTGCACGCTCCATGTCAAACGACCAGAGGCACCTCTTAACCCTCTCAAGCGCTATAAATACCCTTCCTCAGAAAGGGCAGATATACACACTTCAATTCTCTTAAGATTTCTCGATTTTATAGTTTTGAAATGCTGGTGAGGACCCTCTGCACTCCGTTTCCTCTATTGAGCATACAATCTTCCAAATTATTCACTAACGAATATCGGTCTCCCACCTCACATAGCAATCAGACTAATGTTGAGCTTCAGACCACGCACCAGAGGCACTGCTTATGCGCCCCTCGAAGCTTGATCACTCTTCTTCTTATTCTCAGATCTCCGCGATGAACAAAGAACGACTTCGAGCTAGAGGAGCGACAACTCGTGACTTCCAAATTTCCCCCATTCGGCTCAGGTACAGCCACTTGGTCTGGTCATGGGTGGAACAGCCCGAAGCATTAACTGTTGGAATTGATCTAGGGTTTAAAAAAAAGTTTAACGCTTCGGTAAGCGACGGAATTTTAAAAATTTTCTTTTTCAAGTAAAACAGTTTTTACTAACCTAGACAAAGAGCAAGCACATGTAAATAAAAAACTAATATGAGCATAAAAGATTACTAACCTTTTTAGAAGCTTGAACGTTGAGAAGCTTTTGAAAAAGGTTGCAACGTTCGTCTCCCTCGCAGCACGTCTTTCTTTCTTTCCTCGGCACCTCGAGCAACCACGAAAGTTTCTATCACTAAATCACTCGAGAGAAAATGAATTAGTGAGTGGGCACTTTTAAACACTACGACTTAAGAACGAGTCTTGAAGTCGCAGAGCTAAACACTATGTCAAATGAGGACCTAGGTGCCAAAACAATAAAACGAAATTGAATAGAGAGAGAGAGAGGATCGGCCAAGCTAGAGAGAGAAGCTCTCAAATCTCTAGAACTTGGGATGAATGAAATGTGTGGAATGAGGCTCATATTTATAGGAGAGGTCTTACCTTCTATAAGGTAGTTTCCTCTTCTATAGAATATCACATATTGATGAGCAAATATTGCCCATTTCCCTCTTATTCCACACGGCCAAGGCAGCCTTCTAGAAGGCTTGGATTTGTTTCCTTTTTTTGTTCCTTGCCTTGCCTTTTTATCACTTGGCCGAAATTCCTATTGCCATGCATAGGAAATTTGTTTCCTCTTTTTCTTTTGGCAAGTATCTTGATACATTTATGCACAAAATATTCTCTCTTTCTCTTGGGTAGTAGGCGCCCAACATGTCTCTAGAAGGAGCTTCTAGAAGCTTCTTCATTTGTTCATGACAACATGAGAAAGACCCATTAAGAATTTTCAATAAATTCTAATGAAATGAAATTAATTCACAGGGCCCAATGATCAAGTCATGACCGAGTATTATTGAGTCATCAAATGACCATGTCAAAAAATTTATTGACATTCATTTCATCCTATGTCTCAAAAGACAAAAATACCCTTTTGACAATTTTCGTTCTTGTTTTGACTTAGCTTCCAGTTTAACTATTCCTACTCGATGTGATTCGTGATAATGACCTCATGGATCCAAATGAACAAAGCTTGAGCTAAATACTTGGACTCAAAACTTCACAAACCTTTTCCAAGTTTAGCTTAATGTCAACTGACTACACTAAAGAGTTGACACTGAAAATCTCTCGGTTCAAATGAATTTATTTCTACTCAAGAATTCAACCAAATTATGTGAGCGGATCCACAGAATATTATCAGTGTTTACCCTTCATGAATATCATCAGCTAGTCGGAATTTACAAAATTACCATTTTACCCTTTTAGCTTTTATTTCCTTAACTCCTTTGTCGCTTGTGAATAAGTTAGAAACAATGTATTGACGAGGAGCTAACAAGTCACATTGTTTCATCCAAAAAAGTCAGGACTCAATTTGGGCACTGGCCAATTCATTTATTCACATTCCAAGGAACAAAGCATGAGGTGATATACATTGCATTTCAGCAATCTTGTACATGAATTCCATGTCTATGAGAACTTCACAAAGTTACTCATGACATTCTCACAACTTAGTATTTCACCAATAGGCCTTGTTCGGAATCACATAGTGAGTCCGAACTCTGACTTTCTCAAATGAGAATACGTAAGGTGTGAAATGGCATGTCTCATTTCAGGATTAAGGTAAGCACGATGCAATTCATACGTAGTGACTTCGAGACATAAGAGGTTAAATGGTTTGTTCTTATCTTGTCTCTAGAAGTGCACTGGTCAATTTAGTACCTTCGGAAGATACCTAGAAGAACTACAGAGTCTCCAACTCTCAATGCCCCATAACCAGACATCATAGATTCTCCTAACAATCGTACTGAGGTCAATAGTCCTTTGACCCTTAGATTGCGAATATATCGTTTTAAGCAAACTACGAAGAGTTTGTTCATGCAAATCTACATTTGTCTCTTCGTAAGTTGTTAAGTTTGTTTATGGACTAAAGACTAATGTTTTATCATAAAGCTTCAAACAGACAAGAAAGAATGAATGAACGTTTCAACTTTATTAATGAATAAGAAATTACAAGCAAGAGTCTTCATGAGACTTTATTACATCAAATGTACAAAATAAAGACTACAACTCTTCTTGTGGGCACCATTGACAACAAACTCCCACTTGACTCAAACAAGATGTGTGTAGTCCTTCATGCCTAATCCCTCTCGATGTTGGTCGAAGACCTTGTTCGCTAGGGCCTTTGTGAATGGATCTGCTAGGTTGTCCACCGTTGAGATCTTTTTCACTTCCACGTCTCCGCGCTGCACGATCTCTCGAATCAAATGGTATTTCGTCTCAATATGTTTAGAGCGTTTATGGCTACGAGGTTCCTTTGAGTTAGCGACAGTCCCACTATTATCACAATAAAGGGTCATGAACAACTTCCAAATACTTAAGGAATTTTCTAAGCCATATAGCTTCTTTGGATGCGTCACAAGCAGCCACATATTCTGCTTCCATTGTGGAGTCAGCAATGCAAGATTGCTTAACACTCCTCCACACAACAGCTCCACCATTAAGGATGAACACAGATCCTGAAAAGGATTTCCTGGAATCCATATCCGCTTGAAAATCGGAGTCGGTATATCCCGTCATAGTAAGGTCAGTACCTGAGTATGTAAGCATCAAGTTCCTAGTTCTTTGAAGATACTTGAGAACATGCTTAACAGCAGTCCATTGCTCGGGTCCAGGGTTGGATTGGAAACGGCTAACTATGCCAACAGCGAAACATATATCAGGTCTAGTGCAAAGCATAGCATACATGAGGCTTCCTACGGTAGAGGCGTAAGGAAATTTCCTCATGTCTTCAATCTCTTGTGCAGTCTTGGGAGACTGGTCCTTAGAGAGTGAGACTCCACGCCTAAAGGGTGTTTGGCCCTTCTTGGAGTCTTGCATCGAGAAGCGATCCATCACCTTATCAATATAAGATGCTTGAGAGAGCGACAGGGTCCGGTTTTTCCTATCTCGAAAGATTTGGATCCCCAGAATGTACGCGGCTTCTCCTAGATCCTTCATGTCGAATTGCTTTGCCAGCCAGACCTTAACCTCAGATAACTTACCCACGTCATTACCAATGAGTAGATATCATCGACATATAGTACCAGAAACACAACTTTGCCTTCGTGTATTAACTTGTAAACACAAGGCTCATCTATTGACTGTTCAAAGCCGAAGCTTTTCGTAGTTTCATTGAATCTAATATTCCATGACCTAGATGCTTGCTTTAATCCATAAATGGACTTTATCAACTCACAATCCTTGGTCTCTTGACCTTCTTCCATGAAACCATCTGGTTGAGCCACGTAAATGCGCTCGTCAAGATTGCCATTCAGGAAGGCTGTCTTGACATCCATTTGCCAGATCTCATAGTCGAGAGCTGCAGCTATGGATAGGAGTATGCGGATGGATTTAAGCATCGCGACTGGCGAGAAGGTTTCTTCATAGTCAATCCCTTCTTGTTGGGTATAACCCTTCACCACAAGTCGTGCTTTGAACGTATCAACGTTCCCATCAGGACCCATTTTCTTCTTGTATATCCACTTACACCCTACGGGTTTAATCCCTTCAGGAAGGTCTACAAGTTTCCAGACTTTTTTAACATACATCGAGTGCATCTCAACTTTCATGGCGTCAAGCCAAAGGTTTGATTCAGAACAAGCCATCGCTTGGCTATAGGAAACAGGATCATCCATGTCAGAGACGGCTACGAAGTATTCGTATCCTCCACGTGCCTGGTGGCTGAGCGGACCACATACATCAGAATGTACTAGTTCCAGCAACTCAGTGGCTCTTCGACCCTTATCGGAGAAAGGTCGCTTAGTCATTTTTCCTTCTATGCAGGATTCACAAGTAGGTAGTGAACCTATTGCAGAGGCTTGGAGCGGACCGTCCCTCACAAGTCTCTTAATCCTATCTAGACTAATATGACGAAGTCTTAAGTGCCATAGGTATGTTGATTTTGTTAGATCGGAGGATTCAGAAAGTTTGATCCTCTTTGGCTCCCTAATTAGATCATTATCTATTTCGGTGTCTAAGATGGAAGGTTGAGTGGGATAAATGTAAAAAAGACCATTCTTCATACATGCATCAGTGACAAAAGAATTAGAAAAAGAAATACGAATTCCATTCTTTATAAACTTTAAACAATAATCTTGCTCTAAAAGTTGAGCAACAGATATTAAGTTTTTCCCAAAGGAAGGAACATAATAAACATTATTCAAATTTAAAGTGCGATCTTCAAAAGATAGCGTCACGGATCCCACAGCCTTCGCAGACACCACGCTCCCATCACCCCACTCGAAGTAGAAGTCGCCATCCTCTAAGCTTTTGCTTTTCCTAAAACCAGTTAAGGAGCAACAAATATGATTAGTAGCAGCGGAGTCAATAATCCACGATGATACATTATCAGCTACTAAACAAGCTTTAGTAATAAGTACAATACCTTTTACTTTGGTTTTGAGGTAGGCATGACAGTTCCTACGCCAGTGACCAGGCTCATTGCAGTGGTGGCATTTGTCGTTAGACTTATCCACCTTCGGAGCCTTTGGCGCCTTCTTCTTTGTTTGAACCTTAGGTTGGTTCTTTTTCTCGGCCTTGCGAGGTCTCTTCTTACATCCAGAGGTGGAGGTAGTAGCATTTACCTCTCCTAGAGCCCTCTTTTCTTAGTGAGTGCCTCAGCTGTTTGAAGTTCCTTCATGAGCTCGGTAACAGTGTACTCTAGCTTGTTCATGGAGTAATTCAGTTTGAAGGTATCAAAGGTTTCGGGGAGAGTTTCCAAGATCATGTCTATTTTAGTCTCCCCATCAATCTCAGATCCAAGGATCTCCATTTTGTTTAGATAGCTAATGATCAGCATCATATGATCTCTAACGGGAGTCCCAGCCTTCATGCGACAGTTCATAAACTGTCGGACCGCTTGTTGCCTAGCTTGACGTCCTTGCCCTCCAAACATCTCATGGAGATTGTAGAGCGTATCGGTGGCAGTTTCGTAATCACGATGTTGTTGTTGCAACATGTTGAAGTTTAGAGATAGAGAGTCGAATCTGGAGAGAAGATAAAGAAAGAGAGAATCGGAGAAGAGAGAAAGTGTTCCGAGACTTTGAATATTTCTTATATTTTGATATTAATTTGTATCACCTATTTATACATATGGTGGGTACAAGAGAGAGTGTAATAAATACATGTGTAATAACTACTTCTAGGAAAAAGAGAATAATAAATATACACAGAGAGCAAGACATAGGAAATAACATGAGAAATAAATGCGACAATTTCCCATGTGGAATGAGTTCCAAGGAGAGGACTTCCGAGGCAAGCTCGACGTGGAAGGGCGAGCTGGCGAGCTCGACGCGGAAGGGCAAGCTGACGAGCTCGACGCGGAAGGGCGAGCAGATGAGCTCGATTTCAACACTCCCCCTCAAGCTTGACTGTATATGTTGAGGAGGTCAAGCTTGCTACATAGCTCGGAAAAGGTTGCTCGCGGAAGGGCTTTGGTGAAAATGTCGGTGAGCTGATGACCTGACAGAATGTATTCCATATCGATTATTTTTTCTTCAATCTTTTCACTGATGAAGTATCGGTCGATCTTGATATGTTTTGTTCTGTCATGATGGACTGGATTTTTGGCTATGCTGAGAGCAGCTTGATTATCGCAAAAGAGCTTGATTGGACCTTCGATGATGATCTTGAGGTCGTCGAGAACTCTCTTCAGCCAGATGCCTTCACATACTCTACTTGCCAAGGACCTGAGCTCGACTTCAGCACTACTTCTTGAGACAACGGACTGCTTCTTGCTTCTCCAGGTAACAAGATTTCCCCAGACATATGTGCACATGCCTGATGTTGATCGTCTGTCTGGAACATATCCGGCCCAGTCTGCATCTGTGAATACTTCGACACCTCGACTTCGTCTTTTCTTGAAGGAGAGACCAGTCCCTGGGTCAGATTTGAGGTATTGGAGAATCCTCATGACTGCGTCCATGTGAGTTTCTGAGGGATTACTCATGAATCGACTTACCATACTCACTGCGAATCCAATATCTGGTCTCGTGTGAGTTAGGTAGATGAGTTTTCCCACGAGCTGCTGAAATCTTTCTTTGTCGGTGGCGGCCTCGTTGGTGCGAGCTAGAAGTTTCACATTGGCATCTATCGGAGTGTCAACTGGTTTGCAGCCAAGCATGCCAGTTTCTTTGAGGAGATCCAACGTGTACTTGCGCTGGGAAACAGAGATGCCCTTTTCTGATCGAGCTACCTCCATGCCGAGGAAGTATCGTAGGCTGCCGAGGTCCTTGACTTCGAACTCAGATGACAAAGTTTGCTTCAGCCTCCTGATCTCTTCAAGGTCGTCTCCGGTGATGACTATATCGTCCACATACACACTAAGAATGGTGTGCTTGCCTTGTGTGGAGATTTTTGAGAAGAGTGTTGGATCTGCTTGACTCTGCTCGTAGTCACAACGTTTGAGCACGTTGGTGAATTTTCCGAACCATGCTCGAGGGGACTGTTTTAGTCCATATAGTGACTTCTTGAGTTTGCAAACTTTATTGGCTCCTTGATCTTTGTCAAATCCAGTGGGAGTTGCATGTAGACTTCCTCTTCCAGTTCGCCGTTTAGAAAAGCATTCTTTACATCGAGCTGGATGAGAGGCCAATCTAAGTTGGCTGCTAGTGAAAGGAGGATTCTGATGGTATTGAACTTTGCAACTGGAGCGAATGTTTCTTGATAGTAAATGCCATACGCCTGCGTGTACCCTTTTGCGACAAGTCGGGCTTTGTATCTCTCCACTGTCCCATCTGGATTGTGTTTGATGGTGAAGAGCCATCTACATCCAACAGTACGCTTGCCTGGTGGTAGCTCGACGATATCCCACGCATCATTCTTTTCGAGGGCTTGGATCTCAGCATGACTTGCGTCTCGCCACTCGGAACTTTGAAGGGCTTCCTCGATGGAGTTCGTCACTTTTCCTTCATCTAACTTCGCCACATAGGCTTGGTAGCTCGTAGATAAATTCCCATAATACACGTAATCCGCCATCCTGTATTGAGCACACGACCGAGGAAGTTTTCTCAATGCAATGGGTAAGTCTGGAGATTCGATGTTACCTTGTTCAATAGTGTCGTGGTTCAAGTTCGGAGAGACATCTTGGTCGCGAGCTTGTACCGGACTCTGGGTGATATTCAGTTCGCATGGAGAGGGTTCAGAGGCTTGCGAGCTGGGAATTTCTTGACCAGGTGAGGTCGGCGAGCTGGGAATTTCTGGAACATGTGAGGTCGGATTTTGAGGCGAGCTGGGCGAGCTGGAAATTTCTGGAACAGGTGAGGTCGGATTTTGAGGCGAGCTGAATTCTGGGTTTATGATATTTTCGTCATTTTCCCCCTGACGAGCTGAATTGGCGAAGTAAGGACTGAACTCATGAAAAGATGCATCCATTGAGACTATGAATTTTCGTGATCGGGGTTCATAGCATTTGTAGCCTTTCTGGGTTGCTGAATAGCCAAGGAAGATGCATTTGAGCGATTTTGGTTCAAGTTTACCTTGGCCATAAGAATGGGTGAAGACTGAACAGCCGAACACTTTCGCAGGTAGGGTTGAGATGAGTCGACAGTGAGGGTATGTCTCTAGAAGGACTTGAGATGGGGTTTTATAGCCAAGGACACGAGATGGCATTCTGTTTATGAGGTAGGTGGCTGTGAGGACAGCTTCTCCCCAAAAATGAGATGGGACGTTTGAGGAGAACATGATGGCTCGGGCGACTTCGAGAATGTGTCGATTTTTCCGCTCGGCTACCCCATTTTGTTACGGGGTATGAACGCACGAGCTGGAGTGAATTATGCCATGTGTTTTGAAGAAATCGCCGAGCTCAGAATTAAAGTAATCTCGAGCGTTGTCAGTGTGGACAATTTGAATGGATGTGTCGAACTGTGTTTGGATCATTTTGTGAAAGGTTTTGAATAGATTGGATGTTTCAGATTTTTGTTTCATCATGTATATCCAACTGAGTCTAGTGTGGTCGTCAACAAAGAGAAGGAACCATTGAACTCCAGTGATATTGGGAACTTTTGAGGGCCCCCATATATCGCTGTGAATTGTGGCAAAAGGACGAGATGGTTTGTACGAGGTGGGGTGATACGAGGTTCGAGAATGTTTGGCGAACTCATACATGTCACACTGAATGGAATTGATATTTTTATTGATAAACAAAGAAGGAAACATTCTTTTGAGATACATGAAATTTGGATGCCCTAGTCTAAGGTGATTGAGCATGATCTCTTTGTACTGGGGTGAATGTTGGGCGAGCTGACACATGGTGGGTTGATCTGGCTTGATGACATAGAGTCCGGTACTCAGCTCGGCATTACCAATCTGTCTCCCCGTGGCCTGTTCCTGAAACACACATGAACTTCCATAAAAAACAGTTCGGCACTTAGAGTCTTGGTTGATCTTATGCACAGATAAGAGATTGCATTGTAGTTGAGGCACAAAGAACACCGAGTCTAGCCTCATGGACTTCGTCAAGACAACGGTGCCAATACCAGTGACTTGAGTTTGGCTCCGTTGGCGATGGTGACTGATATGCTTTTATTACAAGCGGAGTAAGTTGTGAATAGATTTCGATTACCAGTCATGTGATCAGTGGCACCGGAGTCGACAATCCATGCTGTGGGATTCTCTGAGCTTACGTTGAGGGCTCTAGGAGAGTTACCTAGAGGGCCAATGCCCGAGTGTTCTCCACTGAGTTGGACTTGTTGAAGAAGCTTTTGGAGAATAGCGAGCTGGTCGTTGCTGAAGGGAGAGGAGTCTGAGGTCGAGGTCGAGGCAGCGGACGAGGTGGATACTAAGTTTCCGACTGAGTTAGGATCCTTAGTATCTTGGGTAGACTTCGAGCTCGGTGGTTTCCCATGCAGTTTCCAGCAGGTTTCTCGGAGGTGTCCAGGTCGTCTGCAATGATCGCAGTAGGGGCAAGGTTTGCGAGGTTTCTCTGTTGAGACACGGGCTGCAAGAACTTCGTCTCCATGTGTGGTGAGGGCGGACGAGTGCGAGGATGAGCCCGGAAGTGAGCTCGATTTGATAACTCCCAGCATGAGTTTCCTCCTGCTTTCCTCGTGTCTGACCGCGAAGAAGGCTTCACGGAGAGATGGTAGTGGTTTTGTACTAAGTATCCGACCTCTGACCTCAGCAAGGTCTTGGTTGAGGCCGGATAGTAGTTTAAACACACGTTTGGTCTCCACTATCCTGCGGTAGATTTTTGAGTCTTCGGAGCTGGTCCACTGGTGTTGTTCGTAGAGGTCGATCTTCTGCCATAGATGTGTGAGCGAGCTGAAGAACTGAGTAACAGACATCTCTCCTTGACGTAGGTCGTGGAGAGTGTTCTCAGTTTCAAACAGCTCGGACATATCTTCTGAGTTGGAGAAGATTTCTCTAGCTGCTTGCCAGATTTCTGCTGCCGTTCGGTAAAGGAGGAAGGTTTCTCCGATTTCGGGGAGCATAGAGTTTATGAGCCAGGACATCACCATGCTGTTTTCCGCCTTCCAACTCTTAAACGTCGGATCTTCGATCACATGAGATGTGGCCACGCCTGTGAGGTAGTCATCTTTACCTCGTCCCGATATGAACATGAGCACAGATTGGGACCACTGTAGGAAGTTGTGGCCATTGAGTTTGTGGCTCGTGATATATTGGGAGAAGGATTCAGATTGCGACTGAGTGGGCGTGATCTGAGTGGTGTTCATGGTGGTTGATTTTCCCTGCTCTGATACCATGTTGAAGTTTAGAGAGAGAGAGAGTCGAATCTGGAGAGAAGATAAAGAAAGAGAGAATCGGAGAAAAGAGAGAGTGTTCCGAGACTTCGAATATTTCTTATATTTTGATATTAATTTGTATCACCTATTTATATATATTGTGGGTACAAGAGAGAGTGTAATAAATACATGTGTAATAACTACTTCTAGGAAAAAGAGAATAATAAATATACACAGAGAGCAAGACATAGGAAATAACATGAGAAATAAATGAGACAATTTCCCATGTGGAATGAGTTCCAAGGAGAGGACTTCCGAGGCAAGCTCGACGTGGAAGGGCGAGCTGACGAGCTCGACGCGGAAGGGCGAGCTGACGAGCTCGATTTCAACACAACACATTGTTCATAAATGCCAAAATATAGCACCTCGCAATCTCATCGGATCGAAGCCAGGCCGCCAGGGCATCTTTTTCCTCTTGTGTCGAATCTTCATTCGTTTGAGGACAGAGGGTGGTGAGAACCCATTTGTGCTTGTCGACAGTAAGGACTATGTCGAAGTTACGTTTCCAGTTGACGTAATTGTCGCCTTCGAGTTTATTCGAGAAAAGAATGGTTGAGAGAGGGTTGACAGACATATTGCCTATAAAAGTTGAAACAAGTTTATGATTAGTCTTTGGTTTAGAATTTAAGTTTTATTTAAGACTTGATAAAATCCAAAGGTGTTATAAACCAAACGATAATTTACTCCCTCAAGAGAAGGCCGCAAAAAATCTCAATTTATAAGTAAATGAAAAATCATTAATGCTTAGCCAAGATGTCAATACACCAATTTTGACTAGCCACCTTTTAAATTGGTTTGATCACTCACATCCTTTCGCAGAGCCTCAAGGGAGGATTACTAGGGATTGAGCCTAAGTGTGCAACCAACCACTTAGTCCAAAAGGTCAACTTTGAAAAATAATCCCCCAAGGACCTGGAGATTGACCACAACCAGTTGAAGCAAACATTCGGTGACAAGGTCGAGAAGAGAGTTTACGATGAGAAGAAATCCACTTCCATCAAGTATTAGAAGATCATCAAGAGGATACTAGCTCATCTTTCCACCTGGTAGACTTTCAAATCTTGCTTTCACGCCTTACTCTGAAGTCGGGAGTTCAGATGTCGAACAACTCGTGACGAGTTCGGAACGATGGAATGCCTTAGTGTAGGGAACGAGCTGGCCTTTAGGTGCCGATCGAAGTGGGACTTCTATTGCTCCAGCATATGCCACAGATTGAAATTGAACAAGTGATAACAATATTTTTTTTTTATTTCTCTAGACATCATCGGCATACTGTTTTTCCGGGTGGGCCAATATGGTTTTCCATTTCTCCTCGTTTTTCGTTTTATTTTTCCAAAAAATTTAGTTTTGTTTTGAATAATGTCCCTTATGTAGGCATACTGTATTGTGATATTTTTCCCGAGTGGGCTAGCATGATGCCGTTTTTTTTTAAAAAGTTTATCTTGGGCATATTTTTGTCTACCATAGCTCGATTAAGCTGTGAATATCTCGTCTTGTCAAAACCCGATGATGAGTGCATTTTATACGTACAAATCGCTCATTCTCGGACTCGAATCGAAGCGAATCCTTAGGTGTTTTTGATATATTTTGTGTTTTTATTTGTTATTATAGGTTTTCATGATCTAAAAGTGTTTTGAGGGCAATGGAGCAACTTTGGGATGATTTGAAGATTTTTCGGACAAATTAGAGCTAATCAAGAAACATGGCGTCTTCTTCTGCATGATTTGATATTATGAAGTGTCTTGATATATTCTTTCATCATTAGATAGATCTATCTCTTAGCTTTCCAACGCATATTTATTTACGAAAATCGGACATTGGAGCAAGAAGATACAACAGATACAAAAACAGTGCGTACGTCCAGAAGCATCCTCGCGCCGCGAGGAAAAAAGTGCGCGCCGCGAGGAACTCCAGACTACCAGTGCACGCCGCGAGCATTCGACATGCGCGCCGCATGTTCCTTTGGGTTTGGATGGATTTTATATCCGTTTTTGATGTTTTTGGGCTATTTGAACCTTTCCAAATGCCCAATATGCTCCGAAAAATAACCCTTTGACCTATATATTCGACTTTAAGCTCTCAAAAACACATCTGTTTTTTTTTAAGTTTCTCTTTTGTTGTTTGGTTGTTCTTGAGAGCTTTTGGAAGAGGAAAAAAAGCGACATTTAGGTGCGACATGTCGCACCGAATACCTTTTCGCACCAGAAAATGAAATTTTGTAGTAGAGCGACCTAAATCCTAACATGGCTATAGATTAAAGAAAAGTACACTGAAGAGGACACTTCACTTTTTCACACACAAAGCATAAGCCCAAAGATTCATCTATCTTTCAGCACCCTTATTTACTTATTTTCTTTTACTAGATTAGTCTGTATTTAGAGAAAATCTTGGCTAGACACTCAGAGTTCTCGGGACTGCGTACTCGGAACCAAGTGCTCTTCGTGAGACATTTGTTGTACTAATTTTATCTATCAATACCTTGTATAATAAGAAAGGCTCATATAAGTGTTTTGGTCTATTTTCTTGGCCTACAATATTTTAAATACGCTAAAAAATTGGGCTTTTATTTTTTTTCAGGAGGGTCACGGCCCCATGGCCCTATAGTCAATCTGTGCCTGCTTAATATTCTGGAGAGTCTCCACAAAAGTATCTAGCTATAAAGTTATTCCTGGTCATACATAAATTAATGTAAAATCTACAAAACTAATTTCATGGTATGTCAATACATGAAGGGAAAATAACACATTTATACCCAGTGTTTTAGTGAAATGTCGAGTTTAACCTTCAGTTATAAAAAATGTCGAGTTCATACCCTCTGTTTAACTAAAATGACGAAATTATACCCTCTGTTTAACTAAAATGACGAAATTATACCCCGAAATGAATAACAGCGTCACAAATCTCCCTTTCATTGATATTAACTCTTATATAAGAAAAACCGAATCAAATCTAAATCAGTACCCTAACTTCCAAATTCTCAATTTTGAAAAAATAGCCTTAAATTGAAATTAAATAATAAAAATCATACCTTCTAAGAGATACTTCATTCCGTGTTCGAATTGTAACTCTGAATCCTTGATTCTCTGTTCGAAGATGCGATTTTGATGACTATCAACTATCGATGTTTACCCATTTGTCTCTTTCTGTGTTCTTCACCATTAAGAGACTGTTGTTTATTTTTTTAGTTTTTAAATAAATTACATATATGGCGCGAATGACTAAAGATAATTGGTGTTTATATATAAATATTATAGTCAACGTCAATGAAAAGTCAATAAAAAGAATATTCGTGACACAGTTGTCTATTTCAGGGTATAATTTTATCATTTTAGTTAAATAGAAGGTATAATTTCGTTATTTTAGTAAAACAGAGGGTATGAACTCGACATTTTTGAAAACCGAGGGCTAAACTCGACATTTCACTAAAACATAGGGTATAAATGTGTTATTTTCCCATACATGAATTATTGTGAAATCTACATACATAATTAACATGTGCATGTCAATAGATGCAGATTTCAAACTAACAAGACAATATCCATGGTACTTGGGTTTTTATTTATTTATCATAAAACGATATAATTAATGTTTCATTGATTTTTTTTACAAAAGTTATTAAATAATTTTTAAATGTCAGTCTTCCACATATCATTCCGTCCAAACATAATAACGTGTAACTGGTAATGACCCTCCAAAAGCAAAATGACTCTACGCACGAACCCGAGACAAAGTAGAATCAAGAAGCGACATAGAGACGACTCATTCAAGCTCTCCATACCTCGGTCTCAACATGCTCAACCATGCCTCGCCGTGCCGCGCCTTGACTCACCTAGCCCTCGCCCTTGACACGCCTCGTCACGCATTGCCCTCGTCGTACCACACATTGAGTACTTGCCTTGCCCTTGCCGTGCCATGCCTTGATGCACCTCCTTCTACCTGTGTGCCTCGCTGTCCACCTTGCCCAGCCTTGGCTCGCCTTGCGACGACTCAATACACCGCAAATACAATTTTAGAAACATAAACTGTTTGAGGTCTTAAACGAGAGAATTTCACTTATATATGGAGTCCTCAATTTCATTGAATCTTGTTTATTTGGCTGTTTCCACTCTCATTACCATACGACGTCACTCCCTGGCGTCCTCATTGTCGTACGGCATTCCCCGGTGTCCCTCATCGTCGTACAACACCAAAAAGTGCCGTATGGCACTCTCCGACATCACTCATTGCCGAACGGCACAAAAATGTCCCGTATGGCACTCCCACGTGTCGTGCGGTCATCCCAAGGTGTCGTATGACACCTCCTCGTGTCACACCTCACCAAAACGTGGCGTACAACACCCCCACACCTGCACAACAACCATACAACACCCTCACCTCTTCTTTGCCTCCGTCTTACACTTCTAAAACCCTTCCACCTCACCAATCCAATCCAAAACTTATCCTAACCCTTCAAGGCACCTTACAAGCAATTTCCACACTCCTACACATTGAAACTCTTATACATGCCCTTCATTCCACCACATGAAAATGGCCCCAAATTCTCTTCGTGAAAACCTTTGGAGAATTTATTCCTCACCCTCCTTTATACCACAATCTCCATCTCAGAACCACAAAATGAATTATATTCTTTTTTTTTTCCTAGAATTGGAGGAAGATCAATCTCAAAATCTCTTTTTACTCTACCATTTTTTCCTTTTACATAGGCTCAATGCCATACAAACGTTCTCTCATGATGACTAAGAGCTTGTGGAAGAAGGTGCCAACCATCATCCTCGGAGAGCCACCACCAAAGAAGACGGTCTCGTTCTAAGGTCCCTTGAGAAACACGATTTTTCACCAAGTATTCCATTACTTGGTGACCACGCACATTCATTTGGCCTTGAACCCGCTCCCGAAGACTCTCGGAAGATCCACCTCCAAAGAAGATGGTTCCATTCCAAGGCCCCTAGAGAAATACGGTTTCCACCGAGTAATCCATTACTTGGTGACCGCGCACACTTATTTGACCTAGGAATTGACTCCGAGGACCATCCTCGAAGACCCTTGAAAGACTCACCACCGAAGAGGACGATTCAGGTCCGAAGCAGCTGGAGAAACACACCCACGATCAAGTAATCCATTCCTCGATCGTCGTGAACACTCATTTGCCCAAGGAATCAACCACACTCTCACGGTCGACCGTTCTGGAGGAATCTTAGGAGTTTCCTCCAGTATCAGGGAAAAATCCCATAGGCGATATCTCCTTCGAGACTAAAGGAAAGCCTACCGTCCACCCAGTTCACTATACATGTACCCGGGCCTCTCCGCGGTGCGGGTGTCGCAAATGTGATGCGACAAATGCATCAACAGTAACGATGTAAGTATTGGGTTACACTAAAAATAAACAATAAATATTTATCCACTGAAGAAAAAGATTAGGTAAACAACTGTATCCAGCAAAAAAATATTTAGTATTTATGTCGTTATTTTCTCAATAAAAAATAAGTGAGTGAGAGACTAACTTTCGAATATAAATAGGAAAATCAATAAATTTGGTTAAATAACCGATATTGTTACAATTCAAAATTTACAACTAATCCAATTTAAAAATTGGAGCCATAACCGATTCGAATATTTGATTTGTAATGTACTATCAAATTTCGGTCTCACATTGGTTCAGTTATTGATTTTCTAAACGACCTATATATTGTCTAGAAATAAATGAAGCTCACCAAGTTTTTTTTTTTTTTTTTTTTTTTTTTTTTTTTTTAGGGAAAAGTTGAAACTTTCACTATTATATAAGGTCTTGTAGCATAAGATCCTTAATTTCAAGAGGAGCAAACTCCTCACCGAATATACGAACTATATATATAAACTTGAAGCTCTCGCCAAAGTGTGACCTAGTTAATTTTATATTGTATTGTAAAATTGTATATATATATATATATATATTAATTTATTTCATTATTAAAAATTTAAAATATATTGATATTACAATGATAAAATTTATAAAATGATGTTTTATCATAAATTTATAATATTAATTAACCTATTATTAAACTTTTAAATTTATTCATATAATTTTTATTATAAATCTGAGTAGATATTTATCTCATTTTTACAAACTCTAAACCAATAAAACGTATGTATCTTAATCATTCATGTGTATCATATATGGACCGTGAGAAGTGGGATAATTGATAAAATATATATATATATATATATATATATATATATATATAAAAAAGAAGTTGATAAATATATTTTTATAGCCAATTGCATGTGAAGGTATGTACTCTATTTTGCTAAGAGTTCCCTAATAATAATAATAAAAAGTACGTGGCGCATAGGGCTCGTACTTTGTGAGAACGCTACAATACAAATGTAACAAAAGACATTTAAATATATGCCTTTTTGGGCATCGGCATATTCCTCAGAATGTTCCTTCTAACCCCTTCCAAAAAAATAATTTCTAAATTTTCATATTTAAGGAAAATAATGATCCAGACAATATATTTTAATATTGCGTCGGCCAATTTGTATTTATGTGTTGTTTGTTGCTGTTTAGGCCATAGATGAATCATAGAAATTCATTGGTTGTTACTGGACACTTTTCTTGACCTTCCCAACTCTATATAACAAAAAGAATTATGTATTGTGTAATTTAAAAAAAAAAAATTATGTATTGAAGTAAACTTTAATTACAAAGATTATATAATTTAAAAATTTGTAACTTACTAAGTCATTCCAAACATCATATATAGGATATAACTAATGTTTGAAAATTTATTAAAAATAATCAAACAGATGATGTATCACTTGAATAAACTATTTGGATTTTCTATTTTGTCTTTTATTCAAAACATTTGTTCTGCAACAGTCATTTGACACTCTTTCTCTCTCATATAATTTTTTTCCTTTATCAAAACTTCAAAAATTCATATATTTCTCATATGAACTCGAAATTGAGTGATTCAAAATCTTACGGATCCGTGGTGAGGAGACTTCAAAAGTAGACCAATTGTGTTGGATGAAAAATCCTTTCTACTATTGTAGAATTTCGCCAGAGTTCACCATTATACATTAATTGTCGAATTTTTTAAATTATTTTTTTTTTGTTAGTTATAACATGTTTAATATGGGAGATATCATTTGTATAACTCGTCTTATTGCTAATTAATTTTGAGGTATAATTCTATGATAATTAACATGATGTCAAATGATATATTTTTTTTTCTTTCTAATTGAAGTAATTATTATTTACTAAATTTGGTTGTCTAACATGGTTTAAAATTTATAAATTTATTTATTTTTTGTTAACAAAATTCATAAATTTATACGAATAGGTGTATGAACCAATTCTTAGTATGTTATTGTATGAACCATATTGAATGAAAATAGTAAGATTAATTGTTTTGATTATATTATTTAGCTTATTTCATTTGAACCATAAAAAAAATTCTGTTATTATATAGTTTTCATTTTATTTGAACTATAATTTATAGATTATTTTAACCAGAACTTTTTTTAGTAAGCATTGATTAGTTAGATCTGAATTACTTGGTATGAAAAGTTGTTTTTTGTTTTTAGATTTTGAGACCACCTTCAGAATTATTAAAAACAAAATGAGTCACTATATATACATCTAAGAATTAATCCCTGTTAATATTGAAATGTCCTAAATATGATATGTACAAAACATTTTTCAGAAAATGACACAAGTGCAAAATGTATCAATCAAATTTATTATGGCTTTCAAATACCATCTATTCTTGAAAATTGAACTCATCCAATTAAAACACATCATGAGAAATAATTGAATAGAACATCACAAAATTAAAAGATAGTGAAAATACGACTATCAATTTTCTAAATAAAATTAACCATAGTGACCAAATCATTATGTCTCATTGTTTTTTTAAAATAATAAAAAATCATTATCTCATAAACTTAGAAAATATTGATATTCAATATATATAAAATATATATATATATATATATATATATATATATGTATGTATTTCGTTAAAATGAACGGAAATCTTATTGCTAGCGTCTACTAATAGAGTTTTAGTGCAGAGTAAGCTCTGAGTCATCATTTACCTTTTTTTTTTTTTTTTTTTTTTTTTTCCCTAGAAATAATGAAATATACATATTCACTTAAAACGTTTTTTTTATTTACTTATTTTAATGTATTGAATTTCGGAAAAGAGAAAGGAATATACTAGGCGATCCCAAGCCAAGCCGAGGCCTTTTATTCACTTTGTTTTTTCTAATTTTAGTGTTTGTTTCCTTTGTTAGAATCTCTATAAATAGCTTGGAGCCACTTCTTCGTCTGAATCTCTTAGCAGAGCTTTATATTATGAAAGTGGAGCAGAACAAGATGTGCAGAACCGTCGACCTCAGAGATTCGCCGGCACCGGAGACCGCCATCGCCGTCACTTCAGACGACGGAGAAGATCTGTTCACACCTCCGCTGAACTTCGCCATGGTCGACAATGGCATCTTCAGGTCCGGATTCCCAGACTCCGCCAACTTTTCCTTCCTTCAGACTCTCTCCCTTCGCTCCATCATGTAAGCCGATCTCCGATTCCACGCAAGTGCGATTCTCGATTGATTTAGGTTTAGGAAGTGGAATTGGTTTTAGATTGACTCTTACGTGTTACTGATTTGAAATATGGAGAATTGGATGACGTTTTGAGGCATCTGGTATAATTAGGATTAGTTGTGCAATTAATGTGATTATTACGTTTGTTATATATATAGATGTATGTGTCCAGAGCCATATCCAGAGACCAACATGGAGTTCCTCAAGTCCAATGGGATTAAGCTTTATCAATTTGGTATTGAAGGTTATAAGGTACGTGTGTGTTTCTATATAGTTCTATATATATTGCATTTTATGTCTGTGAAATGTGAATTCTTTCTATATGTTTTGGCTTGAGTTAGACAAATGGCGTGTGAAATGTTCCTATATTCTCGGCAATTGTCACATGCTATCTTCTTTTTCTTATTAATATTATTTTTATTAATATATTGGATTGTCTACAAAATCAGCTAATTTAAGCTTTTATAATATTACTGCAGAGTGTTTGTTGCATCTGAAATGATCTAAATATTTTTTTGTTACATCTTTGAGGCCTTTTAATTCCGGCACATCGTTTTTTTTTTCTTCTTTCTTTCTTAGTGTATATATTCAAAATTTCATAACTTAAAGATGGTAGCTTGGTAGAAACAAACTTATTTCAGTTCACAGAGTTGCTTAGATTTGGCTATTTGATAAAGTTTTTCAATCAAGCTCGTTGCAATATTGAATTGGAGAAGAAATGCTGTGCCAACTATCTCATACCTATTTACTAATACCGTCACAACTTACAAAATTCTGACAAGAAAATGTTGTTTGAGAATGTTTCCAACATACAATTTTAGCAAATGCTTTGACGTGTACAAGATTTGCACATCAAACATGCTAAACAAGCCTATTAAAAAAGTTTGTGTACCATTTTCTTACAAAAGATAATGTTGGGTAACCTAAATATGTGCTTCACTTTGATGTCGATTTAGCATATTAAAGTCAAGAGTTGTTACTTAACATGGGCCTATATTTGACCTTAAGACATTGCTGGATAAGTACAGTACCATAAGGAAACCAATATACATATATAAAGTGCACACAAGTGGTCCTGTGATGTTTAACTAAGGAATTCACAATTTTCTTAACTCATTTTCTCTAGTCATTCTTAGCTTAATAAATTATATGGCAGATCGTCAAATAACCAGCTCCTTAGGATTTTTTTTATCATTGAATTTGTTTGTCAGCCTATAGTAAAGTTCCCACGTTTTTACTCTTTTCCTGAATATACTCGTTTTCCTCAAACGTGATTACTTCATTGTTTCAACTTTTGCTAATAATATGAAGGTGTACTTCAAAGAAATACGAGCACTCTGCCCTAGACTTTGATTTCAATATCAATTAGTGTGATGTACCAAATGTTGAATTATTAGGTTAGCTATATAGCCATTTGACTTATAGCGTTTTGTATAATAGTCAATTTTTTTTTATAAATTTTATACAAATAGCCACCTCAACTTATTTACGGCACTCAAAAAGACAAAAAAAAACCTAAATAGGCGGGAATGTTTTTGGATATTTTTGGTCTTTTTGAGTACCGTAATTAAGTTGAGGTGGCTATTTACAAAAAAATTACAAAAAGTGGCTATTTAGCAATTCTTAGATTTTTGGTGGTTTATTTGGCTAATTTTTTGTTATTAATATTATGTTTACTATTTTTTATGATGATAGCAAGTTTAGTTATTACTTAATACTTGTTAGAGTCCCTCAATAATAATAATAATAAAACTTGTTAGAGAGAGAGAGTTCACATGATTTAAAATCACTAGAAGCACCTCCAAAACTTCTTGATGAATGTTTCAAACCTCCACACTCTCCATGCATTTCATGTGAAATGACTTCAAGAGCCAAGACATAATGAATAGTTGAATTTGAGTGCTTATTCTACCAGTCTTTAATACGATAATGACTTTAAATAGCCTGGTCCCACGGCCAGAGTAAATGAATCTGTTGGCTCTTCCAGAGTAAACTAATTTATTGTTGCTTGGAACACAAAACAACACTAGATCTAAGATACCGAAATGTTATCCTATTATTTATTTATAATGTGATAGATAACAGTACATGACTGATATCAAATACAAATTATTCTTGCAGGAACCGTTTGTAAACATCCCAGAAGACACGATCAGGGAGGCTCTAAAAGTTGCTCTAGGTACTTCAATAACCACATAATTGTACTAGCTTCAGAATTATATTGCAAATTATGACATTTTACTCTTGCTCATTAATTCAACAGATGTGAGGAATCACCCGGTGTTAATACACTGTAAAAGAGGAAAGGTAAGAGAAGAAATGTCCCTTTTTTCCTTCTCGAAATCATAGCTCAGTCTTGTATATACATACATACATATATATAAATGATTTAGGAAATTGCTTGCAATGATTTTCAGCACCGAACCGGCTGCGTGGTTGGTTGCATCAGAAAACTGCAAAAATGGTGTCTGTCATCGGTGTTTGACGAGTACCAGAGGTTTGCAGCCGCCAAAGCTCGGGTTGCGGATCAAAGGTTTATGGAGCTCTTTGATGTCTCTACGATGAAGAATGTCCCAGTGTCGTTTCCGTGTTCTGAAAGAACTTTAGATCATAGTTTTGATTAAAACACGGAAGAAAAAAAGGTGCTGTTGATGATGATCAGTAAACTTTCCCGCTAAGAAATATTATTTTACCTCTCGATATTTTAATCTTCTTTGACCGTTTATTAGTAATTTTATGGTAATATGATTTTTTTATGTAAAATTCTGTGATCGCTGGCTGGTCAAGAAAAGGGAGACCAGCCTTGTCCCAGCTCTTCCTGCCACTTATTCTGTTGTAAGGCGAGATGGCTAAATAGCGTCCACTTAACCGCCCTAAGTAAAGAGCCTAAAGGCACAATCCTCATAAATAATATGTTAAAAATAATAAAATTGATCATCGAGTGTAACTTATTAGTCGATTTTCGTCATACGTCGTATGCTTTGTTCGTGTCAAACTTAATAACAAATGTGCTTATATCACCCCGTACTTCATCGCTTCCTACATCATCCAATTAGCGACGACAAAGTCGTCGCTAATTATCTGTTTCAAAACGAAAAAAACTTCTCGTCACAACATTTAGCGACGACTTTGTCGTCGCTAATTCACGCGGGAATTTTTCCCGCGCTAATTAGCGACGAAAAAGTCGTCGCTAATTATCTGTTTCAAATTGAAAAAAAACTTCTCGTCACAACATTTAGGGACGACTTTATCGTCGCTAATATCGTCACTAAATATTTACCGACGAATAAATCGTCGCTAAATATATTTAGGCACGGACAATTAGCGACGATTATTATCGTCGCTAAAATCGTCGCTAAATACATTTAGCGACGATTTCCGGGTTATTACCGACGAAAAAAATCGTCGGTAAATGTTGAAAATGTTGTAGTGGATGTTATCAATCAACTCGAAACAAATTATTGGTATGATAAATAAACATTAGGGACCATCATTCTAGTAATATTTCCACCCTTAAAATATATGTCAATCATATTACATTCAAAAAGCCCGTAATTACTACAACCGTCGCATTTTGAAGACAATGATAGTTGGTCAATTGAGAATAAACAACAAAGCATGTAACTTTTAAATAAACTCTCGTGTATGCCTGCGCTTTTATAAGCTTATTTTTCGTAACCACACAGATGAATAAACTTTATTTCAAGTCTTTTCCCCAATAGAATATTGCATCAATATGACGTTCTAAAATTCTCTTGATTGAGTTATACGATGTGACTCCAACACTGTGTTAATGATCGATTCAGTTACTTCTTGTGGTGTCATTACAAACCAGGTTCATGGACTTCTCGACCCAACACGAATTTTGAAATAGTTCGAGACACCACAAACGACCATGTCTCTTCCATTGGTAAGTCAATATTTAAATGCCGCAATAAATAAATAAATACAAACTAAATTGGGTGAAATTACAAAAAATAAAACGTGTTTTAACTGTAATATTTTTAAAATAGTGACTATTATATATCTTTTAAAAAATAGTGATTTTTTCAAATGGAAAATAGTTATTTTATTTATAAATGAAATTTTAAACAATAAATAAAATTAAGTAAAGCGTAAAATAATAAACAAATTAAAAAAAATGTGCTGTTAACATAAATAAAAGTGGTACCTAGGATAGCCTAGTGGTAATTCCACACCACCTCCTGTGTGGAGGTCGTGGGTTCAATCCCCACTGCAGCAAAGCTGCCTTCCAAAAAAAAAAAAAAACATAAATAAAAAATCAAGAAGAATGAGTATTCTTCAGGTAAATACAAAAACCGGCGGCCAGAAGCCATTCCACGACAAAGTTATTAGTCTTCAAGACGGCAACTTAATTGCGGCCATAAATAATATTGAAACTACTTCTTGTACCTTCTTTATAAACTTAATATCTCAAGTAACACATTTATTTTTTATTCAATAAATATCTTATTGTTTAAAGATTTATTTGTATTTTACTTATTGTTTACAGTTTTATTTGACTGTTTTTTTTTCTTATTGTTTGTAATTTTAATAAGTTTGTTCCTTGTTTACAATTTCATTTTAGAATAAGGGTAAAATTTTCTAATTTTTAAAAAATAATATATTAATGGAAGTTTTAAAAATATGAGGTACTCTATGAATCACCAATGAGATATTTGTGGAATTTTCCCAATAATTTTAGCCGTAATTAATATTAGGGTCTATTAGGTAAATAGACATATTTACAATTTGACATTACAAAATAGCCAATGTTTTGTAAATCTTAGGTAAAAAGTCACTTTCATATATTTACAGATTTAAATCTTAGGTAAATAGCCACTTTCATTTATTAGGCCACGTCATCTTTATGGTTATTTACCTAAAATTTACGAAACGTTAACTATATAGTAATTTTAAATGTTATAATTTGCTATTTACCTAATTTTTTTTGTTAATACTATCGAAATTAAAGGTCTAACCCAATACATAGCACATGGGCATTCATCAAACTTGATTGTGGCACAAACTCATAAACAAACTATAATTTGACCCTTGTCTTGAATTACTAAAGGGATTTCGATAGATCTATTACTCATTTCAATAATTTTTTTTTACCAAAATCAACCAAAGTATGTTTTAGGAAACTTCTATTAACATGCTCAATGTGCAATGTCCATCTTAACCTTTGATTTCAATTTTTTCTCATTTATATTATTTTTTCTTTCTTTCCTTAAAAAAATACTCATTTTCATGCCAAACAATTGAAGATTAATTAGGTGTGAGAATGGAATCGGCTTAGCCAAGGAATCGACCTTCAAGACCTTCCCCAAAATCCAGCCATGCCCGGAACCCAAGAATCAAACGATGATCAAACCCATTTTCATTTCCCTCTTGTTCTTCCTTAAGATCAAAACCTAGGTCACGCTCGACTTCAGAACTATCTTTCTTCAAGGAACTTGTCGGAGGAACAAAAGAGCGAGTCCATAGAGATCCAGATCGCAGGTAATGAGATGATCGAGGTCTGCGCCGAGGCCTTGCCGGAATCTAGCTGCGTCCCCGTCGGCCCCTAAATCTGCTGTGTTGTTTTCGTTGTTGGTGGTGACGATGGTGTTATTTGGCTCGGACTGGGTTTAGAAGCCATCTTCAAGTTTCTATTGGCCATGGACGAGGCCAAGATCAAACTGGTATTTCTCAAAGAACCCAAGTTTTTGTATATCTGTATGTTTATGTATGTGTATATTGAAGATTTCGAGATTGCGAAAATAGAAGAGATAGTCTGAATGATAATGCATTGAAGATAAATATAATAGTTTGGGTATATATAACCCTAATACAACAAAAAAGAAAATAAAGAAAAAGCGAAATAATCCTAAGCAAATATAATAATAATAATGACTAATATATATATATATATATATATATATATATATATATCCTAATATTCCCCCTCAAACTTACGATGATACATCAATAAGAATTGATAGTTTGTCAGCTAAGAAGCGGAAGCGTGAAGTGGAGTGAGCCTTCGTGAATAAATCGAGAATCTGAAGAGAAGAGGGAATAAATGGCAATGTGATCGTACCAAGCTGTAAATGATGGCGTGTGTAATGGAAATCATTCTCAATATATTTGGTTCGCTCATGAAAGACCAAATTACGAGCAATATGGATGGAACTCTTATTATGAAGAGTGACACCCATATCAGCTAGTAACCAGTGAAACCATACCCAAACAATCCACATATAGTCGTGGCCATAGCGCGATACTCAGATTCAGTGGAAGAGCGAGAAATAACATCCTACTTCTTCCTCTTCCAAGAGATGATTGAATCTCCAAAGAAAACACAGAATCCAGCGGTTGAATTGCGATCTGTAGGATCACCAGCCTAATCGGCATCAGAGTAGACGCGAAACTCTAACGCAGATGAGGAAGGAAACTATAGACTCTGAAACTTAGTACCACGAACATACCTGAGAATGCGAAGAACGGCAGCTCAATGAACTATGGTAGGAGCAGTGACAAACTGGCTGACAATATGAACAACATGTGCAATGTCGGGACGAGTAACAGTGAGATAAACCAAGCTCCCTACCACCGTGCAGTATAGCTGGGATTGGGTAGAGGAGACTCGTCAGATGGATAGTAACGAGCATTAGTTTCAAGAGGAGTATCAACGGTCATGCGATCAATGAGATGAGCGAACTACAAAAGATCTGATATATACTTTGAAAGAGATAGAAGGTAGCCTTTCAGGGACAAGGCCACCTCGATACCTAGAAAGTAACGTAACAAGCCTAGATCTTTCATAGTAAAGCTTCGAGTCAAATCAGACTTCAACGATTCAATTCCATCATAATCATCGCAAGTAATGACATTGGTGCCCACAAGAAGAGTAGTAGTCATAACTTATATACATTTAATGTAATAAAATCTTACAAAGACTCTTGTTTGTAAGTGCTGAAAATTAATAAAGAGTTGAAACTTTCATTCATTCTTCCTTGTCTGTTTGAAGCTTTATTATAAACTATAGTCTTTAGTCCTTAAACAAACCTAACAACAAACGAAGAGTCAAATATAGATTTGCATGAACCAGCTCTTCATGGTTTGCTTAAAACAGTATATTCATAATCTAAGGATCAAAGGACTATTGATCTCAATATGATTCTTAGGAGAATCTATGATGTCTGGTTATGAGACATAGAGTGTTGGAGACTCTATAGTTCTTCCTAGGTATCTTCTGAAGATATTGAATTGACCAGTGCACCACTAGAGACATTGTAAGAACAAACCATTTAACCTCTTCTGTCTCAGAGTCACTATGTATGAATTGCATCATGCTTACCTCAATCTTGAAATGATATGTGTCATTTCATAGCTTACGCATTCTCATTTGAGAAAATCAGAGTTTTAGATTCACTATGTGATATGGACAAGACCTATTGGTGAAGTACTAAGTTATGAAGATGTCATGAACAACTTTTTGAAGATCTCATAGATATAAAATTCATGTACAAGATTGCTAAAATGCAATGTATATCACCTCATGCTTTGTTCCTTGGAATGTGAATAAATGAACCGGCCAGTGTCCAAATTGAGTCGTGACTCTTTTGGATGAATCAATGTGACTTGTTAGTTCCTCGCCAATGCATTGTTTCTAACTTATTCACAAGTGACAAATGAGTTGAGGAAATAACAACTAGAAGGGTAAAATGGTAATTTTGTAAATCCCATCTAGTTGATGATACTCATGAAGGGTAAACATAGATAATATTCAATGGATCCACTCATTACAATTAAGAAGAATTCTTGAGTACAGATTTATTCATTTGAACCGAGAGATTTCAGTGTCAACTCTTTAGTGGAGTCAGTTGACATTAAGCTAGAACTTGGAAAACGTTTGTGAACTTTTGAGTCCAAGTATGCTAGCTCAAGCTTTGTTCATTTGAATCCATGAGGTCACTACCATAAGTCATTAGAGTAGGATTAGTTAAACAAGAAATCTAAGTCAAAACAAGTTCAAACGTTGAACTAGATAAGTTTTACGAAAATTGTCTAAAAGATAATTTTGTCCTTTTGGACATACGATGGTATGAATGTGAATAAATAAGTTTTTTTGACATTGTCATATGATGATAATGAATTTGGATCACACGGTCACATTAGTGTATTGGGCCTTGAGGATTGAATTTCATTTCATGGAATTTTATGTGAAAGTTCTAAATGGGTTTTTCTTATATTGTCATGAACAAATAAAGAAACATCTAGAAGCATATTCTAGAAGCCTCATTTTCGTCCATACCATAGAGAGAAAGAGAGTTTATTTTGTGCATTAATGTATGAAGATACTTGCCAAAAGAAAACGAGGAAACAAATTTTCTCCATATGGAAGAAAAGTGGGCGGCAAGCATAGAGGCAAGCAAATGAGGAAACAAATCCATGTGGCATGAGGACATGTTGGACGTGCAAGAGGGAGAAAGAGTAAACAAGGGATTGTTGGAATAGATCTAGGATTAAGAAAAGTGGGCGGCAAGCATAGAAGTATGCAGATGGATTTACGCATCGCGACTGGCGAAAAGGTATCCTCATAGTCAATACCTTCCTTTTGGGTATAACCCTTAGCCACTAGTCGTGCTTTGAACGTCTCGACGTTCCCATTCGAACCCCTTTTCTTCTTGTATATCCACTTACACCCTATGAGTTTAATCCCTTCGGGAAGGTCTACAAGTTTCCAGACTTTGTTGACATACATCGAGTGCATTTCAACTTTCATGGCGTTAAGCCAAAGGTTTGATTCAGAACCAGCCATTGCATGGCTGTAGGAAACAGGGTCATCCATGTCAGAGACAGCTACGAGAGTATCCCCGTAAGAAATGTACCTGTAAGGTTTTTGAGAAACCCTCCACTACGTCGAAGTACTAATTGACGAGATTCTGATGAGTTATGTTGTGTTTCAGTTGGGGTAAGAACAGTTCTAACAGATGAGGTAGAAGCATCCTCACCCAACTTTTCTTCAAGCACAATTTTGCTTCTAGGTTTTACATCTTTCATAAAGTTCTCCTCAAAGAAACGAGCGTTCTTACTAACGAACGTTTTGTCGTCCGCATGACTATAGAATGTGAAACTTTTGGTTTCCTTCGGATATCCAACAAACAGACACAATTCTGACCTGCTAGCCAACTTGCTAGTCTTTTGCCTTAGCACATGTGCAGGGCAACCCCAAATTATGATGTGGCCTAGATTTACTTTATGGCCAGTCCATCGTTCATAAGGAGTATCAGGAACCGTTTTAGACGGGACTTGGTTCAGAATGTAAGCTGCTGTTTCGACGGCATATCCCCAATAGGAAAGAAGCAGTGATGAGTATCTCATCATCGATCTAACCATATCCATTAGAGTTCGGTTACTTCTCTCTGACACTCCATTTTGTTTAGGTGTGCCAGGTGTTGTAAGCTGAGAAGCGATACCTTCTTTTTTAAGAAAGTCATCAAACTCTCCAGACATATACTCACCACCTCGATCAGATCGAAGGGTTTTGATCTGTTTGCCAGTTTGCTTTTCAACTAAAGCTCGGAAGACCTTAAATACGTCAAAGGTCTCGGATTTATGTTTGAGCAAATAGACAAAACCGTATCTTAAATAATCATCGATGAAGGTAACGAAGTATTCATATCCTCCCCATGCCTGTATACTGAGCGGACCACATACATCAAAACGTACGAGTTCCAGCAACCCAGTGGCTCTTCGACCCTTAGCAGAGAAATGTCGCTTATTCATTTTTCCTTCTATACAAGATTCACAAGTAGGCAATAAACCTATTGCAGAGGCTTAGATTGGACCATCTCTCACAAGTCTCTTAATCCTGTCTAGACTGATATGACCAAGTCTTAAGTGCCAGAGATATGTTGATTTTATTAGATCGGAGGAATAAGAAAGTTTGATCCTTTTTGGCACCCTAACTAGATCATTATCTATTTCATTGTCTAAAAGTGAAGGTTGCGTGGGATAAATGTAAAAAAGAGCATTCTTCATACATGCATCAGTGACGAAAGAATTATTGGAAAGAGAAATTCGAATTTCATTCTTAATAAACTTTAAACAATAATCTTGATTATAAAGACGAGCAACAGATATCAAGTTCTTTCCGAAGGAAGGAACAAAATAAACATTATTCAAGTTTAGAGTTCGATCTTCAAAAGATAGCGTCATTGATCCCATAGCCTTTGCTGACACTGTGCTCCCATCACCCCATCTGAAGGAGAAGTCACCTTCCTCTAAGCTTTTTGTTTTCTTGATACCAGTAAAGGAACGACAAATAAGGTTAGTAGCAGCGGAGTCAAGAATCCACGTTGATACATTATCAGCTACTAAGCATGCTTCGGTAATAAGTACAATATTGTTTTCTTTAGTTTTGAGGTAGGCAGGACAGTTCCTGCAGAAGTGTCCGGGTTCGTTGCAGTGGTGGCACTTGTCGTTAAACTTGTCCGCCTTACCTACTCGGGGCTTCTTCTTCTTCTGAACCTTAGGTGGGTTCTTCTTCTTCTGAACCTTAGGTGGGTTCTTCTTCTCAGCCTTGCGAGGTCTCTTCTTAGATCCAGAGGTGGAGGCTTTGTGCTCAGTAGCATGTGCCTCTACTTGATTCCAGTTTCTCTTAGTGAGACCTTCAGCAGTGTGAAGCTCCTTCATAAGCTCGGTAACAGTGTACTCTAGCCTGTTCATAAAGTAGTTCAGCTTGAAGGTATCTTCTGAAGATACTGAATTGACCACTGCACCTCTAGAGACATTGTAAGAACAAACCATTTAACCTCTTTTGTCTCAGAGTCACTATGTATGAATTGCATCATGCTTACCTCAATCCTGAAATGAGACACATCATTTTATAGCTTACGTATTCTCATTTGAGAAAGTCAGAGTTTTAGATTCACTATGTGATATGGACAAGACCTATTGGTGAAGTACTAAGTTATGAAGATGTCATGAACAACTTTTTGAAGATCTCATAGATATAAAATTCATGTACAAGATTGCTAAAATGCAATGTATATCACCTCATGCTTTGTTCCTTGGAATGTGAATAAATGAACCGGCCAGTGTCCAAATTGAGTCGTGACTCTTTTGGATGAATCAATGTGACTTGTTAGTTCCTCGCCAATGCATTGTTTCTAACTTATTCACAAGTGACAAATGAGTTGAGGAAATAACAACTAGAAGGGTAAAATGGTAATTTTGTAAATCCCATCTAGTTGATGATACTCATGAAGGGTAAACATAGATAATATTCAATGGATCCACTCATTACAATTAAGAAGAATTCTTGAGTACAGATTTATTCATTTGAACCGAGAGATTTCAGTGTCAACTCTTTAGTGGAGTCAGTTGACATTAAGCTAGAACTTGGAAAACGTTTGTGAACTTTTGAGTCCAAGTATGCTAGCTCAAGCTTTGTTCATTTGAATCCATGAGGTCACTACCATAAGTCATTAGAGTAGGATTAGTTAAACAAGAAATCTAAGTCAAAACAAGTTCAAACGTTGAACTAGATAAGTTTTACGAAAATTGTCTAAAAGATAATTTTGTCCTTTTGGACATACGATGGTATGAATGTGAATAAATAAGTTTTTTTGACATTGTCATATGATGATAATGAATTTGGATCACACGGTCACATTAGTGTATTGGGCCTTGAGGATTGAATTTCATTTCATGGAATTTTATGTGAAAGTTCTAAATGGGTTTTTCTTATATTGTCATGAACAAATAAAGAAACATCTAGAAGCATATTCTAGAAGCCTCATTTTCGTCCATACCATAGAGAGAAAGAGAGTTTATTTTGTGCATTAATGTATGAAGATACTTGCCAAAAGAAAACGAGGAAACAAATTTGCTCCATATGGAAGCAAAGTGGGCGGCAAGCATAGAGGCAAGCAAATGAGGAAACAAATCCATGTGGCATGAGGACATGTTGGACGTGCAAGAGGGAGAAAGAGGAAACAATGGATTTGCTCATGAATATGTGATATTCAATAGAAAAGAGGAAACTACCGTTTCAAGGAAAAACCTCCTCCTATAAATACCCCACCTCATTAACAATTCACAGCACACAAGTTTTAGAGATTGAGAGCTTCTCTCTCTAAAACCTTGGTCGTCTCTCACTCTCTCTCTCTCTCTCTCTCTCTCTCTCTCTCTCTCTCTCTCTCTCTCTCTTCTTGTTCTTTTGTTTTGGCACCTAGGTTCTCAGTAGACCTAGTGTTTTGTTGAAGCTCTTTGGCTCCAAGACAAGTTCTTGAGTCATAGTGATTAAAAGTGCTCAGACACTAAATCATAACCGTACTCGAAAGACTCTAGTGGTAGAAGCATTCTTGGTTACTCACAGGTTCAAGAAGACTAGTGGGAGGCGAGCTTAGTGGGGAGACGAATGATTCAACCTTTCTAAGGCTTCTCAACGCACAAGCTCCATTCAAGGTTGGTACTGAGTGAAAACTCAAAGTGGTTTTAAAATTTTAAATTATAAGCTCATGCACTTTGTCTAGGTCGTAAAAACGTTTTACGAGTTTTTAAAGAAATTTTTATATTCCGCCGCTTGCTAGAAGCGATAATCTTTTCTTAATCATAGATCTATTCTATCAATAATCATATCATCAACATACAAGGACAGAAGGATACGATATGTACTTGTACGCTTGACAAACAAGGCGGTGTCATGTTTACTAGGGAGAAAGCCAAGAGAGGTAATCACGGTGGAGAACTTCTCAAACCAAACTCGGGGAGCTTGTTTGAGACCATAGAAAGCATTGCGAAGCAAACATGACCGGACTAGTGTGCAACACCTGGAGGGCGTGTCATGTAGACCTCCTCGTGAAGATCACCATACAAGAAAGAATTCTTCACATCCATCTGAGATATCTTCCATCGATGAACAGAAGCAACATCGTCATCTTCGCAACCGGCGTAAACGTCTCTTCATAATCCAAGCCGTACTCATGCGAATAGCCTTTTGCAACAAGACGGGATTTGTACCGTTCCACGGACCCATCATATTTGGCCTTGATCTTATAGAATTAACGAGAGCCAATAGCTTGCTTCCTCGACGGTAACGGTACGAAGTCCCAAGTATGAGTCTGATGTAGAGCAGTAAGCCATAGCATGCTGCCAAAAGGGGTCAACAACAGCTTCTCTATAGGACAAAGGTTCAGTCATAGAGTGAAGAGACACAATAAATGAAACAAAAGAGGCAGATTATGAAGAATAGGCAAAGTAGGGAAGTTTAGTGGACTTGCGAGGACGAGTGGACTGACGTACGGGAGGATGATCCGCAATCTCGTGGGATGGGTGAACATTCGTAGTAGAGGAGGTCAGAGGCGTGTGTGTCTCGGGAATAAAGTATCAGTGGGTATAGCCTCATCGGTGTCAATATCAAAATGATCAATACAAATAAGGTTGTCCATAGTCAAGTGATGAGAACTAGCGGGAACAGAAAAGAAAGTAATATGCTCTAAAACCACGACATGACGAGAGACATACAATTTCTGACTAACCGGTTCAAGACAACAATATCCTTTTTGAACCATACCATATCCCAAAAAGACACACAAAGCAAACTTAGCAGACAATTTATCACTCTCGACGTGAGGTCGAAGCACGAAACAAGTGGAACCAAACAGACGCAAAAAGGCATAATCAGGGACATTGCTAAACAATTTTTCAAAATGGGACAAACCTGAATTGTGAGAGGTGGAAATTTTGTTTATGACATAGGTAGCAGTATGGATAGCCTCTCCCCAAAAAATTCAGGGAACCTCGTCGGACAATAAGAATGAACGAGCGGTCTCAACAAGATGACGGTATTTCCTTTCGGCAACACCATTTTGCTGAGGTGTATCGGTGCATGAGCTTTAACGATTGGTCTCATCAGAAGCAAGTAACTAGAAATTGTTAGAAGTATATTCACCTATAAATCACAACGAAAGTATTTAACGACAGTAGAGTGTTGTGTTTTAACGAGAGCTCTAAAATCATGATATATACCCAAAAAATCATATCTACGCTTCATAACATAAACCCAAGTGTAACGAGTGAAATCGTCAATAAAAGAGACGTAATATCTAGAACCACCCTTAGTAGAGACAGGAGAAGACCCCCACACATCAGAATGCATAATATCAAAAGGAGCAAGTGATGACGAAAGACTGTTTTGAAATGGTAAGGCTGAGAATTTTTCAAGTTTACAACGACTCCAATCAGAAATGTCATGGGAGTTCAAATGAACTAAACCTCTCGTAGAAACCAAAAAAACGCAAAAAGAGACGCTAAAACATGACCAAACGAGAATGCCACAAATAAAAGTCAGCCGACAAATGACTCGGACAAAAAGAAGATAAATCCACACTAGAGGCAGCCACACCCGATACTTTGAGTTCATCCAAGACACAGAGTCCACCCTGCTTACGGTCTGTCCCAATCACCGTCTGAGATCACGAGATTGGCCAACAGACATGAGATTTATAGCAAGACTAGGGATATAGTAGACATTAGGAATAGAAATATGAGATGTAACAACATAACCAACGCCATCCGATGGGATATGGGTGCCATCGACGGTCATAACGGAAAGAGATGAATGACGAGACAATGACACAAAAGATGAAAAGTGATGGGACATATGGTTAGAAGCACCTGAATCAAGGATCCACGAGGAAGATATCTGGGGTTGACGACAAAGATAAACCTGTTGAGGAAGAGGGGCACATGACATGAGGCTGCGAAGCAATTAATTGTTGCAACTGCTAAAACATGTACCAATCCACAAATGGGGCTAACGACTGCTGATGAGACTGTGGTGGTTATTGGTGTTGCGGCTGCATTTTTCCTCTTCTCAGCAATACGGGGTACTCAGCCTTCCAATGACCCTTCTTGCAGTAAGTACACTCGTCATTGTGCCTCGCCATAACAAAAAAACTCAAATCCAAAAAACTCTAAAGATGAAATCAAACAATCAAATTCGAAATCCAAACAACCTAGTATACACTCCAAAACAAAGCAATTCGCAACCAAAAAACAACCAAACTACCCAATGCAAAGTAAAATTGCCCAAACAATTCACAGCTCTGTGATTCACCCGCCAGAGAGATTCAGAAAGCTCAAAACTCTAATCTCACCATTCAAAACGTTCTTATGATTGTTCCAAACTTTTTGTTCAATACGGTTAATGAAGTCGCAAACTTAATTTCCCCATTGTTGGTCGGAGCTGTTGCGAAAGTAAATTCGTAATTCATCTTTTCACTCGACAAACAAACTTAAAATACACAAAAACAGCAATCCAACCATTCAGAATGAGAGAATATGTGTCACGAACATTCTCTGAAACTTTCGTGACAATCCAAAGGTGAACGAATGTGAAAAATTAATTTTAGGGTTCTGATAGTATGCAGATTTTGGGATTGAGAAAATAGAAGAGATAATCTGAATTCCATTGAAGAGAAATATAATATTTTGGGTATATATATCGTTAATACACCAAAATAAGAAATAAAAAAAAAGGAAAATAGACATAAACAAATATAATAATAATGACTAATATATATATATATATATATATATATATATATATATATATATATATATATATGGGTTTGTGTATTTGTTTCTCAAAAGAACCCAATTTTTATTGACTATTATTTGAAGGGTTTGAAAACTTGAATCGATGTTAAAAAACTCTTTTACTTTATAGTCTTTTGATTCTCAATTGTTTGAGAAATCGTAAAGAAAAAAAAATTATAATTTAAAGTGCAAAGAGTCTTCTATTATACCGTTCTCTAGTGATTTTGTATAACTGTTTTTGTGCTAGTGCTGTAATTTCTTATCCATGTCATGTTGATGATTCTTTCAATTTGGTGTTCTTCTATTACTACTATTCTAGTATCACTTTGATAAATGGTGGTTGCTAATATCTAGAAATCGTTTTTATCTTGTGTGTTTGAGGGTCTGTATCAGGATGCAGAGCTTGAGTATTGCATGGTCGTTTTCGCCATGTCCGCGATAGCGCTTATGTACAATTTTTTGTTCGTTTGTTTTATTCATTCATTTGTGGATTGATCTTGATTTTAAATGTACGGGTGGTATCATGGTCATGTATTTTGATTTTATTGATTTAGTACATACAAAGTGTTTGACATGCATATCTATAATTACATAAATATTGTAGACATACATATCTACAATTACAGATAGTTGTAGACGTACATGAAATTCTGTTTAGTCAGAATCAAGATGTCGCACACAATATAGAGTCAATGTATGCGACAATATGTTCCAATGTAATCGATGGGCAAATATAAAACATTGCATAAAAGTAAAAGACAAAAAGAATGGTAATCCAGTTCGGTGCAACGTCACCTACTCTGGAGGGCAGTGTGCCTAGTGGAAAGAAATTCACTATATGAAAAGTAGTCAATAGTAAACCAATGAACTTATATAAATTACCATCGCTTCAAGGCCATTTTCCTATTATTACCCATGAACTCCAAATCGGATTCCCCCTGAATCTGAGATCCCCTCAATTCGGTTCTCAAACACTCTCCCAGTGTTTGCTATTCTTTGATGTCAACGCTCATGGAATCTTCAATTATGAAATCACAAAAAACCACATAACTCTCTAACACTCAATATGTTTGGAAAAGTGTCTAGAGAATCAAACCATACGCACCACACAATTAGCTTCTCAGTCCGCCAGTCGTGCATGTCTAAGGACCCTAACTGTGTAAATGTATATGTCAAAACTATTAAGGGTGAAACCTTCTGCTTTTATAGTAGTCAACATCTCTGGAAGTCGAAATAGGGTTTCCTTACCCATACACGCGAAGAGAATAAACGTAGAATGTATTCCGCGAATCATTTTGGCGAAACGGGAAACTTGCCAAAAATATAGTTCTGCACAAGCGGCCAAGATATCTCAACATATCCTGGAGCATGTCGCAAGACATCTTTTCGAACAAACTTGTACTAAAAAAAAGCCATCAACACATATAACAACAATAAATGTCTATAATTACCGAAATTGTAGACGTGCATGTCTACAATTACAAAAATTGTAGATGTACATGTCTATAATTATCAAAATTATAGATATACATGTGTACAATTACAAAAAAATTAAAAGACAGAGTTAGAAAACATACATACAAAAAATATCTACAGAAATTTGTAGACGTGTATGTCTACAATTTTTGAAAATTGTAAATGTTTGAAATTACATAAAATTTTACACATACGATTGATACAAGGTAAAAAAAAAAAATACTTCATCCAATACAAGCATAAAAGAACAAGTTTCATTCAACAATAAAAAAAGAGAGAAAGAGAATTGAGAGAAAAGGAAAATAAAAATAAGATGGAAATGAAAAAACATGAGAAGGAACTGAATTTAAAGGTTAAGATGGAGATGGTATATTGAGCATGCAAATAGGAATGTCTTAAAACATACTTTAGTTGATTTTGGTATTAAAAAAAATAGATATGTCCAAATCGCTTACATAAATGACATAAAGACCACTTGAAAATAGTGCACTTGCTTCTATATTGGTCCGAATGAAATGAACAAGCACTCGTTTGTCTGGGGGCTTCGGTTTCTTCTCTCGTGCTCTTGCCTACGCACTTGTGACTTTAATCCCTATTTACATTTTTGTCATGTTTCATCATGCAAGTGGTTTAACCAAAAATGTAATTGACCCAAAGTGGTTAAAGATTCAATTTTTTTTTGTTCTTTATCAGATGGCATCTTTTTGTTTTTTGACAAATTCTCCGATGGCCTCAGAATTTTACGTCATGTAGTACATGCTCTGATTCCCAGTAGTCAATTATGTACTTCACAAATATGGGCAACCTTGGCCCTTTTGGCTAAGGTCCTTAAATTATTTAGACGGAATCTTAATTGTTCAATCTTATTTTCTCAAGATAAAATGATCAATTGACGTGCCAAAATTATCACCAATTTAACTACGTATGAAAATTTCAACAATCACTACTACAAAAAAGGCATTTAGAAGCGAAAAAAAGTCGCTTCTAATGGACCTTTTAGAAGCGACACTTTTAGAAGCGGCTTGTCGCTTCTAGTGTCGCTTCTAATCGCAAATATCTGGCGCCGGAAATGGCTCCCGCGAACAATATAAGCGAAATGGTGGGAAGAATTTAGAAGTGACTAGCCGCACGCAATGAGTGGTATGAGCATTAGACCACTAGACAACCTACGAATGTAGATAATGAATTAATATATATATATATATATATATATATATATATATATATATATATTGTTAATTAACTTGGAATAAGTTGTAGTTGAATAAAACTTACGTTTCTTCCATCGATACTCAGCGAATAAAATAGTCCTTTGCCGACTTTGGGTGGTCATCTTGAATTGATTGACTTTCTGTACGGACTTTTTCTGCAAAATAATATTGTTTCAAGTCATAAAAATTGACCCAATAGAGGTTTGCACTTGCATATCTCGGATCTTCTATGCTCAATCTGACACGTGTTTGATAAAAAAAAAAAGTTTTACAATTTGGTACCATTAAGTCATACATAACATATTCTAAACTTACTTGCATAAGAACTTGTAAACGTTTTTTTTATCAACCAAGCATCAAATTGAGCATAGGATCCGAAAATGCGAGCACAAACATTCATTGAGTCAAATTTCTGACATATATCAATATTATTTTGTAGAAAATGTACGATAATTGTTACTTGAAGTCATCAGTGTCCATCCTGTCCATCGCAACAATCCACTCGAAGTAGGTCAATGCCTTTGGCTTGTTAGCCAGCGCCAAAGCTCGGTCTCTGTCACAGTTAATCCTATATCGGCGATATACTTGGCCTTTCCATCATGGAGACGCTTCTTCGCGTTGCTAATGATTGTCATCTCGATGAGAGTACGATGGCAAGTCACTAGACGAAGCTCACCACTCTCCATGTCTTTGTACATAAAGTCGAACTCTGTTTAAATACCAGACAAAATCGCCGCTTGTTGTTGTGACGCAACATCATTGCACGATGGTGCCTCCGGGAGGATGTGTTCTCGTACCATGCCACCCAAATTGTTGGCAAACGTGACAATCCACTCGATTTCTTGTGTTAATTGAAGGTAATAAAATATACATGAATGATTACTGAATTCGATAAGAAGTTTACTTTATTAGAATTTATGATTAGTGGGTTGTTTTCTAAAGAGATTCAATAACAACTATCATCCATAGCCTCCATATTAAATTGAATTATATGAGGGGCATCTAAGTTCGGATTGTGACCTAAAACGTGATCGATGATTGATACATGCTTAGATAGCTGTATCTAAAGTCATATATGTGAAACAAAAGTAAAGGTTGACCACTTGGTGAGAGTATTCTACACTTTTGGTATGTGTACGGCATGGACAGACTTTGGTTGTTGATGTGTCGTTTATATACTGTTACGATACACTAACCAGGGTCACTATGATGGTGATAGTGAGACTTAATCTGAATCCTGAAGTGATCACGGACTTGTAGGTTATATTACTAAGTTCTTTGACTCATTGTTAATGGCTACTATCATGCCAAAATACTTATGTCATGGGAATTCAGGATATGATCAGAGTAGAAAGTGATTCAAAGATACAGAATCCAGTCTTCCTGAAAGAAGGTCAAAGTTCACTCACCTAAGGATTGATTCTAGAACCGATTGATTGTGTATACTTTTGTAGTAAGTCCGTACGAAATATTTTTCGCTGGGGAAGCAACGATGCTTAGGACTCATATGTATCAAGAAGGGTAGTGTACTAGAATAATTGACCTTTATCGATACGAGTTGAACCCGGAGGATTGAGATCATGTACCTTTATCCAAGAAGAGTGCATTCTTGGATTATTTTGTGGAGTATCCCAAGATTGACGAATCGATTAAATCAGAGAAATGACTGTTTCGTCTATTTAATCGGATTTATAACAGCTTCTGTTACTAGGTCCATAGTTCTCGATCCGGCTCTGATAAAGATGGGTAAGAACTTTCTAGTAATAATGAATATTTATTATTACAATCTCACAGCTGTAAAAAGGTATTCGCAACATTCATTCATAAATTAGTCTATTTTCTTAATTAAACTATTTATTGTGGAATTAATTATTTATTATTGGATCAAGTAAATAATTAATTGAATTTTAAATTGGGCCTCGTGCACACTGTAAAATTCGAAATTTCTAGGCCCAGTAACAGTAGGTTGACGCCTAACATGGGTAGAAAATACCTTCTCTCTTTAATTAGTTGCTAGATTTATGTGAATGAAATCAGTTAACTAAATAAATAAGAGAGAGAATAATAATGGTTGATATATTTTCTATCCATTAAATAAATAAATAAGATATTGTCATTTATTCTCTCTCATGAGTATATTCCTAATATCTAGGAGAATAATAATGGTAGAGATATTCTCTCCATTAAATAAGGAAATAAGATATTATCCTCATTATTCTCAAATATTTAAATTCTTTAAATATATGAGAAAAATAAGAAAATATAATATCCTAGATTCAGATATGATGGATGAGAGAAAAAAAGTAGGATTTGTAGTCAAGATCCAATGGTTCAGACTTAACTACAAAATAAGAAAGAGTATAGGAGAATAAGGAAACCCTACTGATTTCCAAAAATATCTCAATTCTACCACTAGAAATAGGGGGTCAAGGAGAACACAATAGACACACAAGCAAATTGATAATATTCGCCCAACACACCATCAGTGTGGAGGAATTCTTTTCGCTCTCCATCCCCTCGAAATTTCATGATTCCATTCCCACAAACACGAGACGACCTGAATCTCTAAATTAGAGTCGTTGTGAGATAACGAGTGAGATAACACGTTCTTCTTATTCTATTCAGAGATTATGTTTCAGAAGATTACGGTATCATCTATAGAGATCCAAACGACGAGAGTCCTATCGTTGTTCCCAAAGATTAAAAGCTTGAAGATCAAGTTATTAAAGCTTAGAACAGGATCTTGAAGAACTCGATTGAAGGATTCAGTAGCATATTGCCAAACATGTAAGTAATCTGAATACTCGTCTTTTAATCGGTTGCTTGAATCGCTCTCTAGTTTATTCTATTCAAAGCTACAAATCTAGATCTTGTTTTTTATAATCTTATAAATAATTAGCATGTTAGCGTAGTTATTTAATTTCCGCACGGTTATAAGGATGTTTAATTCCAACATCTTGATCTTCTCACCTTGGGCCTTCCTCATGGTCGGATAAAACTGTCGTAGAACTCGATCGAAGATCATGATGACCTTTTTTCCATTTCTCGCCCTTTGAGAACTGGCACACGTCGTAACACCTCGTACTGCAGACGGAGATGTCTCCGGCGGGTCATCATCTCCACCACCTGGGCTCGTGGATATACTGCAATATTGAGAGCCAGATCGGATATTATTTTTGAAGTTTGATGTCGGAAAATTGCAACGATTAAGAAAAAGAGATTTTAAACTACGTAATTAGAAACTTTGTCGGAATTTTGGGAGAGTTTCCCCTAAAATATCGACAAACCAAAACCAGCAATTTCATTATATATATACGAGACAGAACTATCCTACTGAACAACTAAATACTAAACCGAGCCCCAGTGGCTCGGTTACATCAATATAACAATTTAAATTAATCGATTTAAGCAAGTTAATTTCACAATTATAATTAGAATATAAACTTAATTGATTCTAAATTGCCTAATTTATTACTTTCAAATTAACAAATTAAAACCTAATATATTTAACTTCTTAACTAACCAACAACTTAATAACTAAACATATTTAAATGGATAATAAAATTAACAAATTACCTAGTTAATTAAATTAACTACTTATTAAAAAAATTATTTACATGTGAAATAATTACCTAAATAACTACTTAACAAATTTATTTACGTACATAATTAATATAACTAAATAACTACTAAAGTAACTAATCAACTAACTTAATTAACATAAATAATCACTAATTACCTGTTGGAATATATCTAGGATTAAGAATAATTTATCACTTCTAGTTAGCGGCGGAATATAAAAATTCTTTAAAACATGTAAAATGATTTTACTACCTAGACAAAGTGCATGAACATGTAGTCTAAAATAAAAAAAAACTATAATGAGTTTTCACTCGTCACCAACCTCGTTAGAAGCTTGAGCATTGAGAAGCCTTTGGAAAGATTGAATCGCTCGTCTCCCCACTTAGCTGGTCTCCTTCGTGTCTTCTTGAATCCGAGTAACCACGATATTTTCTACTACTAGAGTCTTCGAGTTTAGAAAAGATTTAGTGTGTGGGCACTATTAAACACAATGACTCAAGAACTAGTCTTAAAGCCAAAAAGTTAATACACAAGGTAGGTCTAATGAGGACCTAGGTGCCAAAACAAAAGAGCAAGAAGAAGAGAGAGAGAGAGAGAGTGTGGGTCGGCCAAGTCTAGAGAGAGAAGCTCTCAATCTCAAAAAATTAGGTATTCAACACTGTGAATGAGGTGTGATATTTATAGGAGGAGGGATTGCCTTGAAGATGTAGTTTCCTCTTTTCTATTGAATATCACATATTCATGAGCATAATCTTTATTTCTCATTCCTATCATAATACCAAGTTTGGAAATTAGTTTCCCGTTTTCCTTAGCTTGGCCGTCCATATCATATAGCCTTATGCTAATAATTTGTTTTCTCTTTTCCTTTTGGCAAGTATCTTCATACATCAATGCACAAAATAATTTCCCTTTCTTCCTTAAAGATGGCCACGGTTTTGAGCCTCTAGAACAAGCTTCTATATGTTTCTTTATTTGTTCATGACAATACAAGAAAAGCCCATGTAAAATTTTCACATAAAATTCCATAAAATAAAATTCAATCCTCAACGCCCAAATACCAATGTTGGCCGTGTCATTTACATTATCATCATATGATAATGTCCAAAATCTTATTTTGACATTTATACAATCTTATGTCCTTATGGACAAAATTACCCTTTAGACAATTTTCGTAAAATTCGTCTAGTTCAACAATTGAACTTGTTTCAACTTAGCTTCTAGTTTAACTATTCCTACTCGATATGATTTGTGACAGTGACCTCATGGATCCAAATGAACAAATCTTGAGCTAACATACTTAGACTCAAAAGTTCACGAACCTTTTCCAAGTTTAGTTTAATGTCAATTGTCTCCACTAAAGAGTTGACACTGAGAATCTCTCGGTTCAAATGAATTTATTTTCTACTCAAGAATTCAATTTAATTGTGATGAGTGGATCTACTGAATATTATCTATGTTTACCCTTCATGAATATCATCAGCTAGTCGGGATTTACAAAATTACCATTTTACCCTTCTAGCTGTTATTTCCTCAACTCCTTCGTCGCTTGTGAATAAGTTAGAAACAATGTATTGACGATGAGCTAACAAGTCACATTGATTCATCCAAAAGAGTCATGACTCAATTTGGACACTGGCCAGTTCATTTATTCACATTCCAAGGAACAAAGCAAGAGGTGATATACATTGCATTTCAACAATCTTGTACATGAATTCCATATCTATGAGATCTTCACAAAGTTATTCATGACATCTTCATAGCTTAGTACTTCACCAATAGGTCCTGTTCAGAATCACATACTGAATCCAAACTCTGACTTTCTCAAATGAGAATACGTAAGCTATGAAATGACATGTCTCATTTCAGGATTAGGTAAGCATGCTGCAATACATACGTAGTACTTCGAGACATAATAGGTTAAATGGTTTGTTCTTATCTTGTCTCTAGAAGTGCACTGATCAATTCAGTACCTTCAGAAGATACCTAGAAGAACTATAGAGTCTCAAACTCCCAATGTCCCATAACCAGACATCATAGATTCTCCTAACAATCGTACTGAGATCAATAGTCCTTTGATCCTTAGATTGTGAATATATTGTTTTAAGCAAACCATGAAGATTTTGTTCATGCAAATCTACATTTGTGTCTTCATATGTTGTTAGGTTTGTTTAAGGACTAAAGACTATAGATTATCATAAAGCTTCAAACAGACAAGGAAGAATGAATGAACGTTTCAACTTTTATTAATGATTTGGCATTTACAAGCAAGAGTCTTCGTGAGACTATATTACATCAAATATACATAAATAGACACTCTTCTTTGGGCACCAGTGACAACATTTTCTAAGTCATACAACCTATTTGGATGCTTCACAAGCAACCACATATTCAGCTTCCACTGTGGAGTCAGTAATGCAAGATTGCTTAATACTCCTCCAAACAACAGATCCACCATTTAGGATGAACACAGATCCTGAAGTGGATTTCCTAGAATCCTTATCCGCCTGAAAATTGGAGTCTGTATATCCCGTCATAGTCAGGTCAGTACCTGAATATGTAAGCATCAATAAACCATCGCAATGATGGCCCTTTCAGAACACGTGTGAACCCAAGTTTGAAAAATTAACTCCCAGCTTCTGAAGCCATTGGGCCTTACATTGATAAAAAAATTTGGCCCACTTCATTTTTGATCGACCCATTAATCGCTACAAGTCTAGAGAACAATCACCCAGAGCAGCTCTGAGTATTTGAAATTGGGCAGCATAGAGAGCCTTGGTGAAGACATACGCAAGCTGCTTCTCCATGCTCACATGCTCCAAGAGCAACGACCTTGTATTCTACCAAGTCTCTGATGAAGGGGTGACGAATATCTATGTGTTTGGTCTTGCTATGTTGAACATGATTCTTGGCGATACTGATGGCACTCATGTTGTCACAGTAGGGTGTCACGACATCCTGAAGAATACCATAATCCTTTAGCATTGATTTCATAAAACAATAGTTGGGAACAATAAATGTTTCTTACTAATAAGGACATATAGTTATGTTTCTTACTGAACCAGGAGATCAGATTGTTGCCAAGAAAGAAACATCCACTAGAAGTACTTTTTCTGTCATCAATGTTACCAGCCTACTCAGCATCATAGTACCCTACTAGCGAGGAACTTGTGTCCTGAGAATAGAGAATTCTATAGTCTGCACTACCATGAATGTACTTAATAATTCTCTATACATAGCTCAAGTGACGAGTCTTGGGGTTGACTTGATATGTGGCACAAATACCTGCAGAGAAGGCAATATCAGATCTGCTAGATGTGAGATATAGAAGACTACCTCAATCTTCATCTTTTCATATCTTCACATGAGTACCATCGGGGGTTTTCTTCGATTTTCCATTTTCTAGACCAAATTTCTTCACAATATTCTTAGCATATTTACTCTGAGAGATAAAGATGCCATCTTCCATCATTTTGATTTGAAATCCCAAGAAAAAGGAAAGTTCCCATGCCATGCGCATTTCAAACTCAGACTACATTTGTTGAACAAACTATTCTACCATCACTTGAGACATGCCTCTTAGATCTGAGCAATCATCAAGTTGTCCCCTAATTTTTTTGATGAATAGAGTTTTGTTAGACACTCCTCGAGTGTAGCCATTCCGAGTGAGATAATCAACAAGACGTTCATGCATGACGAGCTTATTTCAAACCTATATAGGGCTTTGTTCAGCTTGTAAACATGGTTTGGGAATCTATGATCAACAAATCCTTTAGGTTTGTCCACATAGAGTTACTCATTGATGAAACCGTCCAAGAAGGCGCTTTTGACATCCATCTGAAACAGTTTGAACGTCATCAAACAGGAAATGCCTATCAGCAAGTAAAATGGCTTCGAGTCTTGCCACAAGCGCAAAGGTCTCTTCATAGTCAACTCCCTCGACTTGAGTCTAGCCTTGAGCTACAAGTCTGGCCTTATTGCGAGTGACCTGACCAAATTCATCCGACTTATTCTTATAGATCCACGTTGTCCCAATTACATTCACTGACTCGAGCCTAGGGATAAGCTTCCATACCTCATTTCTCTCAAACTGAACCAACTCCTCTTGCATAACAGTCATCCAGAACTCATCACCAAGAGCCTCGATAACATTGTTTGGCTCGATCTTGGACGTGAAGCACACATTTCCGATCATCTCCAAGTAGTTTACCGTATCTTTTTTGCGAGTCTGACACCTTCATTGTGATCTCCAATAATAAAGTACAATGAATGATTTTTCTTTACTCTACTAGAGGGCTTCTTAATAGGGGCAGTCTCAACATTATCTTTTTCACTAGAATCTGAATTGACCTTAATGTTGTTGCTGATGTTAGAGACATTTTGTGGGGCACCATTAGCCTGGGGACTAGAAGTAACACCTTCATCTTCATCTCTGGTTGACATACCATTTTCTTCATCATCAATCACCTTGATGGACTACATAACCACATTGGTCCGCTTTTTGAAGACTCTAAAAGCATGATTGTTGGTAGAGTAACCTAAAAAAACATGAAAGTATTTGACACCAGGCTTCTTCCCCCTCCAAATTTCATACTTTGTGGAAGACGATCCGGGGGAATAGAGACCCAATTATGGATATAGCAGGCTATGTTCACAACCTCAGCTCAGAACTTGTAGGAGATCTTCTTGGCAATGAAGCAAGATGCGCGCCATCTCTTGAATGCTCATGTTCTTTCTCTCGACGATACAATTCTACTAAGAAGTTATAGGAGTAGAGAACTCATGAGCAATTTCTTCTGAGTTGCAGAACTCATGAACACGTTGTTCTAAAATCCGCTGCCATGATCAATCTTTATGCGCACTATCCTTCCTATGGAGGATTCTTTTTTCACGTTGGAGTTTGAGACACAAGGAATGGAATGCATGAAAGGCATCAGATTTTTCTCTCAAGAATTCAACCCATGTGTACTTGGAGAAATCATCAACACACATAAGGATATACTTCTTTCCTCCTAAGCTCTCCACTTGCATAGGCCCCACTAGGTCTATATGAAGAAGCTCAAGGACTCTGTTGGTAGTGAGGTGATCTACACTCCTGTGAGAAGCTCTGGTCTATTTTCCAACTTGACATTTTCTTTCCTTTATCTTCAAAGTAGGAAGCCCATGAACTGCCTCCTTAATGACGATCTTAGCCAAACATCTCAGATTTAGATGACCAAGCCTCATGTGCCACAAGTCTGTAACATCTTCTTTGCTTACTAGAAAAAAGTAAAAGGAATGATAGAGGGAGAATTCAAGAGATAGCAATTATTTGGAGACCTTAATCTCTTCATGAAGATAGATACATCTTTGCGGATCACCGAGCGGTCATTTTTAGTAAAAGTCACAGTCATGTCTCCATCACATAGTTGATTAATGCTAACTAGATTAACTTTTAGACCTTCTACCAAAAGAATGTCGTCAAAAATCGACAGACCATAGGCATTCAATTTCCCTTTTTCAATAACGATACTTGTTGTTCCGCCACCAAACGTGTGATGTCTTTTTGCACAGGACTTCACATTGTCCATGTAGGACTCTTCACTAGTCATATAACATGAGCATCCACTATCAAAGTATCAATCCTCTCTAGATGTGGCTTTTAGAGAGGTATAAGCCACCATAGCTCTGTGATATTCTACACTCCCTATTAACCACCATATGAAGTTTATTGATGGTCTTCTTCCTCAGATCAATCTTCATTCGGGAAACCTCCTTTGAGAAAACGAGGTTTGATTTCTCCATCCTACATCTTTTGGCTTTCTTTCTAAATGCATGCCATAGAGAGTGTAGAAGAAAGAACGAATATTACCCAATTTCCCACAAAAGTGACATCTCCAGTCCCTTTTAGAATAGAAGGAGTGACTCCATTTCCTGATTTTTTTTTGCTTGGTAAAGACATAGATGGAGACATCAAGTCACTGGTTTTGGAAGGAGAAACAAACACTGTTTTATGAGAAGAGTTTGAAAATGACTGATATCCAAGATCTCTGTGACTCGAAGAGGGCTGTCCCTGTTGGGAATATTGCCCACTTGAAGATAATGAACAAATGATTACTAAATTCGATAATAAGATTACTTTATTAGCATTATATGATTAGTGGGTTGATTTCTAAACAATTAGAATCAATAACAACTATCTTCCATAGCCTCCATATTAAACTGAGTCACGTGCTGGGCACCTGAGTTTGGGCGGTGAGCTAAAACGAGGTCGATGACTGATATACGCTTGGAAAGCTATATCTAAAGTCATATATGTGGAACACATAGGTGAATGCTGATCACTATGTGGGAGCATTCTACACTTGTGGTAAGTGTACGACTTGGACAGGTCTTGGTTGTAGATGTGTCGTTTAAGGACCGTTACGACACACTAACCGAGGCCGCTATGATGGTCACAGTGAGACTTGATCTGAATCCTAAAGTGATCATGGACACTGAGTCATGTTGCTGAGCTCTTTGACTCATTCGCTAAAAGGCTATCCACGCTAATCATAGCTTATGTCTTGAGAGTCTCTCAGAGCATGATTCGAGTGGGAAGTGATTTACAGATACGGAATCCAGCCTTCCTGAAAGAAGGTTAATGTTCACTCACCTAAGGGTTGATTCCAGAACCGATAGATTGCTAGCACTTTTGAAGTAAGTAACGTTCGAAAGAATCTTTCGCTGGGGAAGCAACAATGCTTAGGGCTGATATGTATCAAGAGAAGTATAACGGAAAAATTGACTTTTCTTGACAGGGGTTGAACCTGGAGGATCTTGATCACGAACTGACTATATCAGTGGACACTCGTCACGATGAGTAAATATAATTCTAGTATTAAAGGAGAGTTCAGTCTTGGCTTACAAAGTGGAGTATTTGACCAAGATTAGACGAATCAATGGAAAAAGAGAAATGACTATTTCGTCTTTTTCATCAGATTTGTTAAGCTTCTATTACTAGGTCCATAGTCCCCGATTCGGCTCTGATAAAGGCGGATAAGAACTTTAGTATAATAATGTTTATCATTATTAATCTCACTTGCTGTAATTGTGATTGACAACATTAAAATTGGAAAATGGGTATTCGCATAATTAAATAAATATTTATGGTAGAATTGTTTATTTATTATTTGATCAAGTAAATAAACAATTATTAATTATTTGTTTATTGTTGGACCAAGTAAATAAATGATTAATTGGGTTTTAAGCAATTGGGCCTTGCACACATGGAAAAGTCGAATTAGGTTTTTGGCACTAGGGATTGCGCAAATCACCTTGGCCGTGTGCCATCAAGTTCGAAAATTTCAAATTGGTATTTACCAATATTTTCTCTTTAGTTGTTTAAATAGAGGAGAAAGAATAATATAAGATATTGTCTTTTATTCTCTCCATATTTAAAGAAAAGTATTTAGGAGAATATATGAGAATATATTTAAAGGGAAATAATATATTCTCCTTTATTATCTCACTAAATAAAATATTCTCTATTTAAATAGATAATAATATCCCATAGATATTGATCTGATGGATGAGAGAAAAAGTAGGATTCACTTGTTGAGATCCAAGGGCCTAGATTAAATCCTCTAGTGTGAACAGAATAAAAAGAAATAATATATTCTGGAAGGTTCCATGAATATCTTCTTTTACTACTATAAATAGGGGTTCATGAGAAGGCAAAAATTAAGGATTTAATTTGTGGAAAATTTTGTGGCTCTCCCTCTTGGTCGTGCGAAATTTTCTGCCTCTCTCCCTCGGAAATTCGTTTCCATTCTTAGTAAAATAAGAGCGAGATTTGAAACACCACGTTTCTCACCTAGTGAGATAAAGACTGTGCCCACTCACCCTTCTTTTTCGTCTCGGAGATTACGTTTCGAAAGACTAAGGTGCCATCCTCGAGTCCTTCATCAAGACGACGCAAGGAGTACGCGATTGGTTTATGAGCGTTCTGTAGCTGAACCGAAAATCAATGTAAGTATTCGTTTTTCGCTCAAATCGGTTGCTTGATAAATATGCTCTCGTGAATTAAATTAATTAAACATAACTAGATCTTGTTAATTATAACCATAATTTAATTAGCTTATGATCAGCGTAATTAATTATTTTTCCGCATTAATATGGTTATATGGGAGAATCATCTCCAACGAGTCGTATCAGAACGATTGTTCGTGTCTGATACGCGCTTGATTCACCAACAATCCCATCTTCATAATGTCATTAAAGTTGGATATTCTTGAGTTGAGCATTTGGACAGACTTTGTCATGGCTGAGAGATCACATGATAGCTTCACAATTTGCTTCTTGAACTCGGAATTCACCTCTAAGAGGTCTGTCTTCTCAATAAGGAGGGACTCAACCTTTTCTTCTAGAGAATCAAGAGAGTCCTTCTTCAATTTAGCAATAGTCTTCAGCCAGCTGACCTCCATAGCTTCAAGCTCTTCAATTCTCTTCTTATGCTTTAGAAATCCATTCGATTAATCTGCCCACTTAACAAAGACAGTCTTTTAAGTTTCAAGTAGCACTTATCACTCGGTTTTTCTTCATCAGGGGAAGCCAGGAGAGAGACACTCGATGGACTGACTTGTGAGAATTTAGACACAACACCCTTCTTCTCGAGACATGATCAGGTGATTCAGAAGTCTGGGAAGTAAAGGCAACAAAGTTATTTACTTCATTATGATCTTCACCACTGTCAAAATCACTACCTCATCACTAAGAGTGTAGTTGAAGTTCTTCTGATGTCTCTTTTGATAGTTAGGACACTAAACTTGAATATGACCAAACCACTCACATTCTCTACATTGAATGCCATTCCCTTTGTTCTGCTGAGCATACCCACAATCTTCTCTCCCGTTTTTGAAGTTGTTCCCAGGTTTGTAAGTCTGAGAAGGTTTGTCCATGTTGAATGGACCTGAAGAGGGATCATTACTATTGTTGAGATGCTTCTCAAACCTCCTAAAAGACTTTTCCAAAATTCTTGGTCATCATGGCTATAGATTTTTCACATGACTCACTGGATCGACCATCAAACTTCTAAGTGAGATGCTCTGAGTTGGCAGCTTTGAACGATATCCCCTTAGATTTCTTCTCTGGTTGATCTTCAAGAGACATCTCATAAGTAAGAAGAGATCCAATCAATTAATCTATATTCATCTTTGAGGTATCATGAACCTCATCAATGGTGGTGACCTTGATCTCGAATCTCTTAGGAAGTAAATGTAGGATCTTCTTCACGAGCTTGGAATCATACATAGGATCACAAAGAGAGTGAGATTCATTCAAAAGATCTCTCACTCGAACATAGAATTAACCGATAGTCTCTTCTTTCATCATCTTCATATTTTCAAACTTTGTGGTAGCCAGTTGGAGATGCGAATTCTTCACTTTATCCGTCGCTTCGTAGAAGGTTTCTAGAATCTTCCAATCTTCTTTGGAACTCACGGACTCAAACATGTGTTGATGAGTCTAAAGACGTTCTTATCACTCCAATATAGATAGCGTTTAGAGCCTTCGAGTTAGCAAGAGCAGCTTCATCCTCAGCAGTAGTCCATTCTATTTCAGTCTTAAACACTGAAGTGACCTCATCTTCAAGAAGCTTGGTCGGAAGACTCCAACCATTCACAACAGCCTTCTAAGTCTTATGGTCAATAGACTTGATGAAGGCCCTCATCTGAGGTTTCCAATAAGCACAATTCAGACCATCGAGAAGATGGGCTTGACTTACTGAACCACCTTCCTTGAAAACATCCATACCATAAAAACAGTAAACAAAATACCAGGAGTAACACCTTGGAGATGCAAGGTGCCCGCTCTAATAACAATTCAAAAGTAGATATATTGTTTAGGTGATGTCTTTACGGAGATTTTAACAATTTAAGTAACACCTTATCAGTTTAGCCGATTAGCATGATAATATAAACTGAAAGTAAATGAACACAAAAGATGGTAACCCAGTTCGACCTACTATGTCTACTTTTAAGGTGATGATACTCCCAATGGAAAGTGAAACTTCACTAGACTGTAGAGTAAGTACAACTTCAGACGGCCATGGATGATCACCTTACAGGTCTCCTCAACTTCAAACTACCCTAGTAATTTCTAACTTAGGTTCCTCCTAAGTTAGAGCTCCCCTCACTTTTCACTCACACTATCACAGTGTTTCAAAACGTCTAAGACAATATGTGTTTGGAATAACCTGAATAAACTACACAACAACACGCATAGTGTCCTCGGCTATGGTTTCCCAATGCACATGTAGAACTCTCATTTGATGATCGAAAAAACGCGGAATAAACAGATGAAAGGATTGTCAGCAAATAACCATGTCATAGCTCTGACATGTAAAGTAGACAGAAAACGTTTTAAAAGATGTTTCTAACAACGACAGTTTTGACATAACAAAAACAGCCAACACTAAAATAACAACAATCAGAAAGTTTCAATGCATGCCTTGTTCTTCGTTTTCCTCTTCGAAAGAAAAAACATAAGATGCATGATTTACGACTACTTTTCTCTATAGAACCTTTTATCATCAAAACCGGGGGTCTAATTTGATTAGACTAAAAGCAAATAGAAGAAACCAATAATATTAGGTTATGGTTGAAAATTTCAATTCCTAATTAAAGTGGGGTGGTGTGTTAAGGAACCGACAAAATTAAAGCACTACTCTTACTATCACTCAATTATAATTATAATGTTTTATTATGTTGTTTATCTATGTTGTCCTTAATATTTTAGTGCCAATCTATATTAGATATGTGACGATAGATATGATAAAAAAAAAAAAAAAAAAAAAAAAAAAAAAAAAGAAGAAGAAGGCAAAGACAAATAAAAAAGCTCAAGCTAGATACAAATGTGACTGTACAATATATTTCTTTTTCGTAGCTATTATAATTTTTTACTCCACTAACCCTCTCCATAGTTGAATGCTTATGTGGAAGTTTTTGGAAGCTTGCATGTCACAAAAGCACAACGTTAATGTTCATGTTGTTGTCCAACCATATGCAAATCTTTAAGATAGAAAGTAAAAGATGAAGAAAATGGCTTAGAGTGGGACATTGGTTTTATTGTTCTAGTGACATAATGAATATATATATATATATTTAAATAATTTACTGCGCGATACAAAAGTGAATAAAGTATGTAAAGATAGAATTGTTAATTTTTTTTTTCCTACCCGTTTTATCAAGTCACTTGGGAAAGTATGTAAAGATAGAATTGTTAATTTTTTTTTCCTACCCGTTTTATCAAGTCACTTGGGAGCGCTTATATCAAAGACAATTGGACACATTGCCTCTCTTTGTTGCCTCTGTTCAAAATGTCTTTATATATGAATAGGGAATGTATGTCGGCCATATAGCCCAATATTTTTATTTATGGAAAAGTTTCTTTTTCATACGTAGATCCTCTAATTTTATGTCAACTATATTTCTGGGCAATATAATAGTTAAGCCGTAGTATTATATATTTATCTATAAAATTTCCCAACTTAGCTTATTCTTTTTTTAATATTCAAAAGCAGCCTATAAAATATATACCTAAAATAAAGTTAGATTAAAGACTTGAGAATTACGAGGCTGCTATTGGAAATGAGTAGAATTGTTTAGCGATAAATAAATGAAAAATTAATATATACAAATGTAAGGTTTACATAATATATATAGCCCACGTTACCACGTAAGTGACGATGTGTATATGTTTGTCTAGGTAGTATATATTATTCCCATAATTTTCGCCTTGCCATTTTGGTAAATGACAATATATCATGACGTAAACACCTAACAATAGTGTGATATATTTTAATTATTTCACTATACGTTAGTTAAGTCAAATCTTGATGTCCTGGTAAATAGGTTAAAATGAACATGCATGTGCTATCCCATATGCATGGTAGTGATTTACGTACAACATTAATTAACTCGTTTATCATAATCATTTTTCTGTTCTCCTTTTCTTCTTTATCTTCAAAAGGAAACTACCACTCAACCGTAATAATAAGTAAATCTCCTCATAATAAGAGGAAAAAAAAAAATACCGTTGATTTCGTGCCCTAACTAAAGACAGATGAACATGACCAAAAATAAATAAATGTAGAATAAGGCATGCTAAGCACTTGCGTGCGTTGAAATGAAAGCGGTTCATGCATGCATGTACCAACTCCAAATTTTCTAAAAAAAATTACATATAAAAGCAATTGTAGCAATCTCAATTACGTGGATACCAAATAAAAAAATTGTTTGCTTGACTTAAAATAAAAGTGATATTAATTTTAACGTAACTCGTATAATAACGTGTGCAAAAAATTAGATAATCCTATCTAAATACGATAATATAGATTTTTAATTAGAAAATAAAAGTCAAACTCAAGTTGCCGTATGAAAAGAGGTTGGATCAGAAAACATCATCGACGGACACGACTGTAGATTGCTGTATTTAGAATACATGCAGGTCATACAGTCATAAATTAGGTTTATTTGGACATGTGATCTTTAAATTTTATGGATTTAACATATTAGTTTTTCATATTTTTCACTAGTAGTCCTTGAACTTTATGAATTAATTTGGCACTCTTGCGACTTTTTTAGCCCAACTTTTGCCAATTTTCAAGTGTGGTTTGATAATAAAATCTAGTCTGTTATTTTCTACTACGTTTCTGCAGTGGTATTCCCATTGTTCTGTCGACTATTTATAATTTACATTTTATTTTCCTTCATACAAAGCACAAGCATACTATTTGTTTTCCTCTTCTCCTCTGGTAAAAGGAGAATTGAAGATTCATATACTCATAGTCGTAAGTTAGGTCCTTAAACCTTATGAGTTAGACAGATTGGTTAGAATTTTTTTTTCTTTTATAGAATTTCTAGTGCGGTTTTGTATACAAATCCAGTTTTTTTTCCAACCAATTGAGTACATATATTTATATTTATAAAATCACATTTAAATATATCATATTATCCTAAAAATAAGGTCACATAGGTTATACACACTTGATATTCTGTCTAAAAAAATGACTATGCACTGATAGAGCTAGTTAAGTCCCCTCATTTTATTTTACCATGTATACATACTTTTTTTACATATAAAAATATACTAGTATAAGCTAAAAATTATATTATAGCTCCCCTTATAAAGATACTTTACATTAACCCCCCTAAAGTAGGGGTCTCGTTCCGTCAATAGCTATATAAACCAAGTTTTCAAAGTAATTCATAAGAGTTAATGTCAAGAAAGGGGAAAAAAATGCAGTGAAAACCATAAAACGAGGTGAATAACAAAGGGATATACACTCAAATACATATGACCAAGAGACATTTGTATCGTATTATCGGTGGTAAAAATTAATACTATTCGTAATGTTATTTCTTTTTCTTGCAACTAATTTGGATTTGGCCTCTCCAACAATAATGTCTTCTCTTAAGCGCCAAGGGTTACTTCTTGGCAGCTGTACTCTATTGCTCGTTCTTCCTGTTTTATACTTTTAATATTATTATTGCTGTTATTATTTACATAGGTTATATAACTGTACATCTTCTGATAATGAAAAAAAAAACAACGAAGAAGACTGGCCAGTTACAACTTACAAACTAGCTGCCATGTTAACTATCTACCGACACCACATATCGAGCCCAAGTTCCAATTCACAGATCTCCTAAAAAAATAAAACTTTTTGGGCTTTAATATATTTTTATAAAAAAAAAGGCTTATCTGATAAGAATCTATTTATTATTAAGTTTGTATTTCTTCCCTCCTGTTCAGCACTTTAGTAATTAATTAAGAAAGTTGTAAGAGAATCTGGTAACAATATGATCAGCGTGGCAACAGGTATTGTCACTTTTTAGAAGAAAAAACAAATTATTAATAAAAGTAAAATCTGTAAATTTCTTATTCTTTGTCTCAAATGACTACTACGTGAATGTACAGTATCGTTCAACAAAATAAATATTTTTTTGAGAGATGAGAATCCCAAGCAGAGGTTGATCAGCTGGATAGTAAGATATTTTTATAAGTTAAATGATGAGACTTTTACGTACTTAATGTTTTATTAATTCGTTACTTTGGGGAACAACCCATATTGCTTTTTTGAGATCCCCCACTTCCACAATAACAAAAACCAATTAAATAGAAAAAACTGTCTTGGAATAATAATATTATAATAAACATGAACATAATTATACATAAAATACATAAATATCATTGAGGGAACATACACATAATTTGGCTTGGTAGCTTCTTCTTTACAAATAATAAATTGATTCCCACAACTATATAGTTAACTAACTATACGGTGGTTCTCTTTCACAACCATTTATAATGATCAAACAAGGAAACATAGCTTAAAAAACACTTTTGTCGCACACGTACAAGCTGAAAAATAATAACGCCAAAAACCCACAAAGCTCTTATAATTAACTAATGATTGATTATATATTTATAGTTTTTTAATTTTTATTTTATTAACGTTGATTAGGCAGTGGCAATAGGATCCAAAGTGAGATTGGCTTCAACAGCTTTCATGGCCTCAAATCTTGGCTCTTTGGCTTGAAATTTAAGGCCGGCATAGAGCTTCATATAGTCCTCGAACACAAATTTTGGGTAAACTTGGTTCTTCTCTTCGGCCTCTTTCTCTATGAGGCTCGGCGCCGGGTAGATCACGGCTTCGCTGCCCGGGTTGTAGAATGAGGCTAATGACATCCTTGTCCCATCTGTTTGGGCTATCACCCTATGAAGCACACTCTTGTACTTCCCATTGGTGATCACCTGTATATCACAAACAATGCCATTTTAGGGAAACAAATAATTTACCATTTGAATTGTCAAAATGATAAATAAAACACAACATAATTTGATACACATCACATCTCTTTTGAGTTTTCAAAATCACCAATAATATGAAAAATACTCAGATCCCTTTGTCCTCTTTTTGTCTTCTTACAATTATTATTTATGTCCCTTCCATTCAATAAAAATATGACATGTCACCGCATTGACGTATAAAAATTTAATTGGAGCGACATTAGACAGAAACACAAATTAAAAGAATTCATATGATCTAGATTCAATAATAAATAAGAAAAAGTTATCTTAAAAAATTACTCTTAGTTATAGTAGTAGTAACAATAGTAATAGTATACCTCGAGTTGATCACCGATGTTGACGACGATAGAGTGACGAACGGGTGGGACGTCGACCCATTGGCCGTCCTTGAGGAGCTGAAGACCGGAGACCTTGTCGTCTTGGAAGAGGAGGATTATGCCTCCGGCGTCGGTGTGGGCCCGGAGGCCCTTTATGAGATCGGGCTTGGGGCACGGCGGGTAGTTGCTCACTTTGGTCCCGAAGGTGGGCGAGCCTTTTGGCCCATAAAAGGCCTTCTTGAGGTAGCCTTTCTCGAGCCCAAGATTCTCACACAAGAGGTCTAGTAGCTCCTCTGCCAGCTTCTCCAACCTCTTTGCAAAATCCCTCATAACATCCCTACATATATATCGTATCATAATATTATTATTATGAGATTTCATATATGATTGATATATGTGAATATGTTACACTTACACACCTGTATTGGTCATCAAGATCTGGGATCTCAGAAATGTTGGAGTGAGGAAGGTGACGCAAAAAGAAGGTTGACTCCCAATCAATGTCGTTGACTTCAGCTTGGACAGCGTCAAGGCCTTTGCTTGCAACAAGCTCTTTGAACCTCTCTTCCATGCACTTCTTGTAGTGCTCTTTTGTCATCCTCTCCACTTTGTCCAACACCTCTATCGGTATCCCATGGTTCACCAACTATATAGTAATCATATATAACGATAAAACTTGTTACATTTAATTATGTGTACAGATAATATGGTTTGCATAAAAATGATGGATTAGTTACCTCAAAGAAACCCCAATTCTCACAAGCATCCTTGATTTGGTCCATCACGGTGCATCTCTCCTCACCGTTGATCTTCTCCAAGCTGATTATAGGGAAGTTTTCCATCTCTCTCTATTATTTCTCTTTTCTCTCTTACACTTACTCTTTTGACTTTGTTGTCTCTCTCTTAAGCAAAGATCAGATTTTGTTAATGAAGAATTGGCAGCTCGGTGTTGCGCTATTTATAGAGGGGGTTTCAAATAGAAAAAAGTTGGACCAATAATTTAGGATCAAGTGGTTGTGAAGTGAAGGGGAATAGGGGATGCCAATTATTTACCACCCATTTGCTTATAAAAAAGGGAAAAGGGACAAATAATAAAGAGTGAAAATCGAGAATGTAACACTAAGTAGAGGGTTTCGTCATAGTGGGCCCAAGTAAATTAGGCCCACCGAACCCATGGTTAACCATCCTTCCTTCCTTCCTCATTATCAGGTGTTGGGCCCACCTTGGAGGCTATCACTTCCTTGCAGGTTTGACCGATGAGCAAGAATATATACACAATTTAATATTCCGCTTATGAAATGTCCCATTTCTTTTTTTCTACTTGGCTTTGCCTTATTATGATGTCGATTTGGGTTGTATCCCCGAAGATGCCCATATATTGCCATTTTTATTATGAAATTGACAACTTATACCATACATTAATGTTTATTACTATTTACTTCTTCTTTTTTGACCCGGATTAAACTAAGAGGAAAAATTCGAATTGGGTTTTTATATTTTTTTTTTACTTGGTGGCGACGATGACGAATAAGGGTCATTTCTGCTTTGACTTTTCTATTAGTATTTTTTTCTTCAACGTTTAATAAGTGGATGAAGATTCTACACCCCCCAAGTGCATATAAATAACAAATAATTGGCTGTTTAAGCCACAGAATGTGTAGCAATTTATTTTTAGCCAATTTTTCATTAATTTTCTGTAAATAGCTATATTGCTTAAGTGGCAGCTTATTAAATAAATTAGGTTTACATTTTTGCCCTTATTTAATTCGGCATATTGAATTAATTAGGCACTTTTTTTTCAAATTTCGAATTAAATAAATAAGGCAGTTTTTTTAAAAAAAAAATTTTAAGGAAACCGATTAGGAAAGTAGTTATAGGTACCGGTTGACCTTAGGCAATCAATTTCTATTTTTGTGGCAAAATATAATATTCAATCTGCAAAATATTCTTCATTTATTGACTTTATTCTGGAAAACAATTCAAATATTACAATTACGATATTCATGATCTCAGTTGGCCGCCAAAATATTTTAGAACGTCCAAAATTTTTACAGAATTTTTTCCAGTTTTTATTTACACGAATATACTGTAAATATGCTTCTTATTTACAATGAATATACTGTAAATATGTTTTGTATTTACAATGAATATACTGTAAATATGCTTCTTATTTACACGAATATACTGTAAATATGTTTTCTATGGAAAAAAAAAAACTGTTCTTCGCGGTGTCGCAGATCGGGACCTTGGACGCAGATCGCGGAGAGGAGGACGAAGTGACGCTTTGATGGCGGTGGTGACGTGGTGGTGGTCGTGATTATTAGTGGTGGCGGCGGCCTGAAGGAGGTGCTGCCTCTCGCGGAGCTTGGAGGCGGGGAGAATCATTTCACACGTACGCACGGCCAGAACCATTTATGGCTGTGAAATCAACTCTCCGGTGCTCTCTACGTCATTTCCCGGTGTCTCCTCTCGGTCCGGCATCCTCGGCGGCTCGTGGCTGTCCTCGTTTTCTCGGCTGGAACACGCGCGGGTGGTGCTCGGTCTCGGCCATTGATGGCGCGCAAGGAATGAAAAAGAAGATAGGAGAAGGACATGAAGGAGACGATGACGATGAGAGAGAGGAGGGGGATGCTCGGGCTCGGCCATTGATGGCGGCCAAATCCTCTTTTTTTTTTTCCTGAAGAGCAGTAAATAGCGTGTGAATGAATACGGTTATAATGACTTTCCTCAATTTTCGCCATCATTAATGACCAAATATTTGAGCCGATGACATTTAATAACCGTGATCACAAAATGGACGGGAATAACAAAGGGCAATCTTGTCTCATTTTGACTGTAAATAAATCCCAATGACTATTTACCATTAATTAACTAAATGTGGACTAAAAATAAATTGCTTATTTTCGGGAGGCCATTTAGCTTAATTATCCAATAAATAATAAAACAAAGTGAAGTAAATTTAATGGCAATGGAGATAGATCTCATTTTCACCAAGGACGAAATTGATAATTCAAGCAGAATCCAAGTGAGACGTGGGTAGTCTTTGTTAGATTGCATATTCGAGTAGCCCAAAAAAAGAAGATAACTTTGGTCCTTACTGTGGGGGACTAGAAAGAAACATGCAATGTGAACAGCACCGTTTCTTTATAAACCCCTTTCTAAAAAAAAATTAAAAAAAAAAATTAAAAAAAAAAAAAAAAAAAAGTTGCCATGGTTTTGTTCTCCTTTCCAATTTCTGAATGATATTGCAGTTGATAATTATATGTATATATATATATATATATATATATATATATATATATATATTATAACTTAGTGGGCACTTACGATATTTTGTCTCATTGTATATTTATATATAAAAACTCATTAAAGTATAAACTATAAAGCGAAAATAGTGAGTTCCCACTATAATTAATTATTCTCGTTCAACATTATGATATTAAGACTCTAGGTTTTAGCTTTAAAATTTGAGTATCATTTGTTTGTAGCCATATATGCTACTTTATTGACAATTTGCATTTTTTTTTTACATTGCTAATTTCTTCTTTTTATTTCTGTCTTTTCATTATGGGTTTCAGTTTCACTCACATAATGTCTATTTCACTTTTTCTTTCATCATCTATACTTTATAGGTCCATACCATTTGTAGGATAAGAGATGAAAGATACCAAAATCCATATGGCCTTCACTTATTTTCGGGTGATAAATCATAGGTTTTAGATTAGAAGTGACATTGATAACGAATATTTCATATTTCCTAATCAAAATTATAGGTCAAGGCACGAAAAAGCAAAGGAGAGAGAAAATCTTGATGGAGAACAGTTCATTAGGTGCATTGTTTTTTCTTTTTGTCACGCAATATCTTTATTATAAAAAGAAATATAAATCACTTTGAAAACTATGTATTTTTGTCAATAAATAAAATCGCGTGGGTGTTTTTTTTTTTTTTTTTTTTTTGGTAGAAATTCTGCTCTTTGTGTGAGTGGAAGCTATTTAGTATGATAATTATTCTATTTTACAACTTACCAAAAAAAAATAGAGCACAAGTGAATAAATAAGAAAAGCATATGTAGAATAGCTATTAAAACTATAGCCAAGATTACGCTGTCGATAACACTATATATCATTAAAAAAAATGACGCTATGTATAAAAAATTTCATATTGAAAGTTTTTAATGATAAAATAAATATAAATAAATATAGTACTTGCACATTTTTATGAATTGAAGTTTTTTTTCACTAATTTTATACAAACTTTGAATGTTTTATAAATTAATTCATTACATGTTAACTATTTAATCATAACACCCATAATAATAATAATAATAATAATAATAATAATAATAATAATAATAATGTGGTAGCTAGCTTGGTCTAACGGTAATCCCACACACACCTCGACGGAGAGGTCATGGGTTCAAGCCCCCATTGGATGCAGAAATGCATGCCCCCTAGGATTTATTCCAATAAGTGTGTAATCTTGGCCAGTAGTGCCACCTACTATGTAATCTTGGCCGACAGTGTCACCTGCGTTTTGCACTGCTAATATATCATGTAATCCTGACCGATAATGCCTCTACTAAAAAAAAAAATAATAATAATAATAAAGTTTCACACTCCACATAAGAGGATAATTTATCAATGCAAAAGTATCCACACGTGAACATGACAAGTTTGAAAGCAAGCTCATAAACCGGCTCCACTTTTCCCATTATTATAAAATAGAAGCTTTAATATCCGCTTACATTTTTATACTCGCCTCATAGTGTTAAGATAATTGCCATATTAAGAATAAGATTTCGAAGCCTCACATTGTTCGTCGCCCAACTACATTTCATCACGGCATAATTTATGCTCTTAGTCAGCAAAATAACGTAAACATTTCGACCAAAATGCCAACAAAGCATCTAAATTGTTCAAGACTATAACAATAGAAATAAAAATAAAAGTAAGAGACAGAGAGATGCGACATGTTCCTAAAGTAAGAATGAAATCTTGCAAGACATCAAGTAAATAAGAACTTGACAAGATAAAAAAAAACAAAAAACAAAAAACTAAGTTATATATAAATACATAACGAAAGAGCGCGAATAACCGCTTGATCACATATGACTCGACGGTTCCAAAATTTATAATTGTCCGAGATACGTATTCGTGGGTGATTTCATGGAAAAACAATTGGCCGAAATTACATGTACAACGGTTACAACTAAGGAATCAGTCGAGTTGTGCTCAGTAGTCACCACTATAAAAATCAAATAATAGTCAAATTAAACGACATGATAAGGGAACGCTCTCACACGCATGTTCGTGTTAGCACAATTATTATTATTATGATGTAAGGGTAGTTTAGTCTTTAGCTATTTATTAACTTACCTATTGAAAGTCCAGATCTACTGTGTAACCTGTCTTGTTAGATGTTGAAAGGAACAACTGAAAGAATTAGTCTCTACAAATTTGCGTCATTTTTACATTTTTGGAAGGAATATATCCGTGACTAATTATTAGTCTCGGATAGTATGTGTAACCAAATCAGTCTCGAATACTAACATTTACAACCAACTCAGTCCCGGATGCCAACTATCAAAGACTAAAAATTGGTCTCCTACGATTTGCGCCATTTTTCATTTTGGAGGGAATACATTTGTGACCGAAAATTAGTCTCTCCTAAAATTATGACCGGAGAAATATATATTTGTGACTAAATATTAGTCTCGAATAGTATACGCATGAAAATCAGTCTCTGATAGTATCAGAGACAGGATGATCAGTCTTTGATGTCCACTATCAAAGACTAATAAATCAGTCTCCGATACTCTAGTCTCCGATACCCTGTTTTCTTGTAGTGAAACCACAAGGAATAAAAGCAAGTAAATGACACTAGGAGTGGTAACTCAGTTCGGCCTCAACTGCCTACTCGGGGGGGGGGGGGATTTGAATCCCAGTAAAAAGAGTAACTTCACTAGACAATAGAATGAATACACACGGGAATACAATGGATGATCACCACTATTCCTAACTCCAAGCTATTTCTATGGAGTCACTAACCTAGGCTCCCCTTAGATTTGAGCTCCCCTCACTTTTCACTCTTACACTTTTCGGTGAATCAATGAATATCAATAACAACAGTAACAACAACAACTGTAAAAAGTTAGGTTTGTCTTCGCTGATAAATATCAAAACCTAGGAAACAAAAACCCACACACTTTTCTCTTGAAGAGATTATTTCGGCGTGTAAAGTGTGTTACCCTTCCTAGTGTATGACATTCTTTTTTATAAGAGACATGAGACGAGAATTTCCTATGATCAGACACCAGGAATATGGCACACATCAGGACGAGGACAGACAAAAAGCTGTCAAGGAGGCCACGGCGTATCCTGGCATAAAGTGACGAAGGATGTTCTATGAGATGCAAGAAACAACATTAGGAACAATAGAGTTGCCTGAACCAAACGCCAACCTCAATGTATCAACAATCTCCCCATTTGGCTTTGCGAAGGCAAAACTCTATACCTGCCAAATTGCAAGATTACTCATGTCACAGTGACTGACAGAGGAGAAATAGGCACTGCAAGATTCACTCATGTCACAATGACTGACAGAGGAAAGCACATAACATAAACGTAGCAGTTATCATAGCATATTATCAGTTTGTTCAGAGTACCAAAGTATCAATTTACTCTCTTACCAAAGTATCAATTTACTCCCTTTTTTTGCCAAGCAAAGGCAAAGTAGGGAATACAAGAAGAAAGAAAAAAAATATTACACACCAGAAGTTCAAAAAGGAGATGGGGAAGAACCGAAAAACACAGCGACTAAACAGAAAGACAAACATTAATCTAGGTGAATTAGCGAGAAGTAGAAGAAGATGCACCAGACAACATTTTTGCGAGAGCCTCCTCCAAGTCCTTCTTGCGTTCCTGAGATGTGGCAATCACCGTCTCCAGGTGCTTCATCTCATCCACGACAGAGAGTGCGATCAACTTCCTGATGTCAGATGACATAGGAGGAACAGGAGCGTCAGGGGAGAAGAACTTGGCATGATGGAGACTGGACGGGGGCGGCTTCTTTATGTCAGCAACATGGTGCTTTAGAAAAAGCTTGTAGCTGAAGGTAATTTTGCCTGAGGCAGAGCTACATGCCTTCAACTCCTCAGGAGAGAGTAAATCAGCGTGCTGACGGAGGAGAATACCCCTGATCATTGCCGGATAGGCGATGAGAAGCTTGATGGCCTCAGAACCTGCGTGCTTGAGAATCTGGAAGTAGAAGAACTTCCCAAAATCTAAGGATCTTCCAATACCTATCATGTACAAAAACTGGGCAAGAGCAAGAGATACACCTGTAGAATGTGAAGAAGGAAGCCAGTTTTTTTATCTCAATCTTGTGAAGGACAAAGTACTTGGAACTGAGGAGCGATGCACGATACAGGCCGGTTTTAGGACAACCCTTCTCATCTTTACCACCAGAGAGTTCTTTGACTAACTCTATTCTGGTAGTCATCTGGTCTTCAGCAGTAGGTATTTGAGACCCCAAGAACTCATGAATCACTTTAGGAGAGAACTCGACGCATTTGTTTCTCACAAACACCTTTTGAAAGTTTGGAGAAGTGGCATCATCGATTTGATTAGGCAGATTCACAATGAATTCACTCAGAAGTTGGGCATGGTAGGATCCCAGATCCACAAGTGGTCCACCATGGTCTGGGACATCCCTCCAAAGACTATATCATCCACATAGATCTGAGCAAACATCATATCTGAACCAGATCGTTTGATGAATATAGTTTGATCCTTCACACCTCTGACATACCCCTTCAGAGTGAGGTATTCTGCCAGACGCTCATACCAAGCATGAGGAGCTTGCTTCAGACCATACAAGGCTTTATGAAGTTTGTAGAAATGATTTGGAAACTTAGGTTCCACAAACCCCTTAGGTTGTTCGACGTAGACCTCTTCATTTAGTATACCATTGAAGAACGCACTCTTTGACGTCCATCTGGAACAATTTGAATTTTGAGGCAAGAAATACCAAGAAGGAGGCGAATGGCTTTGTGTCTTGCCACAGGGACAAACGTCTCATCGAAGTCCAGGACCTTGATTTGAGAGTAACCCTAACCAGCCTAGCTTTGTTCCTTGTGACATTGCCTAGATCATCAAACTTGTTCTTGATGATCCATTTGGTATCAATAACATTTACCTTCTGTGGTCTAGGGACAAGCTTCTAGACTTCGTTCCACCAGTTCTTCTGGCATAGCAATCATCCAGAACTCCTCACTGACAGCCTCAGTGACATTCTTTGGCACAATCCTGGATGTGAAGCACATATTTCTTATCATCTCTTTGTAGTTCACTGGTTCCTTTCGCCTTGTTATGACTCCTTTGTGTATGTTGCCGATGATAGCTTCTGCAGGATGATTCTTCTTTACTCTGCTTGAAACATTCTTCACATGAGAGTCAGATGTAGCCCTTTCCTCTGAGACAGCGAAAGCATCATCAGTGTCTGAGACATCCTCTGGGACACTGATAGGAATTTCAGGAGAATTGCTGACTTCATCTTCCTCAGAGACCATGTCTTCATCATCTACCACTACATTTCTTGATTCCATAATGCATTGAGTCTTCTTATTGAAGACTCTGAAAGCAGTACCACTAGAAGTATACCCCAAGAAGATGGCTTTATCACTCTTGGCATCTAACTTCTTCTTGGGTTCCATGTCAGCGAGGACAAAACATGTACTGCCAAAAATATGAAAATACTTAACATTGGGCTTCCTCCTCCGCCAAATTTCATAGCTGGTGCAGGACATGCCGGGACGAATAGACATGCGGTTATGAATATGGCAAGCAATGTTAACCGCTTCTACCCAGAAGCGATAAAGTAGAGACTTCGCATGAAGCATAACTCGATCCATTTCCTGAATTATCCTGTTTTTCCTTTCCACAATGCCATTCTGCTGAGGAGTGATTGGAGCTGAGAACTCATGCATGATCCCTTGAGAATTGTAGAACTCTAGAAATTTGTTGTTCTCAAACTCTCTGCCATGGTCACTGCGAATCTTCATAATCTTCCCGGAAGAGTTCTCCTTCTCTCGCTGCAATCTCAAACTCAGAGTATGGAATGCGTCGAAGGCATTAGACTTTTCTCTGAGGAATTCAACCCAAGTGTACCTTGAGTAGTCATCAACAACTACAAGGATGTATCTTCTGCCACCAAGACTCTCAACCTGCATGGGACCCATGAGGTCCATGTGAAGAAGCTCCAAAACACGAGACGTGGTGAGAAAGTCAACTTTCTTGTGGGACGCACGAACTTGTTTCCCAACTTGGAATTTTCCATAGACCCTTTCTTCTTTGATCTTAAGCTTAGATAGACCTCGACCAGCCTCTTTGGACACAAGGTTGCCCAAACTCCTCTGATTCAAGTGCTTGAGTCTCTTGTGCCAGAGATCAGTGATATCAGTTTTGCTTACAAGGCAAGTAGAAGGAGGAGTCGAAGGAGTAGACCACAAATAGCAATTGTCAATAGATCTAAGTCCCTTCATGTACACTGAGTTATCCTCGCGGGTGACAGAACAGTCGTTTTTTGCGAACGTGACCTTTAACTCTTGGTCACAAAACTGACTAATGCTGATCATATTGGCTTTGAGGCCATCAACAAGAAGGATATTGTCAAGGACTCGAAGATCGAAAACATTTAGTTTTCCTTTTCCAACCACAGTACCTGTAGAGCCACCTCCAAAAATGACATGTCCCTTAGAGCAACTCGTTATGTTGTTGAGAAATGAGCCGTCTCCTGTCATGTGTCTTGAACACCCACTGTCAAAATACCAGTCCTCTCTAGCAGTAGCCCTGAGAGATGTGTAAGCAACAAGAGCTCTATGATCTTGCTTGATCATCCACGCTTGGTGAGCTAAAGAGTGAGAGGACTGTCTCTCAGAACGTTCCCTCAGGTTCACCTTCAACTTGGGAAATCTGCTCTGGGCAAAGAGAACATTTTGACCGGTGTTTTTCCATTCTAGAAACCTGTCATACAATGAGTAATAGAATGGGCGGATATGTCCCCATTTTCCACAAAAATGACATCTCAAGTCAGTTTTAGGAGCTGACCTTGGTAACACATGACTTGAAGTCTTTTGAGATATTGGAGACACCTTTCGCACATTGGCGCCAGGTACTTAGGATGGGGATACAAAGACTGTTTTCTGGGAAGAAGAGGAACCAGAGTGATACCCAAGACCTCTATTACTAGATGACGGCTGACCAATCTTCATAATTTCATTCAGGTTAGAGGTTCCCGAGTTTAACATCTGAACTGACTTGGTCATATTCCCCAGGTCAGCATTGAGTTTGGAGATTCACTTCTTCATAATCCCAACGACCTCGAGCAGATGAGATTTTTCACCCAGAAGTGATTCAATTATGCTCTTCAGCATCTCAGGAGAGTCTTTCTTCAGCTCTTCAATCTCCTCAAGCAAGCTGGTTTTCTTGCATTCCAATTCTTCTATCTTCAATTTTTGCTTGAGGAAGGCGTTAGACTCATCTGCCCACTTGACAAATAGAGTCTTGTAAGCCTCCAGTAAGACCTCATCACTCAATTCTTCCTCCACTTCTCCAGAGGAAGACTTAATACTTTCAGATGATCCTGTCTAAGACATGATGACTTCATAGGCATGCTGAAGAAATTCGTCACTGAGTTCCCCACTTCCGGCTGACTTAAAATCATTTGAGCACTCAGAAGGAGCCATGGCAACTTTCCCTTTATTCTCCTCTGATGAATCCTCCTCCAGGATAGAACTTCCTGCCATGAAGGCAAGAAAGTTATTGCATCCATCCTCTCCGGCATCACTACCAGATTCACTTTCTTCATCGCTAAGCGTGGACTTGTAGTTCTTCTGTTGTCATCTAAGATAGTTTGGATACTCAGCTTGGATGTGACCAAAACTTTCACACTCTCTGCATTGAATTCCTTTTCCTTTAAACGCATGAGGGGTTCCCCGATCCTCTCTTCCCTTTCTGTTGTAATTCCCAGGTTTATACCCCTGGGATGTCTTCTCTCGGTTGAAGGATGCAATTAATTGCCCTGGGAAGTTAGGGGATCTTTTCTCGAACTTTTTCGTAAGCTTCCCATAGTTCTTGACTAACAAGGCCAAATACTCCTCGTAAGATTCTGATGATGTCTCAGCTTGACGAGACGAAGATTCGGGGGCAGAGGACTTGAGAGCAAGAGCCCTTGATTTTTTCTCTAAGGACCCCGAGAAAGGCATCTCGTAGGTGAGTAAGGACCCAATGAGTTCATCCACCTTCATTGCAGATGTGTCATGCACTTTATCAATGGTGGTCACTTTGATCTTGAACCTCTCAGGAAGAGATCTCAAGATTTTCTTGACGAGCTTGGCATCCGACATGGGTTCTCCGACAGAGTGAGACTCATTAGAAAGATCTCTAACTCTCACATAGAACTCACTGATGGTTCGTCCTCATGCAGTCTCATGTTCTCAAACTTGGTGGTGACAAGTTGTAATCAAGAATGTTTTACTTTATCAGTCCAATCAAAAGCTGTTTCAAGGATATCCCAAGCCTCCTTGGCACTCTCACAAGTATTAATCAACCTGAACACATTTCTATCAACACCATTGTAGATGGCATTAAGAGCTTTGGAATTAGATAGAGCGGCTTCATCTTCTGTGGGACTCCACTCAATCTAGGTTTTCTTTACAAGGGTAACACCATCCTCCAGAGCCTTCTTGGGAGCTTCCTACCCCGTAATAATGGACTTCCAGGTCTTGTGATCGATGGACCGTATAAAGGCTCCAATCTTGGCCTTCCAATACGCGTAGTTCTGACCATCGAGCAGCGGAGCTCGAGAAATAGAGCCGCCTTCCCTGAACGTGTCCATATCTAGTAACAACAGTAAGATCAAGATAACCTTACCCAGTAGCTTAGGGTGTCTTCTCTGATACCACTTGAAAGTCCAGATCTACTGTGTAACCTGTCTTGTTAGATGTTGTTAGGAACAACTGAAAGAACAACAAACCAAAGTAATAAAAGCAAGTAAATGACACTAGGAGTGGTAACCCAGTTCGGCCTCAGCTGCCTACTCTGGCGGGATTTGAATCCCAGTAAAAAGAGTAACTCCACTAGACAATAGAATGAGTACACATGTGAATACAATGGACGCTCACCTTCCACTATTCCTAACTCCAAGCTATTTCTATGGAGTCGCTAACCTAGGCTCCCCCTAGATTTGAGCTCCCCTCACTTTTCGGTGTATCAATGAATATCAATAACAGCAGTAACAACAACAACTGTAAAAAGCTAGGTTTTTCTTCGCTGATAAATATCAAAACCTAGAAAACAAAAACCTACACACTTTTCTCTTGAAGAGATGATTTCGCCGTGTAAAGTGTGTTACCCTTCCTAGGGTATGACATTCTCTTTTATAAGAGACAGAAGACGAGAATGTCCTATGATCAGACACCAGGAAGATGGCACACATCAAGATGAGGACAGACCTAAAAGTTGTCAGGGAGGCCACGTCGTATCCTGACATAAAGTGACGAAGGATGTTTTGTGCGATACAAGAAACAACACTAGGAACAATAGAGTTGCCTGAACCAAAACCCCAATCTCAATGTAACAACACCTATGTATATTCATCTTTGATGTATTATTGGACAAGCACTTTATAATGTTACTCTAAAGTATTAAGCCTCTTTTTTCATTCCTTTCTCAGCCCCCTTTCGCTTTTGCAAAGTTATCATGATATCATAGCTCTAATATTTAATTTTTTTCTTTCCTTAACCGTTGGATGGTCACATAATTTTAACATAATGTTTGTGACACATATTTGTCCATTCTAAACGATGGAGATGATGATATTCTGAGCAAGTGAAGAGGTGCACTGCGAATTTGTTTTCTCAACAGCTTTGACCAGCCTTACCAAAATTGCATTTTTGCCTACACTAACCATTGGATTGTCACAAAACTTGGATAAAATATATGTGAAATTTAGAGGTCAAAATATTTGTTTCTTCCTCCTCCTTCTAAAGATTGGTTATTGTTCGCGAAGGCCAAAATCTTTATTTCTTCCTCCTCCTTTTAAAGATTGGTTATGGTTAGCGAAGGCCAAAATCTTTGTTTCTTCCTCCTTGTTTATCGGTTCCTCCTCCTTTTCGGTTTCCCATTGATTGTTTGGAGTTTTAGCATTGCTTTTGTAGATTTGCATTGGTTTGGATAGTTTGTATGGGATGTTTGGAGATTTCAAATTAGTTTTGAATTCTCATTTTGATATATACTCGTTCACTTTGCTTCGTGCTTCTATTTGTTTTTCTTTTTGTCTTACATACTCTCAATACTTATCGTGGTAGCATCGTGAGTTTGCGGGGAGATGTTAACATAGTTATTATTATTATGATGTAAGGATAATTTAATATTTAGTTATTTATTAACTAATCTATTTATATTCATCTTTGATGTATTATTGGACAAGTACTTTATAATATAATAAGTATTCAGCATCTCATTTGTTTCCCTCTCAACTCATTTCTTTTATGTTATCAGTTCGAACTCATCAACTTTCCTTTTCTTTTCTTTTTTTCTTTTTTT